>NC_141876.1:150270984-150574015 GCF_056163025.1 Triticum urartu
CATACGTTGACTGTAGTGCGTGACCCTAGAAAATGGCTTAGAAACAAGATGACCTTGATCGGAATAACTTATATTTTCCATAGTATTAATAGCATTCTCATACCCTCTTCTTTTCTTTACTAAGTTCTCATCTGCTTTCAAAAAACTTAGATGACCAACCTTCTAGACTCCAGTGACTTTGACAATGATATGTCGCATGGATTTTCAAAGACTAAAGGTTTAATTCATGGAAATGATGCTATTATAAGGCGTCTCCAATACTGAAGTTTGCATCCAAGAGGTTGAAGAAGAACCGAAGACACTCAAGACTAAGATTGCTATGAAGAAGCTGAAGTTTACACCTGTCATAATATATCCCACATAATTCTAATAATATCCAAGCTCACCATGAGAGTTGTGAAATAAATGAAAGAGTGCGACTAGTGTACCCAACCATGCCAACTTATGTTGAGGAGGTGCCATAGGAATTGTTTGTGTGAAATCTATGAGTGATTTTGGAGTTTTCTTGGAGTTCTTCATCCCTGATTTGATTTTGGTTGTCATTTGAATTGGGTGATTAAAATTTTTATGTTATTTACGAACTCCGTAGGTATGTATTATTTATTCAACCTTGAGAGATGTGAGTTACGGAAGATGTAATGGAATACCTTCATAAGGGAGTACCTTCAAGCATAGAAGACTTTCAAGAACCAAAGAAATGAAGACTTGATGACGAAACCATAGAAACGAGCCTATTATAAACGTTATAAATAAATGTTGTTTGATGATTGTTGTGTTGGTATCTATCTCTCCTTTTATCTAAAGACCCACCTCATCTCTCCAAACCTCTTAAACCCCATCGATGGATGGAATTATTTTGATAGGCCAAGTAACACCTTCAGAAGCAGAAGAATGGATTCATAATATAGAAAGAAAGACGCCAAGGTAAAACCAAAGAAGAAGGTCAAATATGCTTCACATATTTCATTCGAGAGGTTGATACTTGGCTGGAGATGTGTATAGCCATCAATGAATTCCAAAGGCAATGATATGGGAACAATTCAAGAATCTCTATTTCAATCTCGTCTTGACAGACGGCATCCTAAGAAAACAAGTGAAGATTCAAGGAAAATTCCGTTATGTACGGATGCAAGTTTAACACAACCTGTGTAGGATTAACGCCACCCAAAGACATTTTATTAGATTTGCAGGGAAGACCTCTTTAAGAGGAGTGAGGAAGACCGAGTATTAGAACACGCGGTTCACCTGTCTACATATGAAGTAATGATTTGAGTACGGGATGGATTGGCCCCCATACCGGAGACTCTCATTTTATACTTTCCTATGTGTGATTGGTAAACCGGAGAGACTTCAACCCTAAGAAGAGTGTCGTTGCGCAAGCCTAAAACCATAGAATGGTAAGACGTATTACGCTTATAGATAGGCTCAAATGCCTAACGTAGATGGTATGGTAAGGAAGGAACATGAAGGAGTTCTATCAGAAGCTTTCGACCACCATGAGAGTCTCGGTAGTAGTTTTGGTGTCTATGGATTATGAGAAAGACTTTTTCTTTTGAGGAAAGCCCAGTTCTAGACCACATAAACTCGAGGAAGAACCATCATGGAATTAAGAAATTATGGAACCCCCACAAGTTTGTTTTTGAGGGTGGTAGTTTCCGAACACCCTGGAATGATAATTGGGTCATACGACAGATCGGTGAGGACTCAAGAATGGTGCCAAGAGTCTCAGACACAGGAATGTTAACTAGAAGGCAAGACTTATATATAAGAGAAGATGTTCCCTCAGGACAAGTAGCGAAAAGGATAAACCACAAACCTGCAGCTGCTATGACCAAACCCCAGGGAAGTAACCCAAGGAACCCAAACCCTAACCTATTTCTTGCTAGCCCCTGCAAATCTCGAGGACGAGATTTCTTTTAAGGGTGGTAGTTTGTAACATCCGAAATTTTTCCAAATTTTGGAATGTTAATAATAAGATATTATTGAGTGAATTGCTATGATTTTCATGGGAAATTAAAACCTTTTGATTCTTGTTTCAAATATTTCACCCAATTGCTTTTCTTTTGGACACCTACGAAATATTTTGAAACAGCAAATAAAAATGGAGTGAGAATAAAATGACTTTCTCAAATGTGGTGGATAAAAAAATCATTTGAAGTTCATTGAATTTTGGAGTTCCATTAGAAACTGAATCTCATTTGAAATTTTAATGCCATTTAAATATTTCCAACAAATTTAATGAGAGGAGATAATGTGACTTCTCCAAAATATATTTGGAAATATTTAGTACTGCATAATATCATTTCGCGAATTTGCAGAACTCTAAACTGAATTTTTGATTATTTCAATTATGTCCATAAAGTGTGAAGGGTAGTTTGTGAACAAACTTAATTTTATTAAATTCGGAGACTAATTTTCTTGGACTCTAAATAATGTTGGCACTAATGTAAACATTTTTATTATTTGTTTTAAGTAACTTTTTGTGCACATACTTATGTACGTAATTATATTTCAATCCTAATTCCTAAACTATCTAGCTTGACCCAGTATATTTCTCTCTCAAAATCTCGGACAAGCGCGAGACAACAGCAGTACAGCTCACCTTGTTTTTGTATTTTTTTCTTTCCTTGCCTTTTTCCTTTGGGCCAATTTCTTCCACTAAGGCCCATACGCGCACGCTTCTTCTTCCTCCTTGTTCATGTTCACAGGAACACGAACAGAGGCTACATCCATGGCGCCTCCACCTCTTCCTTCCCTCCTCTTCCTCTCCCAACCCACTAACCTCCAGAACCGGTTCCCCTCTCCTCCCTCGACCCCTCCCCTCCATTAGTGCGCCCTAATCCCCCCTAATGGCCATTAGAACCATAGGTAACTGCTGCCATTAACGCCCTTAAATCCGACGATGCCCCGCTCTTCTCTGGCTCCCCCTGACCCTCTATAAAAGCCCAAGGAGTCTCCCAGGTTCTCCTTGTCCGAAGCCCTCTTCTTTCGGGAGCTATCTCCCTCCCCATCCCGATCAATTGCTCGTCGGAGTTCAGCAGCTCCGGCGGCCGCTCCACGCCGCCACGGGACTAGACCGAGCCCGGGACATTGCCCAACGGACTTCCCTCATCGACATCTTCGCCGTCCTCCTTCTACTTGATGTCAGGGAGTTTCTTCCACAACTCCGGCAACCTTATTCCCCAACTCCGGCGACCAACTCCGGTGAGCTCTCTCTAAATCCCGTAATTCTTTCTTTTCAGAAAATATCAAACTTCGGAAATTCATATCTCCCAAATTGTATGTCCGATTTTGACAAATAAGATATCCCCGGATTCATTGAAACATGTACATTTTTATGAAATTATAAAATCTCACTTTTGGGCAAATTAAAATTTAGTTTTGATTTAAATGTTAAGATGAGTATTTTTACTATATCTTTTATTCTGTAATTCATATAAAAATGTTTTATATGTAAAAGTTGGACCTTAGGACCTGACCTTTCCGTTAGAACTCATTGCATGAATTTTCAGCAATGTTTAGTTGAAGTTTTAACATCAACATCTTAGTTTGACCTTCTTTGATGATCGTTTAATAACTTTGTCAAATTAGAATTTGACTATAGGTTAAATCTCTTAGATGAATCCCTAGAAACCCTCTCTGGTCATTTGAAACCACCACAAAATTTGGAATTACAAGATTAAGAATTTAATTCTCTTATCTTGAACTTATGCCATACCCATTTCCATTTAACACAAGTCAAAATATTTTGATCGAATCCATTATAGACTTTGTTGTCGTAGAACCCGGTCTCACAACCCTTCAAACCAAATCCTCACTTAGTATCAATATTAACCAATCCTAGAATATGACTGTCATATTTTCTTCATAGACTACATCTGATCCTATATCAACCATAGCCATGCCCTAGAAATTATGTGCAACCAAATAATTTGTGTTGTTATTTGGATCTTCATTTGGATTTTTTATTGTATGTTGAATGCTTGCTTGATCCATTGTTATGTGAATGTGGATATGCCGAGTGGCTTACTTGAGTTATTTATCGCGTTAGATTACGACGAGTGCGAAGGTGAATTCTACGAGGAGGTAGAACCTACTGCAAAACCGAAGGCAAGTTGCAAATTGATCATGCTCTGACCTATGTTTTCATATTATGCATAATCCTTTGTATTTTAATGCTATGCATGTTTTATAAAAGTTTTACAAAGTATTATTACTAGCTAGAGCCATAGGTTCAAGACTTGCAACCATGCTTGTCCACGCTTGCACAAAATGGGTGGGATGAAAACTAAAATTGTTTTGAACCTCTAAACTTGCCTCTTTTGGGGTAACGTTTTGTGAAAACTTTTGGAAAACAAAACTATATACTATTTTACTTCTATTCCCTGGGCGGAATGGTATTGATGGGAGCGTCTACAAGTGATTGCGCCCATCGGGGTCTTGCAGTGAATGCGCCCGACTGGGGTCTTGCATACAAGTTTTTGGTGGGGATTGCCGTCCAGGGGACTGAGATCTTCCAAGTACAGTTTGATGTAGCTTCCAGTACAGCCGCATGCTACTATGGGCTCTGGCTTAGCTTAGTACTAACGGGAAACCCTACCCCAGTACCGCCATCGGAGAGAGGCCTTCGTGCCGAAGTTGCGGGCGGCTTGGTGGTATAGGGGGCTGTTACGGAAAGGCTTCGTCACAACCTCCTCCTAGTCGTACACCCAAGTGTGTATCGATAAACAGGGTTGGTTGTGTCATGTGGGGAATGTGTACGACCTCTGCAGAGGGTTAAACCTAATCGATTAGCTATGCTCCCGGTTACGGCCAAATTTGAGCAACTGAAGACTGGACTGAAGAAGAATCTCCCCTCTCTTTTCTAAAACTCTGATTTAAGGGAATAGGATGAGGATTGAGCACAGGGAATGTGTTTCACTTTAAACCTATGTGTGATTTAAACTATTTTGGAGAATGAGCACTGGTGCGTATATCCAAGTGTCTCACTCCTATTTATTTATTTTTACTAAAAATTATTTCTATTTCAAAAGAAGTTTACAAAATTTAGTATAGGAGAAAAAATTGGCTTTATGCAAATGAAATCTCCACCAATACTTACCCTGCATATATATCTTGTTAAACTTTTCTTTGCAACTTGCGACTACATTCCACATACTCACCTGCATCTGTCATGTGCAGATCTCTACAGATTAAGAGACATTAGGTTACGGTCTACACTCAACGAGCCCAGTGGCGTTGATGGAGCCCTGAATTAGCGACTACGTATAATTCCGCTGTATTATGTGCCAGCATTGAGCTGTGCCAATGGTATGTATTTTTTTATTCTGGATGTATCATTGTAGTAACATGATGTATGTGTTACTGATATTCATTCTTGTTACTGTGTGTGCTAACTATGATCCAGGGATAGCACAGTAAGCACAGAGACTTGGATTTTGCCAAATCTGGGTCGTTACACCACTCCTACTGTGAATGTCTCCGAGTCTGAGGCTAAAGCTGCTGAAGACATTCCGGCTGCATCAGCCAACGACACACGAGAAGAAGAACGTGTTCCTACTCCCCCATTACTAAAGAAGTTGTTCTCGAGGAGAACATGTCTGTGCCCGACCCTCCAGCTCATCAAGTGGAGGTTGAGAATCTTGAGGCTGCCACCACCAACACAAATGAAGCCAATGATGTTGTCATGGCTGAAGCAAATGTGGAGCCTGCACCAACCAATGTGCCAGAAGTCAGTGAAGCCAATGATGCTACTGCTCCTGTTCCTGCGCCTGCTGCTGGTCCTCAGTTTGACTATCACGTTGAGCACAGGCCTCAGGTACAGAAGCCAATGCCAAGGTTGCCCAGGTTTCCAGGTCCTGCATCAGCACCCGGATCCTTTAATGTCAACGGCTTCAAAGCAGACAACACCTTCTTCAATAGCGCCAAGAACCCCTACTCAAGGGAAAGGATATCTTCTGATCGGTTCTGGAGCTATCCGCAGCGAAGTTATTACTCATGCATTCTGTACAATCAAGGTCGCATTTTCCCTCATATGCGTCTTGACACTGAAGCCATAACTGGTCTGCCTTGCTTGGAAGAAGTTCTGGATTGCTTCAAAAAGTCTGGATTGTTGCCTTTCGTCACCGACCAAGAGCACTGGAACGAAGAGTTGCTGCTTCAATTCTATGCCACTCTTCACATTCGTGGCTACAACAGAGATCCGACGACTTAGGTCCTTGAGTGGATGACCGGCAATGTTCATCACGAAGCCAAAGCCTTTGATATCATTGAGCTCACTGGTCTGCCCACTCCTGGAGATCTTTATGAACTTGGTTGTCAGCTTCACAGTGCAGCTATGGAGAGCATCTTTCAGAAGCCTGAACCGAACATGAGTCAGATGATTAGCATGATGAAGCCTTTGCCTCCAGATGCTGCATATCCTAAGGAGTTCTTTGTTGAAGACCTTGAGTATCTGCCACGCACTATCTATCACATTATCAGGCGAACTCTCTGGCCCATCAAAGGACATCCTCCACATGCAAAGCTGGAAGGTGCAATGAAGACTTTGGTCTTTTATATTCTTCATGGCAAATGCTTCAATGCACAAGACTTCTTCATCCGCTAACTTGCTGCATCAGGATCTGATCTTTTTGGCTTGAAGTTTTATGCTCTATGGATAATGCGGCTGATCAAACTACACTCAGCTGTCTCATATCAGCCCTCTGCTCGCAATCATCGGATCTTTCTGCCTGACATTGATATGTCTGTTGAAGCCATCTATCCAGAGCCTGCCAAGGAGCCTCTTAGTCTTCAGAATGCTGAGCATCAAAGTTTCTCTCAAAACATTGAAGGGGTTGAAGCAGTCACTCGTGTTTATCCCCTGGCTGGTACTACACGTGCACCTCATCGTGCCCTCACTGAAGCCACTGAAAGCACTATTGCCCAACGGCCCAAGAAGCGATCTCGTGTTCTCAATGACCGAGAGCTTCTGGTTGCCCTTCATCAGAAACAGGATAGGCATCATGACTGGCTGAAGCGCCAAATGCAAAGCCTCTTGGTGGATGTCAACCGCATTCGCAATCTTGCCACCAAGAATGCCTTTGTTGCCCATGAAACCTGTCGGTGAACATGGAAAGGGCTGACGCTTATGTGTTCTGAAGATGATCTTCAAGAGGATGGCTTCTCTGAACATTTCAAGTTTGACTCCACACCCCCAAGAAGGACTGTGCTGCGACGAACTCCGCCTCTTGAAGACTCTGAGTTCTCTTCCTCCGCGGCAACTGTGAATGCCAGAGTGATCGAGGACGAAGACGATGCCACTTCACCGCTCCCTACTTCTGCACGCATCGACACTGCCCCGAGTTCGTCTGCACCGCCGAACAACACCGACGACCTTACTGCTTCACCTACTCCTCATGGGAACGAGTAGATGCTCTATGTCTTCAAACCTTTTTGGTCCTTACTGACAAAAGGGGGAGAAGCATATGAGTTTGATAGTCTTCAAGCGGGTCCATATGGGCGGTCGCTTTATGTTTTGCCTAGTGTTTACAACTCTCTTTTGATACATTTGGTTCTTTGAGTTGTAACACTTAAACTCGATGGTCGTCTGCTACTTATTTGCTATTCTGTGATGCGATGATAAATTCCGCATGTGCGATGATAAATTCCGCACTTAGATCATTTTGCAGACGTCCATTTTTCATTATGCATGTCATTATCTTCACATACTTTTCATGCATGATGAATTGTCATCATAAGTTGAAGAGGATCTCCACAAGTACAACCTGCCATGTGCATTTGCATTCCAAAAGCAAATTACTTATATGCACATCTTCAGGGGGAGCCCTTGCAACTTATGAAGACAATTCCCTATCCTTTACAATTTCACATATTATATTCCCCGTTGAAAACTTCAACTAGTTTGTCATCAATCACCAAAAAGGGGGAGATTGTAAGTGCATCTAGTGCCACCCCTAGTTGGTTTTGGAGTATTGACGACAAACCTAGTTGAGGGACTAATGTGTTTGTGAGAATTGCAGGATAACACAGGTAGAAGTCCCTCATTGATTCAGTTTTCGTACCAGAGATGACCCCTAAAAATGTATGAAGACATTGAAGTCAAAGGTGGTATGTGAAGACATTCACATTGAAGACTATGACAAGAGAAGACATCGCGTGAAGACTATGGAGCGCGAAGACTTAGCATTTCGTCATTCTGTGTTTTTCTTTGTTGAGTCATAGGAACCACCGTACTGTTAAGTGGGGTCCAAGAGAACCAGTCAGAATGACTGAAGAGATGCTTAACCAAAATCCTATGTCTTCAAGTGAAGACTATGAGAGCAAATCTTGTCAAGAGTTGGATAAGTCAGCTTTGCTTGTAGCCCAAGTAAAGTTGCCGTGTGTGTTTGAAATCTGACCGTTGGAACACGTGTCAGTTCCTTAGTGACCCAGGGTCATTTCGAACTGAAAGTGGCAGTGATCGACTAGAGGGGGGGGGGGGTGAATAGGCGATTTTTATGAAAGTCTTCAAAACATGGAAGTTTCGAAGACAAACGATAGAAATAAACCTATTACCATGCAGCGGAAGGTAGACTACGCTAGGCAAACTATAGTCAAGTATTCAATGAAGTAAAAGCGCAATGACTAATAGTAGCTAGGCAGTAAGGATCAGGTAGGAAGATATTGTAAAGCCAATCAGAACAAGTAATCACTTAGTGAAGCCAAATGGTGATGCAATCATATAATGACTTCACACGGACCAACAGTAAGTAAAGGGAAGGGAAGGATGAAACCAGTGACTCGTTGAAGACAATGATTTGTTGGACCAGTTCCAGTTGCTGTGACAACTGTACGTCTGGTTAGGGAGGCTGAGATTCAACTCAAAAGACCTCGTCTTCACCTTATTCCCCTTGAGCTAAGGACACCCAGTCCTCGCCCAATCACTCTGGTAAGTCTTCAAGGTAGACTTCCAAACCTTCACAGACTTCGTTCACCGGCGATCCACAATGACTCTTGGATGCTCAGAACGCGACGCCTAACCGGCTGGAGGATTCACAGTCCTCAAGTGTAATAAGTCTTCAGATCACATAGACAAGAAGACTTAAGTGATTCCTAACACTCTTTGGCTCTGGGTGGTTAGGGCTTTATCCTCTCAAGGAATTCTCTCTCAAAGGCTTCGAGGTGGGTTGCTCTCAAACGACAAAAGCCGTACTTTAACTCTGAGCAGCCAACCGTTTATGGTTGTAGGGGGTGGGCTATTTATAGCCACTAGGCAACCCGACCTGATTTGTCCGAAATGACCCTGGGTCACTAAGGAACTGACACGTGTTCCAATGGTCAGATTTCAAACGCACACGACAACTTTACTTGGGCTACAAGCAAAGTTGACTTGTCCAACTCTGAGCAAGATTTGCTCTCATAGTCTTCACTCGAAGACATAGGATTTTGGTTAAGCATCACTTTAGTCATTCTGACTGGTTTTCTTGGACCCCACTTAACAGTACAGTGGTTCCTATGACTCAACAAAGAAGAAAACGAACTACGAAAGATCTAAGTCTTCACGCTCCATAGTCTTCATGCGATGTCTTCTCTTGTCATAGTCTTCAATGTGAATGTCTTCACATACCACCTTTGACTTCAATGTCTTCATACATTTTTAGGGGTCATCTCTGGTAGGAAAACCGAATCAATGAGGGACTTCTACCTGTGTTATCCTGCAATTCTCACAAACACATTAGTCCCTCAACTAGGTTTGTCGTCAATACTCCGAAACCAACTAGGGGTGGCACTAGATGCACTTACACGGACAAATCAGGTCGGGTTGCCCAGTGGCTATAAATAGCCCACCCCCTACAACCATAAACGGTTGGCTGCTCAGAGTTAAAGGACGGCTTTTGTCGTTTCAGAGCAACCCACCTCGAAGCCTTTGAGAGAGAATTCCTTGAGAGGATAAAGCCCTAACCACCCAGAGCCAAAGAGTGTTAGGCATCACTTAAGTCTTCCTGTCTGTGTGATCTGAAGACTTATTACACTTGAGGACTGTGAATCCTCTAGCCGGTTAGGCATCGCGTTCTGAGCATCCAAGAGTCATTGTGGATCGCCGGTGAACGAAGTCTGTGAAGGTTTGGAAGTCTACCTTGAAGACTTACCAGAGTGATTGGGCGAGAACTGGGTGTCCTTAGCTCAAGGGGAATAAGGTGAAGACGAGGTCTTCTGAGTTGAATCTCAGCCTCCCTAACCAGACGTACAATTGTCACCGCAACTGGAACTGGTCAAACAAATCATTGTCTTCAACGAGTCACTGGTTTCATCCTTCCCCTCCCTTTACTTACTGTTGGTCCTTGTGAAGTCATTGTACGATTGCATCACCATTTGGCTTCACTGAGTGGTTACTTGTTCTGATTGGCTTCACAATATCTTCCTACCTGATCCTTACTGCCTAGCTGCTATTAGTCATTGTGCTTTCACTTCATTGAATACTTGACTATGGTTTGCCTAGTGTAGTCCACCTTCCGCTGCATGGCAATAGGTTTATTTCTATCGTTTGTCTTCGAAACTTACATGTTTTGAAGACTTTCATAAAAATCGCCTATTCACCCCCCTCTAGTCGATCACTAGCACTTTCAGTCCTGGTCTCCGGTCGGCTCAACGGCGGTTGAGGTATGCGCGGGGTCGGGCTCTGCCGACGTAGAACATTAACCTATCTTCACATGTCCTTCCTATAGGTTGTTTGCGCGCCAAGGGGGACTCCTGAGCATCGCGACTCAGGAGCCTAACTGGTCACATAGCCCCTCACTACTTGGTCCGTCCTAGTTTCTGGTCGGCCCAACGGCGGTTGAGGTATGCGCGGCGCCGGGCTCTGCCGACGCAGAATGTAAAGCAAATAGGAAGAAAACCGCAAAATCTCAAAGCAAATATTACAATACATATTGTTTTCACAATATCAAACGCAAGTTTAACGCCTCCACGAGGCATGGTGCATGTTGCAGGAATAAAGCAGAAAAGCAGCCGCAAGTCACCCCTGGACACCGCTGGCGCCTGCAAAAGGTGCCCCCCTCCTGGGTAGCGTCGCCTTCACCTGCATCACCGGTCAAGGGCGCGAGGGCGAAGGCGTCGAACTTCTTCAGCAAGGCTTCCACTTGACCCTTCACGGCCACGGCAGCAGCCGCGCAGTGTTCGTTAGCTACAGGTTCCAGCAGCTCGTCAAGACGAGCGCTGGGGTCGCGAAGGTGCAGGTGGCTAAAGACCGCGTCAGTGCGGCTGAGGAAAGGACGCGTGGCTCAGCCTCCGCCATAGGACCGATGCCCTCCATGACTTCCTAAAGCGCCTTCACCAGGAAGGGAAGCAGCTGAGCAGGGCCATCCTCGTCGGTGGTCAGCGGCTTCTCCAAGCCCTTCTCGTACAGTGTCTTCAGCGCCACGCGGGACCTCTCCTCGAAGGTCGAGAAGGCCGCACGGTTTTCGGCAAGGACCCTTGCCATGGCGTCAAGGTCGGCCTCCTTCACCCTCGCCTTCCGCTCCAACCCCTCCAGCCGGCTGGGCTCCGCTGCCTGCACCTTTGCCAGCTCCCCCAGCTCAGCGTCGCGGCCCTTGATGGTGTCCTCCCGGGCTTTCATCTCCTCCTCCTTCGCCTGGCGGCCATGTGCTTCTTCCGCATACCGGCCGCACATGCCCTTCAGCTCGTCCTCCAGCTCTCAGCAGCGGCCGCGGGCGGCCTCAGCATCCTTCAATGCCGCCTCACGATCGACCGCAGCTTTGGCGGCGGCCTACTTCTCCTTCTTGGAGGCCGCCGCGGCCTGGCTTAGCGACACTCGAACCGCCGAGTCAGAGTGAAGCCAGCCAGAGACCAGCTCCAGGCGCCCGGCCACCAGGCGCAGGTTCGTGCCCTGGAGATCTTCCCGTAGCTGGGCCATCTCCGAAAGGGCATGCTCCAAGACGGTTGAGGAAGCAGAAGAACCTGGGGCCAGGGGCGCAGCAGGAGAAGGAGGCGACGTTGTCACCAGAGCCTGGGAGGTCAAGGGCTCCTGAGCCTTCGGAACCTCTCCAGCCGTGCTGGACACCGGCACCTCCTGATCCAGTGGTGCTTCGGGGGTTGACTCCTCCCGAGGGTGCTCCACCGGGCCTCGCGTGGACGACCAGGCTGGAGAAGCATGAGCACCATCCCCACCTTTGATCATGGAGAGGGGCGCGGTCGCAGGAGGCGACACAGACACAAGCGGCACCACCTCGCTCTCCCTTCTCCTCTTCACCGCAGACGCCAGCCTGGTTACGCAGTAGGGAAACAGAGTCGGAAACGAGCATCGACTACAGGAGCAAGGCGAGGCGGGGAACTTACTGGTCTACGACAACGTAGTCCACCTTCCGCTTGGTGAGCTTAAAGCCGGAGAGCGTCGCGACTCGAGGCGTGGGTGCACCAGCCCCAGAAGCTGAAGCAGGAGCAGCAATTGAACCAGAAGCGGCCCCAGCCAGCACTGGAGCAGCAGCAGAACCTCGGGGGATCAGTGCCGACCTGCTCCTCGTCGGGATCACGGCCAGTCCCTCCTTCTCCTGGGAAGCATCGGCCTCGTCATCGTCGGGGAAGGCGCGGAGGATGTCAGCCTTACTCAGGGGGAGGTCTCCCCCGTCCCTTCAGGGGTTACCTCCGAGTCTTCCTCCTCTTCTTCCTCCCCGCGGGACTCACCAGAAGACAGCTCCACCGGCGCTAGCACCGCACGGGCCCTGATGAGCACATGCGGCACCAGTCCACGCCCGTTAAAGGTCAGCTTGGAGGCCATGATCAGCGCACTGTCCTTGTGGCAGAACAAGGGGGTAAAGACATTCGGAGGATACTCTTGATCGTCCCCAACCAGGAGGCGGAGAGCTGCGGTTAGCTCCTCGTCGTACAAGGCCTCCGAGCTCAAGCGAACCTTGTCCTCTTCATCCCCGAGTTCCCACAAGGGGCGCGAGCGGGCCTGGAGCGGGGCCACGCGCAGCGCCAGGAACTCCCTCAAGAGCATGGCCCCTGTATTCCTCGCCGCTTCGCGTTGCCAGGCTTTAGGTCGGACTTCATGTGCTCCAGCACCAACGTCGCCCGCTCGTCGGTGAGCTTCGCGTAGGACCATGCCTTGTTGGCCTGGGGCTTCTCCGTCGGCAGCGCCAAGCGCGGGTGGACATGCTTGGTGCTCATCATGACCCATTTGGCCCTGAGGTTTTCGGCCTTCTTCCCGGTGTTTGAGATCGAGTTGGCCTTGCCGGTCGCGATGAAATTGGCGCACCCGGAGATATGGCCCTCGCTAGCACGGAGGAAGAAGAAGTGGCGCAGCAGGGCCACAGACAACATCACGCCCAGATACGCCTCACAATAGTAGGCGAAGATGTACAAGAGAAGGATGGAGTTGGGATGGAGATGCAGCGCCTGCAGCCCGTAGTGGTCGAGGACCTCATAGAAGAAATCGGAGAAGGGAGGAACCAACCCGGTGGCGATACTGCTCGTGAAGAAGGGGAAGAACGCGCTCCCCTCGGGCTCTGGCACGTCGGAGGCAACCTGAAGCTCTGTCTTCCCCCTTTCATTACTCTCCCCCGCCGTTAGCAAGCGCGTGGCTGCGAGGTTTTTCTCCGAGACGTTGGGCGAGTCGAGGGTAGGTTCGTACCAAGCCTTCGCCGCAGACGACACTGGCGACGAGGCGGGCTTGACCCTCCGGGGCGCCATTGGTTGCTGGTGCAGGAAAGGATAGGAGCAGATCTGAAGATTTCGGAAGCGAGGAGCAAGAAAGGGGATCTGAGCAAGAAAGGGGATCTACGCCAGCCTTTTGATAGTCAGGCAGATGCCTAGGCAGCATGGGGAAGCGGAGACGCCCACGTTCAATCAACCGCCATGCGTCGACCGAGGCCGCAGCCTATTGGGGCCCGTGGCGCTCCGCACTTGACCCTTGGCTTCGCCTCGAAGCCAAGCCCAAGCACATCTTGGGCCCGGGGGCTATTGTTGGCGTTCTGGGAATGGGGGTCCCCAGACTTGCCTGCCTGCGGCCCACGGCATGGCTTTGCTAGCAGGCCTGTATGGCCCATCTTCATCAACAAGGAATCAAGACCCTCGCGAGGGGACAAGCCTTGCGAGGCGGACGACACAAGATCTCCTCGGGAGCGGCCTCACTAGGCTGGCTCGTGATGGGCGGAGAGTTCAAGGCCGGGCAAACCCCACGAGGTTCTCGTGACATAAGCCATGACTATCGAGACCAGGCAGGCGCCAGGCGGGCGCCAGCGCGCGCAGCATCCTTGTTTCCTCTTTGGTGCTAAGGGGGCAAGCGCAAGCACGGAGTACCGAGGCATCAAGCAAAGGTTTCCATATTGGTGCTGTAACATCCCAAATTTTCAATTTGGAATGTTATACAATAGATCATCATTGCATATCATATTTTATTGCATTTGGTTGATCCTAGAAATTTCACGCAACTCAAGGACCCTCGGAGAGAGTTGGGGATTTCGTTATTTTCATATTTGAGTTTTCTCAAATTTTGAAAATAGGATCATTTGATTTTATTTATTTTATCTTCAATGATTTCTACTATAAAAATTATGAGAGTGGGAATAAAATGACTTTCCCAAAATATAGAAATATTGGGGATTTAATAAAAAAATCAAATAAGATTTTATTTTGGTTTTATTTGCTATTTTATTTGAATTTAGGAAAAATTGCACGTTTCCAAAATTTCATTTAGGGCCAAGAAAATGTCCATCCTGTTCTAAATATTTTATTTAGACGGTAAAAATTTGTTTTGGCATTTTTAGAATTTTATTTATTTTTGTAGAATTTTTTTAGTCACAGCGAAATTGTTTTAAAAAAAAGAGAGATCCCGTGCCTGACTGGGCCAAGGCCGGCCCAGCCAGCCGTCGCCGCCTCCCGCCGGGTCGGGACAGGAGTCCTGACCGCCGCCGTTGCCCGAGTCCGGGGAGGACCCGCCTCCCGAGGCCGACCCCTCCCCCAAGTCGTCGCCTTCCCCACTTTATAACCCCGCTGCCGCCCCCCTGCATCCCCACACCCGCCCCGCCTCCAGCGCCGCCGCCGCCCGCGCCACAGCCGCCTGCCGCCCCGCCGCCCCGCACCACCCGCCGGAGCCCCGCCGGAGCCTCGCCGGAGCCCCGAGCTGAGGTAGCCGCCGCTCCGGTTTTCTAAGAAAAGCCATTTCATTTTTTTGAAAACCCTAGTTTCCATTTTTTAAATAGATCGGTTTTCTCCGGTTTATTTATTTAGCGAGCGTTCGCTCGTCTGTTCGTTTTAACGAACGCGTTCATCGTTTAGTTCCTGTTAACGAACGTTCGTTCGTTACCCTGTTCGTCGTTGTCGGGACCCCGATCCTAAGTCACAGCGATCTAGCATGTAACACTTCATATCACTTTGCGGCCTCACGCACGGTATTCCCACGGGTGCCACCTTACTTGGCCCGGGACCGTTTGCGCCTTTTGGCTCACGTATATGATTGTGTCGCTAGCATCCATATGACAGAGAACCCGGGTCGACATGACTAGTCGTGAACCCAAAGTGGCACTAACTTACAGGGACATGCATACATGAATCAACCTCGAGCATGTCGGTCAACAGTGTATGAATCCAGGCTGTAGCACTGGGCTAACAGGACTCCGGGAACCCGGGCTGTAGCAGGCTAGGCAGGACTCCAGATGTCACCGCATGACATTTCCCCGAAGGGACAGACACAGGAACAAAGTGAATCACATGCCGGCCAGTCAAGTGTCCCGGAGCAGTAGTGCTGGGCTAGCAGGACTCCGGTGAACCGGGCTGTAGCGGACTACTATGGCTCATGGAAGCACAAGACTACATTTCCCCATAAGAGAGGCTACCAGGGATAAATAGCTAGGTTGTCGGATCCCACACATAGCAATACACGTTACACGTACGCATAACATGCAAGTGTGTGTTGTACAACATGGCATCACAACATAGCTCAAACTCATATAGATAAAGGCCCAGAAGAGCCACATAGCATTCAATACAAACAGGGGTCTCGTGACCCATCATTCAGAGCATACAAGCAATGGAAGCATTACATGTCTGAGTACAGACAACTACAAAAGGAAAAGACTAACAAGCCTGACTAAACACGACCCTCCCAAGGGTACAAGATCATAGCTGGGACACAAGCTACTCGTCGAAGTCACTAGTCTAACCAACTTCAAAACATAAATAAGCAAACGTGAGTACGAAGGTACTCAGCAAGTCTTACATCAGAACTATCTACATATGCAACATTATCAACAAGGGGGGTGGTGGAGTTAACAGCAGCAAGCCAGCTTTGACTCAGTGGCTAACCTATACTACGAGTATCAGAAACTTCTTTGAGGTGAGAAGACGCACACGAGTCCACATATTCACCATATCAATACTCCACTATGGATCCGTTCCCGTCTCCCTATGAGAAGGCCATCCATAGCACACGCTTATCTTGCGGATTTTAGAGTATCCACTTCAAGTTGTGTATGTACTACATAAGTCCTCCAAGTTTCCATATCCGAGGAAAACGGCTATTCGAATAGATAATGTTGACCCTGCAGGGGTGTACTTCTTCACACACGCTCTCGCCACTTATCGCCCTGTACACGTCATGTACCTTGTAAACCTTCAAGCGGAAGCCGGGCGAGGGTGTCGGCCACGACCTGACTAACCACACAAGTCTCTCGTCCAGGTTTATCGCCTATTCGAGTTCCATCCGCAAGGAGTTCCGGCCGAAGTCTCCAGTACGGCCCCAAACGGTGTGTGCAGGGTTCCCAAGCCCACCATCCGGGTGCCACTTGGTACACCATGCCATGGTGCCTAGTCTCTCCCAAGCCCATCATGTCGGACACCACCTGGTAGACAAGTAGCACTACCTACAAACGCCAGAAACTAGTTGCAACTCCTGGACAGAGATCAAGTGGATTAATAAGCCGAGAGGGGACGGATAACCGGAACCCAATGTGTGGTAGTAACTGGACTTGGATAACATACACAGAACTCAGTGCTTAGGGACGGTTCCAATGAGACAACCCACCATGTACTCCTACATGGCCTCTCATCGCTACCTTTTACCAAAACGTGTTCACACACTTAGCCTTTATCGGTAGGACATGTTCACCACTCCGATTCATTCCCGATGAATCAGACCTGACACAACTCTAAGCATAGCTGGCATAAAGAAAACAAGCATGGATGAGTAGGCACATCAAGGCTCAAGCAACTCCTACTCATGCTAGTGGGTTTCAACTATTTACTGTGGCAATGACAGGTCATGCAGAGGAATGGGTTCAACTACCGCAACAGAAAGTAGCAGTTTGAATCGTTCTTGTCCTAATGCAGTATAAGGAGAAAGAGCGAGATATTGGGATTTATTGAAATGCTCAAGTGGGTTTGCTTGCCTGATAGAATGACGAAGGGGCACTGCTCCTTTGACAGGTACTCGAGAACACCTTCTGGAGTGGAACCTATCGAGAAGAAGTGGTGCCGGCAATCAATACACAAACAAATGCAACAAAATGATGCATGAACATGACATGTGCAAATGCTAGTGTTTGGGCTAATGCAAGATGCTACCAAGTTGGTTGAAGCCCATTTGAATCAAAGATTCAAATGCAATTCAAAATGAAGCATCTAAAATGCCCATATTATGTTTTCACTTATACAACATGTATAAGTTGGTTTTTCATGCATGTAACTGGCATAAATGGATTCCTTGCATTTTTCTGATAATTTTTCATATATAAATTATTTCATTCTGAGCTACGGTTGAATTACTATGAATTTTTTAAGTTTTGGATATTTTCTGGAAATAATAAATCATTTAAGATTTATTTAACTTCCAGAAAGGAATTATTGCGTCAGCATGACCTCACAGTGACGTCAGCAGGTCAGCGGCTCGGTCCAGGTCAAACCTGGACGGTGGGGCCCGCGTGTCAGTCACATGGATAATCCTATTTTAGTTAAACCTAAACTAGGTAATTAGCTGGGGCTGGCCCCACATGTCAATGACCCAGGGGAGGTCAAACCCTTGGTCAACAGGCCCAACACGCCGGCGGCTCGTCGCTGGCGACAGCACGCACGGCGGAGGCTCGGGTTTCGCCCTCAGGCGGCCAAAAGGATGGCGGAGGGGCTCTGCGTGGAGCTGGGCGTGCGCCGCATCCAGGGAAGCACACGAGAGGGGCCGGGGTGGATGGAGTCGACGGCACCGACGAGCGGAGCGGCGCCGGAGTTCGGACGTCGATGGAAACGGGGCTACGGAGCACCAGGGGAGGAGCCGGTGAGTGCATCGTGCTCCTAGGGGTGCGCTGAGCGCGCTAATGAGCTCGGACGTGGGTGGCAGTAGCTATGGCCACGGCGGTGCCATGGACGGCGGCATCGAGCTTCGGCCGAGGTGGAAAAAACGGCTTCGACGTGGGAACAAGGGGGAGAAGAGAGGGGAAACAGGGATATGCTCACGGCAATCACGCGAAGCAGCACGGCGGGCTCGGGGGAGGCCTGGTGACGGCGAATCGACGGTGGTGGATGGCGGAGCCCGAGGTGGAAGACGATGGCGATGGCGGCGTTCCAGGGCGTCCGACGCTGTGCGTCTCAACGAGGAGGCGTAGCCCACAGCGGCGGAGCGCGTGGACACGACGGAGGGGCGAGGGGACGGCGGAGAGCGCGTCGGCGGTGAGCTACGGCGACAGCAGTGCTTCAGCTGTCGCGGGAGAGAGAGACAGAGGAGGAGACGGGGGACGAGGGAGAGTGAGAGTGGGTCGGGGAGGCTGCGTGGTATCTCCAGGGACGTCTAGAGGGATGCGGTAAGCAGGAGGTGGCCGGGCGTGCACCGGCGTGCGTCGGCCACGCGCCTCTCCTCCTCCTGGCGGGAGGTTGAGGGTGACTGGCAGGGCCAGCTGGCTGGGCCGGCTAGCTGGGCCGCACAGTGCCAGGCCTCAGGTAAGTGGCCCATGTAAGGGTTTTCCCCCTTTTGTTTTCTTTTCTATTTCTGACATTTGTTTTTGGCTTAAAATAAATACTAGCACAGAATAAAAATGTTGAGATTCCTTGTGACCAATAGTTATAATATACCAGAGGCCCTCACCAAATTCCAACATTTTTGGAGCCTTTAAAATATTTATCTTATTTTAAACAGCTCCAATTCAAATACATATGGGTTCATTCAAAAATCCAAAATGTTTAGCAAAAATGTGCATCACCTCTGGTTGTTGTTTGCAACATTTTCCAAAGACCATGAACATTTTTGAAGAGCATTTTGGGTTTATTGAAATTCCAATTTAAATTTGAACCTATTTGAATTTGCTTTGGTGCTAGGGTTTGAAACATCCCCATTTCAACTTCATTTTAAATTTAAACATGATGCACAAAGCAAGCCTAGGATCATACCAGAGCTAGGGATGTGACAACTCGCCCCACTCGGAAAAATCTCGTCCCGAGATTCAGGAGTTGGCGGAAAGAAAGCGGGGGACTCAAGTCGAAGACGATCTTCTCGCTCCCAAGTAGCTTCTCTCTCGGCATGATGAGACCACTGAACCTTGAGAAACTTGATGTTATGACGTCGAGTGACACGCTCTGCTTGATCCAGAATACGAACGGGGTACTCTCAATAAGTGAGGTTATCTTGGAGATCAAGCGTTTCATGGTCCACTCCACGGATGGGATCCGAGAAGCAACGCCTGAGTTGAGAGACGTGGAAGACATCATGAACTCGAGAAAGATGTGGGGGTAGTTCCAATTGGTAGGCAACCTCTCCTCGTTTAGCGAGAATGCGAAAAGGACCGATGTAACGAGGAGCCAACTTGCCCTTGATACCGAAACGATGGGTACCCTTCAAAGGAGTAACCCAAAGGTAAGCCTTGTCGTCAACTTCATAAGCCACTTCCTTATGATGACGGTCATACTGGCTGGGCTGTTTTCAAATTCTCACGAATGATGTGAACTTGCTCTTCTGCCTCCTAGATCATATCCGGCCCAAAGAATTGTCTTTCACCGGTTTCTGACCAGTTCAAAGGTGTTCGACATCTTCGTCCATAGAGAATCTCAAAAGGAGCTTTCTTAAGACTGGATTGATAGCTATTGTTATAAGAAAACTCGACGAAAGGAAGACACTTCTCCCAATCCATACTGAATGAGATAACACAAGCTCTAAGCATGTCTTCGAGAATTTGGTTGACCCTTTGCACCTGACCACTTGACTGAGGGTGGAAAGCGGTACTGAAAGAAAGATGGGTTCCCATGGCATTCTGGAAACTTTCCCAAAAATGAGAGGTGAAAAGACCGCCATGGTCTGAATTGATCTCTAGTGGGACACCATGGAGTGACACTATTCGGGAGATATATAAGTCAGCGAGCTGACTAGCAGTGATACTTTCTCGAACAGGTAGGAAGTGAGCCACTTTGGAGAGACGATCAATGACTACGAAGATAGCATTATTTCCTTTCTTGGTCCTGGGAAAGCCGGTGATGAAGTCCATACCAACTTTGTCCCATTTCCACTCGGGAATAGCTAAAGGTTGAAGGGTGCCAGCAGGTCTTTGATGCTCTGCCTTAACACGACGACAAACATCACAGTTGGCAATATACTGAGCGATTTCTCTCTTCATCCTAGTCTACCAGAACCTCTGGCGTAGGTCCTGATACATCTTTGTACTACCGGGATGAATCATGAGAGGGGATTCATGGGCCTCCTTAAGGATCAGTTGTTGCATCTGTTGACATTTGGGAACCACCAAACGGTTTCCAAAGTAAACAACACCTCGTTCATCCATAGAGAAACAGTCGGCAACTCCCTTGGAAATATTTTTCTTGATCCGGGAGATTCTCGTATCATGCTTCTGAGCCTCTATGATCTGATCCGTAAGGGTAGGTTTCGCCACCAAGGTAGACAGGGAACCATGAGGAGCTATGTGAAGGTTAAGCTTACAGAATTCCTCATGGAGGGGTGGTTGACATTGTTGCAACATGAGGTTGTTGCAATAGGATTTACGACTTAGAGCATCAGCCATGACATTGGCTTTGCCTGCAGTGTAGGTGATTCCTAAGTCGTAATCCGAGATCAACTCCAACCAACGTCTCTGTCTGAGATTCAGATCCGGTTGGGTGAAGATATACTCGAGACTCTGATGGTCAGTGTAGATTTCGCAACGGTTACCAAGAAGGTAATGTCGCCAAGTCTTAAGTGCATAGACTACGGCTGCAAGCTCTAGATCATGTGTAGGATAATTTTCCTCATGGGGATGCAACTGTCGAGATGCATAGGCAATCACATGACGATCCTGCATAAGAATGCAACCTAGTCCTTGACGCGAAGCGTTGCAATAGATAACAAAGTCTTTAGTGAAATCCGGTGGCACAAGTATGGGCGCAGAAGTCAGGCGTCTTTTCAGTTCCTGAAAACTGTGCTTACACTGTGGGGTCCACTCAAACCTTTTATCTTTCTTGAGAAGTTCCGTGAGGGGTTTGGCCACTTTGGAGAAGTTTTCAACAAAGCGGCGACAATAACTGGCTAGACCAAGGAAACTCCTAACTTGTTTGACCGTTTCGGGTGGAGTCCAATCGAGAACGGCTTTAACTCTCTCGGGATTGACAGCAATGCCCTTACCAGAGATCACATGGCCCAAATAGGTCACTTCTGGCAACTAAAATTCACACTTGGAGAACTTGGCATAAAGGCGGTGCTCTCTAAGTTTTTCTAACACAAGTCTAAGATGTTCGGCATGCTCTTCCTCGTTCTTCGAGTAAATAAGAATATCATCGAGATAAACCACGACGAACTTATCTAAGTACTCCATAAAGATCGAGTTCATCAAGCGGGAGAAAGTAGCTGGAGCATTGGTTAGACCGAAAGACATCACAGTGTACTCGTATTGACCATAACGAGTGACAAAGGCCGTTTTGGGGATGTCCCCATTTCTGATTTTGATTTGGTGGTAGCCTAACCTCAAATCCATCTTGGAAAAGACTGAGGATCGAGCGAGCTGATCATACAAGTCGTTGATCCTGGGGAGCGGATACTTGTTCTTTATCGTGACCACATTAACGGGACGATAATCTACAACCATCCGATCCATACCATCCTTCTTCTTGACGAAGAGGACAGGACAAGCCCAAGGAGAAGAACTGGTACGGATGAAGCCCTTTTGCAAGGACTCATCAAGCTGTTTCTTAAGCTCGGCTAACTCCAAAGGTGCCATCTTGTATGGTCTCCTAGAGATTGGAACAGTTCCTGGGATAAGTTCTATGACAAACTCTACATCTCTGTTAGGTGGAACACCTGGCAGTTCTTCTGGAAAGACATCCTGGAAGTCACGGACTACCGGAATATCTTCAAGGTCTGGAAGAGGGCTGGCATTAAGAGAATAGAGTTGACGCCTTGCAACTCTAGTAGAGACAGTGACTATTTTGCCAGATGGATGTGTAAGTTGAACAGATCTGGTGTAACAATCGATCTTGGCATGATGAGATGTCATCCAGTCCATGCCCAAGATGATGTTAATATCTGAAGACTTGAGAGATATCAAAGAAGCAAGGAATACCAGTCTGTCAACAAGGATTTCATTACCATGGCTTACCTTGGAGGTTTGCCACTTGGAACCAGGAGTCTGGATTATTAGTGGAGTTGGCATATCACAAAATGACATGTCGTGCAACCGAGCATAACCTTCAGATATGAAGGAGTGGGATGCTCCAGTATCGAACAGAACTGAAGCTGGGTGACAATTGACAAGAAGCGTTCCCAATACGATGTCGGGATCATCTTGAGCTTCTATAGCCGAGATGTGGTGCACACATGCTCGTTCAGTGGTGGCTGGCTTGGTACCGATCATCTTGCCTGATGGCTTTTCACGGCCAACAGACCTCTCAGGCTGGGGTAGAGTATAACTGGACTGAGGGCAGTCACGTGCATAGTGTCCTGGTTCTCCGCAGGTGAAGCAAGTTCCTGAGGCAGGACGTGGACCTACATTGGCAAGTGGTCCACTAATAGGCCTGGGTGGAGCACGTTGCTGAGCTGGGTGAGGCACCACATCGGATGGCCTTGGTGCATATCCAGGTGGAAGAGCCGAGTTCGGAATCCAAATCCGTCGCTTCTGAGAGCCAGAGCGGGAGGAAGAACCCAGATCACGGTTGTGCTTACGAGACTCCTCGTAAGTGAGCTGAGCTGTCTCCGCGTTAATGGCCTTGTTCACAAGAGCCTGAAAAGTATCACAATGATGCAGGTGGAGATCACGACGCAACTTAGGGTTGAGACCCTTCCGGAACCTAGCCTGCTTATTAGCATCCGTGGACACTTCTTCTGTAGCATAGCAGGCGAGGTTTCCAAATTCTCTACTGTAGGCATCAACAGGCAGCTTACCCTGGGTAAAACTAGAGAACTCTTCCCTCTTGCGGTCAATGAGAGCCTGAGGAATGTGGTGCTCACGAAAAGCCTCGGTGAAATCCCTCCAGGTAGGAATCTGGCCAGCAGGTAGCATAGCCTCATAGCTCTGCCACCAAATACTAGCAGGACCTTCTAGGTGATAGGTAGCATAGGTGACCTTGTCACCTTCAGCCACGCTCGCAGAATGCAACTTGTGAGTGATGCTCCGGAGCCAGTCATCCGCATCGAGTGGCTCAATGGAATGATGGAAGGTGGGTGGTTTCAGACCAATGAAGTCGGTGATAGAAACCAACTTCTTACGCTGATGTGCGGTGTTCTGCTCAATCTGTGCCAGCAAGCGGTTAGTCTCATGCTTGTCCCTCTCGGATGCTAACAAGAACTCTACCATCAAAGGCTGGTCAGGAGGATCCTCATCCCTACCATCTCCGTGGTTCTTGCTATGAGCAACTGAACCTCGGTTAGCAGACGACATCCTGGCATAGAAACCAAGGAAACAAGGATGGAATTAGCATCGACATGAGGATGCGGAATGTAATGCAAAAGCATTGGAAACTCTTGAAATCCTAGGACAATTTCGATAGCATAACAGTTGTAAATGCTCAAAAGGATTTTGAGACATTCATCAAAGGAATAGCATAGTCATTCAGCATCATAATATCAAGGTTCTGGGTCAAACTGATGACACACGAAAGTAATAGAACTGTACGGAGACACAACCCAACAATCCTAAGACTTTACGATTTAGTAACACATCATCCTAAGAGATAGAGGAGAAACCTAGGGCTTAACCCTCGTAGAAAAGAAGAGGCTGACTCAGAAAGAATAACATGAGGTAAAGGAGTAAAAAGAGCCTTACGTTCCCTTCCACAATCAATTCCCTTATATAACTAAAGCATTTCTAGACTCAACTTTGACCAGTTTGGCTTGGTAATACTACAGTCAGTCAGGCTCTGATACCAACGCTGTTGGGACCCCGATCCTAAGTCACACCGATCTAGCATGTAACACTTCATATCACTTTGCGGCCTCACGCATGGTATTCCCACGGGTGCCACCTTACCTGGCCCGGGACCGTTTGCGCCTTTTGGCTCACGTATATGATAGTGTCGCTAGCATCCATATGATAGAGAACCCGGGCCGACATGACTAGTCGTGAACCCAAAGTGGCACTAACTTACAGGGACAGGCATACATGAATCCACCTCGAGCATGTCGGTCAACAGTGTATGAATCCGGGCTGTAGCATTGGGCTAACAGGACTCCCGGAACCCGGGCTGTAGCAGGCTAGGCAGGACTCCGGATGTCACCGCGTGACATTTCCCCGAAGGAACAAACACAGGAACGAAGTGAATCACATGCCGGCCAGTCAAGTGTTCCGGAGCAGTAGTGCTGGGCTAGCAGGACTCCGGTGAACCGGGCTGTAGCGGACTACTATGGCTCATGGAAGCACAAGACTACATTTCCCAATAAGAGAGGCTACCAGGGATAAACAACTAGGTTGTCGGATCCCACACATAGCAATACACGTTACACATACGCATAACATGCAAGTATGTGCTGTACAACATGGCATCACAACATAGCTCAAACTCATATAGATAAAGGCCCAGAAGAGCCACATAGCATTCAATACAAACAGGGGTCTCATGACCCATCATTCAGAGCATACAAGCAACGTAAGAATTACATGTCTGAGTACAGACAACTACAAAAGGAAAAGACTAATAAGCCTGACTAAACACGACCCTCCCAAGGGTACAAGATCATAGCTGGGATACAAGCTACTTGTCGAAGTCACTAGTGTAACCAACTTCAAAACATAAATAAGCAAACGTGAGTACGAAGGTACTCAGCAAGTCTTACATCACAACTATCTACATATGTGACATTATCAACAAGGGGGGGTGGTGGAGTTAACAGCAGCAAGCCAGCTTTGACTCAGTGGCAAACCTATACTACGAGTATCAGAAACTTCTTTGAGGTGAGAAGACGCACACGAGTTCACATATTCACCATATCAATACTCCACTATGGATCCGTTCCCGTCTCCCTACGAGAAGGCCATCCATAGCACTCACGCTTATCTTGCGGATTTTAGAGTATCCACTTCAAGTTGTGTATGTACTACATAAGTCCTCCAAGTTTCCATATCCGAGGAAAACGGCTATTCGAATAGATAATGTTGACCCTGCAGGGGTGTACTTCTTCACACACGCTCTCGCCACTTATCGCCCTGTACACGTCATGTACCTCGGCAACCTTCAAGCGGAAGCCGGGCGAGGGTGTCGGCCACGACCTGACTAACCACACAAGTCTCTCGTCCAGGCTTATCCCCTATTCGAGTTCCATCCGCAAGGAGTTCCGGCCGAAGTCTCCAGTACGGCCCCAAACGGTGTGTGCAGGGTTCCCAAGCCCACCATCCGGGTGCCACTTGGTACACCGTGCCACGGTTCCTAGTCTGTCCCAAGCCCGTCACGTCGGACACCACCTGGTAGACAAGTAGCACTACCTACAAACGCTAGAAACTAGTTGCAACTCCTGGACAGAGATCAAGTGGATTAATAAGCCGAGAGGGGCCGGATAACCGGAACCCAATGTGTGGTAGTAACTGGACTTGGATAACATACACAGAACTCAGTGCTTAGGGACGGTTCCAATGAGACAACCCACCATGTACTCCTACATGGCCTCTCATCGCTACCTTTACCAAAACGTGTTCACACACTTAGCCTTTATCGGTAGGACATGTTCACCACTCCGATTCATTCCCGATGAAATAGAGCTGACACAACTCTAATCATAGCTGGCATAAAGAAAACAAGCATGGATGAGTAGGCACATCAAGGCTCAAGCAACTCCTACTCATGCTAGTGGGTTTCAACTATTTACTGTGGCAATGACAGGTCATGCAGAGGAATGGGTTCAACTACCGCAGCAGAAAGTAGCAGTTTGAATCGTTGTTGTCCTAATGCAGTATAAGGAGCAAGAGCGAGAGAGTGGGATTTATCGAAATGCTCAAGGGGGTTTGCTTGCCTGATAGAATGACGAAGGGGCACTGCTCCTTTGATAGGTACTCGGGAACACCTTCCGGAGTGGAACCTATCAAGAAGAAACGATGCCGGCAATCAATACACAAACAAATGCAACAAAATGATGCATGAACATGACATGTGCAAATGCTAGTGTTTGGGCTAATGCAAGATGCTACCAAGTTGGTTGAAGCCCATTTGAATCAAAGATTCAAATGCAATTCAAAATGAAGCATCTAAAATGCCCATATTATGTTTTCACTTATACAGCATGTATAAGTTGGTTTTTCATGCATGTAACTGGCATAAATGGATTCCTTGCATTTTTCTGATAATTTTTCATATATAAATTATTTCATTCTGAGCTACGGTTGAATTACTATGAATTTTTTAAGTTTTGGATATTTTCTGGAAATAATAAATCATTTAAGATTTATTTAAATTCCAGAAAGGAATTATTGCGTCAGCATGACCTCACAGTGACGTCAGCAGGTCAGCGGCTTGGTCCAGGTCAAACCTGGACGGTGGGGCCCGCGTGTCAGTGTCACAGGGCTAATCCTATTTTAGTTAAACCTAAACTAGGTAATTAGCTGGGGCTGGCCCCACATGTCAATGACCCAGGGGAGGTCAAACCCCTGGTCAACAGGCCCAACACGCCGGCGGCTCGTCGCCGGCGACAACACGCACGGCGGAGGCTCGGGTTTCGCCCTCAGGCGACCAAAAGGACGGCGGAGGTGCTCTGCATGGAGCTGGGCGTGCGTCGCATCCAGGGAAGCACACGAGAGGGGCCGGGGTGGCCGGAGTCGACGGCACCGACGAGCGGAGTGGCGCCGGAGTTTGGACATTGATGGAAATGGGGCTACGGAGCACCAGGGGAGGAGCTGGTGAGTGCATCGTGCTCCTAGGGGTGCGCTGAGCGCGCTGATGAGCTTGGACGCGGGTGGCAGCAGCTGTGGCCGTGGCGGCGCCATGGACGGCGGCATCGAGCTTCGGCCGAGGTGGAAACAATGGCTACGATGCGGGAACGAGGGGGAGAAGAGAGGGGAAACATGGATATGCTCACGGCGATCACGCGAAGCAGCACGGCGGGCTCGGGGGAGGCCTGGTGACGGCGAATCGACGGTGGTGGACGGCGGAGCCCGAGGTGGAAGACGATGGCGATGGCGGCGTTCCAGGGCGTCCGGCGCCATGCGTCTCGACGAGGAGGCGTAGCCCACAGCGGCGGAGCGCGTGGACACGACGGAGGGGCGAGGGCACGACAGAGAGCGCGTCGGCGGTGAGCTACGACGACGGCAGCGCTTCGGCTATCGCGGGAGAGAGAGACAGAGGAGGAGACGGGGGACGAGGGAGAGTGAGAGCGGGTCGGGGAGGCTGCGTGGCATCTCCAGGGACGTCCAGAGGGAGGCGGTAAGCAGGAGGTGGCCGGGCGTGCGCCGGCGTGCGTCGGCCATGCGCCTCTCCTCCTCCTGGCGGGAGGTTGAGGGTGACTGGCAGGGCCAGCTGGGCCGCACAGTGCTAGGCCTCAGGTAAGTGGCCCAGGTAAGGGTTTTTCCCCTTTTTGTTTTCTTTTCTATTTCTGACATTTGTTTTTGGCTTAAAATAAATACTAGCACAAAATAAAAATGTTGAGATTCCTTGTGACAACTAGTTATAATATACCAGAGGCCCTCACCAAATTCCAACGTTTTTGGAGCCTTTAAAATATTTATATTATTTTAAACAGCTCCAATTCAAATACATATGGGTTCATTCAAAAATCCAAAATGTTTAGCAAAAATGTGCATCACCTCTGGTTGTTGTTTGCAACATTTTCCAGAGACCATGAACATTTTTGAAGAGCATTTTGGGTTTATTGAAATTCCAATTTAAATTTGAACCTATTTGAATTTGCTTTGGTGCTAGGGTTTGAAACATCCCCATTTCAACTACATTTTAAATTTAAACATGATGCACAAAGCAAGCCTAGGATCATACCAGAGCTAGGGATGTGACAATTTTTTCTTTTTCTCGGATTAAATCCATGATTTTTCAGATCGCGATTTCTGATCCGATGTTCGTTTTAGTTTAACTTTTCGCTCGTTTGTCAGAAACAGGCGATTCAAGAGCCTAGAGTTTCGTCTCGAAACCCTCTTTCCGTCGAACCAACTCAAACAAGTTTTTGCCTCAGTAAAATTTGACCTAGATCCAGAATAGTAAATGGAGCTTATTTCTTTTGCCGTTTGTCTTTCGTTGCTTCGTTCGATTTGATTCTTTTTGCCAACCGGAGTTCTTAAGTTGAACTTTCTGGTTAGATCTCTTATTCGATTTTTACCTGTGCATTAGTTGAGTACTTATTGTATGCTTGTTTGTTTGCGATAGAATACCTAGAGTGCGCCGCTTGCTACTTCGAATCGCTAGGTTTTGCGGATCATCAGCAAGGCAAGTAACACTTTGATCATACCTTCCTACTACCTAGTTTTATTGCATTAGATCAATCCTCACACATTGCATTGACAAGGATCTAATTAAATTGTGGGTTTGGGAAGTAGATGAGGTAGTACCTATTACCTGTTATTATCAAACCTTTGGGAGTTACTTCTACGTTTGCTTATTTTGCCATGCTATGCCAGTAGACGTGGTTTGGGTGAGTGAAATCCATGACAGATGTGAGTTTGTTAAACTAATGGTTTATCTAAGGTGGCAACTTAAATACACATCTGGGTGGATTGAGGCACATGGGTATTCCAGCGATTGCCTGTTTTTCTTCGGACCACCACCCAGGCTCAAAGGGATCATGAGATTATTCATGCTAGAAACTTCCGTGTGCAGCCACAAGCTACTATGGGCTCTAGAATAGTTGACTAAGTTGTGCGAACTCTTATAGTGGTAGACTAGCAGATGTAGGGGATGTAGGTGGTACGATCTACCCATCGTAAGGTGCTAGCGCTTCTGAAAGACTATGTCTCGGTCATCCGTTTCTCAAACACCATGCAGTGCGAGAAAACCAACGGAGGAGATCGAGTCTTGTGGGGAAAAGTGCGCAAACCTCCGGAGAGTATATAAACTAATCATGGTTAGCCGTGTCCCCGGTTATGGACATCTTGAGTATCTAGTACTTGGATTATCATGTGAATCTCATCATGTTACTCTAATTAATTTGTTGGTTCTTAATGATGATGCTTAATTGCGATTGAGAATGCTGTCAACCATTCTCAATGTTTAACAACTACCATGATAGTTAAATAAAATTTATTCCTTTGCAGTAGGGAAAAATTGGCTTTACGCAAAACTGTAACCATAGAGCTTTCCACCAGCCAAATATGCATATAGTATAGCCTATTTTGTTTCATTGCTCTCTATGTGTTACATTGCCAGCATATTCCATGTGCTGACCCGTTTCAGGCTGCAACATTCATGTTGCAGACTTTTCAGACGACGAGTAAGGTGCTTTTAGGTCGTGGTTCTATACTCAGTGACGCCGTTGGAGTTGATGGACTCACTTATCTTCCAAGCCTTCCGCCGTTATTGTGACTAGATGGCCTTAAGCCATTATTATTGTAATAAGTTCTCTTTTGAGACTCTTGATGTAATAAGTGTGTGATTACTACTCTGTTATAAATCCTTCAAGTACCGTGTGGCGTCAGCATTACTGATCCAGGGATGACACCTGAGCACAGAGATTGGACCGTTTGAGGCCTGGTCTCTACAAGATGGTATCGGAGCACACACTGACTGTAGGACACGACCACTAAGCTAAAGCCCTAGATCACTACTCACTCTTCTCATTCTGACCTCTCATATTTTCTACTCTTTTAGGATGGCGGATGCAAGGAACAAGTTCACGCAACCGGATGAAGATACACCCTTTGGACGTCATTTGAAGGAAGTGACAAGATACCTGAACATAGGAGTACCAAGCTTCACCGGAACCTACAACGCCACATTACCTGAAGAAGGGCGCTGGATGATTCAAGTTCAAGTTCCAGGAAGGACGTTCATGCCAGTCACTAAGCCCATAGAGTTTTCTTTTGATGCACCAACCTGGAGTCTAGGAAAGAGCATGGCAGCTCACATCGCCATGGGACGCATTGGAGAAGTTTACCGCAATGATCTCAAGGATACTATCAACCAGATTTGTGGGCGCCGAGATGAGCACTGGGAGATGATCAGCACCAGGAAGGATAGATCAATTGCATCTTTTATCCAGGAGTTAAACCAGCACATTCGATGTCAGGAGAACCAGATGTGCGCCGACATGATAGATCTGAAGAAGGCGATGACAAGAATCAAGGAACTGGAGGAAGAACTCAAAGCTACACATGAAGATTATGAAGAGGAAATCGAAGTACTAGTGGATAAGAATGCCGACCTAACAATGAAGATCGGAATATTTATGGGAGGCCCTACACCAGTAGAAGAAGACGAAGAACCCAAGGAGATTCGCCCGGAAGACTATATCATCATCGACGACACCGACTCCGATCCAGATGATAGCGATGATGACTATGTTGATGAAGCTGGAGCAGATATCATGGAGTCTGCAACCGAAGAATATTTCTAGAAGACCACCCCAACAGTAGTAGTAGTCCACCATGTAATTATAGTAGTCCGAGCACTTTTGCGATAGTTAGATCGATTGTATGCCCTTTGTTTGATTGAATGAAGTGAATTGTTTGCTTTTGCCTCATGTGCATATGGGTAGTGTTTTCTCTCTAGACCCCTCTCTACTCTTAAATCTCATCTTTTCTAAACCCTCAGATGCCTCCAAGACGTGACCCCGGATTTACCTTCCCACTGGAGCTCACCCAGTTGATCCAGCAGCAGAACACATTGATGTAGTTGCTAGTCCAGAATCAGAATCAGGGGAACAACAACAACAACCCACCACCACCACCACCTGTTGATCACTTAGCCCGTTTTCTTAGGCTAAATCCGCCGTGTTTTCTAGTAGCACCGAGCCGATAGTAGCAGATGATTGGCTCCACAAGACAACAAGGGAGTTGACCATGGTAGGATGCACATATGCGGAAAAGGTGAAGTTTGCTGCACACCAGCTTGAAGGACCCGTAGCATCATGGTGGGAGAATTTCACAGCCACTTTCCCTGTCGACACTGTCACATGGGACCAGTTCCAGCAGGCTTTCTGTACTGCCCATGTTTCAGCAGGAGCTATGGCCCTAAAGAAGCGAGAGTTTCGCAACTTGCGCCAAGGAGGATGGACAGTTGGCCAGTATGTGGAGGACTTTAGTAAGCTAGCATGTTATGCCCCAGATGACGTTGCTACGGATGCAGCTAAGCAAGAGAAGTTTCTAGAAGGACTGAATGATGAGTTGTGCATGCAGTTGATGGTAGCCACCTTCAACAACTACCAGGAGTTGGTAGATCGTGCTCTCATGATTGAAGGGAAGCAACAGCAAATTGAGAACCGCAAGAGGAAGTATGGACAAGGCAAGTACAATTCTGGAGCTCAGCAGAAGCCATGATTTACCCCTAGGCCGGGAGAACATTTTCAACATACCCATGGAGGAGCTAGCTCACACAATCACAATGGCACCAAGAATGGGAATGGGAATGGAGGAAGTAATGGCCAGAATCGCACCAACCCATCAACCCCAGCCAAGAGAGACCTGAGCCAAGTCACTTGCTTTAAGTGCCAGAAGACCGGACATTATGCCAATGAATGTCCTAAAGCCCAAAATGGAGATGGCAATGGAAGCTCTGGGAAGAAGCTGAACCCTTTCAATAGGGAACAGGTGAACCACGTAAATGTGGAGGAAGTTGAAGCCCAGCCCGATGCAGTAATAGGTAAGTTTTTGGTTAAGTCATTTACTGCACTCGTTCTTTTTGATACTGGTGCATCGCATTCATACATATCAAGGGGATTTGTGGATAAGTATAAACTGCCAACCCAAGCCCTTAGGTCACCCATGTTAGTAACCTCGCCTGGAGCAGAGTATAAGGCTAGTCTATGGTGTGATCGGTTACCATTAAGGATTGGTAACTATGTTTTTCCCTCGGACCTAATAGTATTGAAATCTCAAGGATTGGATGTGATATTAGGCATGGATTGGTTATCGAAGTATGAAGGGAACATTGAATGTGCCAGTAAGTTAATTTTGCTTACCACCCCAGAAGGAAGAAGGATCAAGTATGTATCCCGGCGTGTGCCAAAAAGGACTCAAGTAAATTGCCTAACAGGAGTTGTGCAAGAGGAAGTACCAGTAGTGAAGGATTTCCCTGATGTTTTTCTAGAAGAGTTGCCAGGCATGCCACCGGATAGAGATATTGAGTTTTTGATTGAGCTTTTGCCAGGCACAAGGCCAATATCTAAGAGACCATATAGGATGCCCGCAAAAGATTTGGTGGAGATTAAGAAGCAAATTAAGGAGTTACTAGATAAAGGTTATATTTGCCCAAGTTCTTCACCTTGGGGATCGCCAGTACTTCTAGTGGAGAAGAAGGATGGATCGTTAAGGATGGTCGTTGATTATCGAGGATTGAATGAAGTAACCATCAAGAACAAGTACCCACTACCAATGATCAATGATCTGTCTGATCGGTTGCAAGGAGCTAAGGTATTTTCCAAGATCGACCTGCGATCAGGATACCATCAGTTGAAGATTCGAGAACATGATATTCCTAAAACGGCTTCTACCACTAGGTATGGGCTGTACGAGTATACCGTTATGTCATTTGGTCTGACTAACGCACCTGCATATGTCATTTGGTAAGTGTTTATGGAGTTTTTGGATAAGTTCGTCGTAGTGTTCATTGATGATATACTAGTTTACTCGAAGAATGAAGAGGAGCATAAGGAGAATTTGCGTTTGGTACTTGGTAAGCTCAGAGAACATCAATTATATGCCAAGTTTAGCAAATGTGAGTTTTGGTTGAAGGAAGTTGGATTTCTCGGACACGTTATATCTGGAGAAGGTATAGCAGTGGATCCCACCAAGGTTGACACTGTGACAAATTGGGAAGCGCCAACAACAGTTGGAGAGATCCGGAGTTTTCTTGGACTTGCAGGATACTACCAGAGATTCATTGAAAATTTCTCGAAGATTGCGAAACCTATGACAGAGTTGCTGAAGAAGGATACCAAGTTCATATGGACTGAGGAATGTGAGGCTAGTTTCCAAGGGTTGAAGAAATGTTTGGTTACATCACCAGTGTTGATTTTGCCAGATCAGACCAAGGATTATGAGGTGTATTGCGACGCTTCACGTCGAGGACTTGGAGCAGTGCTTATGCAGGAAGGAAGAGTTGTCTCATATGCCTCACGACAGCTCAAGCCTCATGAGTTGAATTATGCTACGCATGATTTGGAGTTAGCAGCCGTAGTGCATGCATTGAATACTTGGAGACATTTTCTCATTGGAAATCATTGTGAGGTGTACACGAACCACAAGAGTTTGAAGTACATTTTCACGCAGAAGGAGTTGAATCTCAGACAAAGGAGATGGTTGGAACTCATCAAGGATTATGATATGAGATTGCATTATCACCCTGGAAAGGCTAACGTAGTAGCTGACGCGTTGAGCCGGAAAAGTCATGCCAACACCTTAATGACAGGAGATTTACCAAGGGAGTTAGCCGAAAATCTTCGTGAGCTATGTTTGGAAATAGTTCCGAGAGGCTATGTAGCAGCATTGGAGATCCAGTCTACGTTAATGGATAAGATCAGAGAAGCCCAGAAGACTGACAAGGAGATTGCCTCTATTAAGGAGAAAATGAGCAAAGGAAAAGCTAAAGGATTTCGTGAGGATGAGAACGATACCTTATGGTTTGAAGACCGTGTTTATGTGCCTAATGATTCAGAGATCAGGAAGTTAATTCTGCAAGAGGCCCATGATTCACCATATTCGATTCACCCAGGAAATACCAAGATGTATTTGGATTTGAAGGATATTTTCTGGTGGACCGGAATGAAGAAGGATATTGCGGAGTATGTAGCAGTTTGTGATGTATGTCAGAGAGTAAAGGCGGAACATCAGAAGCCAGCTGGATTGCTATAGCCATTGCCGATACCCGAATGGAAGTGGGATAAGTTAGGCATGGATTTTATCACCGGATTGCCCAGAACTCGTTCAGGCTATGACTCGATATGGGTTGTAGTCGACCGTTTGACAAAGGTAGCTCATTTCATCCCAGTGAAGACTACCTATACCAGTGCAAAGTTGGCAAAGATATACATGACCAGAATCGTATGTCTGCATGGAGTTCCAAGGAGCATTGTATCAGATAGAGGAACCTAGTTTACCTCAAAGTTCTGGAATCAGTTGCATGAAACCTTCGGTACCAGGCTAGAATTCAGTACAGCTTTCCATCTGCAGACAGATGGACAGACAAAGAGAGTCAATCGGATTTTGGAGGATATGCTGAGAGCTTGTGCACTAGATTACGGATCTAGTTGGGACGAGAATTTGCCATACGCAGAGTTCTCCTATAGCAACAGTTATCAATCCAGTTTGAAGATGGCCCCTTTCGAAGCTCTGTACGGAAGGAGGTGCAGGACCCCGTTGTCGTGGGATGAAGTTGGAGACCGCCAGTTGTTTGGACCGGATCTGATTAAGGAGTCTGAACAGAAAGTAAAATTGATTCACGATAGGCTCAAGGTAGCCCAGTCCAGGCAGAAGAGCTACGCAGACTCAAAACGCAAGGAGACAATTTATGAAGTCGGAGACCGAGTTTATCTTCGAGTATCTCCACTTCGAGGAGTTAAGCGCTTTGGAGTTAAGGGAAAGTTAGCGCCACGTTCTGTAGGACCATACTAAGTTTTGGAGCATATGGGAGAAGTAGCCTACAAGTTGGAATTGCCCGAAGGATTGTCAGGAGTTCACGATGTGTTCCACGTTTCCCAGTTGAAGAAGTGCCACGCAGAGATGGCTGACATACCGCTGAGAGACACAGTGCCGCTGGAAGTGATTCAATTTGACAGTGATTTGACCTATGAGGAGAAACCAGTCAAGATTCTTGAGTATGCCAGCAGAGTCACCCGCAGCAAAGTTATCAAGTTTTGCAAAGTTCAGTGGAGCCACCACATGGAAGATGAAGCCACCTGGGAACGAGAGGAAGATCTGCTGAAGGACCACCCTCACCTATTTTCTAGCCAACCCGAATCTCGAGGGCGAGATTCATCTTAAGGGGGGTAGGTTTGTAACATCCCAAATTTTCAATTTGGAATGTTATACAATAGATCATAATTGCATATCATATTTTATTGCATTTGGTTGATCCTAGAAATTTCACGCAACTCAAGGACCCTCGGAGAGAGTTGGGGATTTCGTTATTTTCAAATTTGAGTTTTCTCAAATTTTGAAAATAGGATCATTTGATTTTATTTATTTTATCTTCAATGATTTCTATTATAAAAATTATGAGAGTGGGAATAAAATGACTTTCCCTAAATATAGAAATATTGGGGATTTAATAAAAAAATCAAATAAGATTTTATTTTGGTTTTATTGGCTATTTTATTTGAATTTAGGAAAAATTGCACGTTTTCAAAAATTGCATTTAGGGCCAAGAAAATGTTCATCCTGTTCTAAATATTTTATTTAGACGGTGAAAATTTGTTTTGGCATTTTTAGAATTTTATTTCTTTTTGTAGAATTTTTTTAGTCGCAGCGAAATTGTTTAAAAAAAAGAGAGACCCCGCGCCCGACTGGGCCAGGGCCGGCCCAGCCAGCCGCCGCCGCCTCCCGCCGGGTTGGGACAGGAGTCCCGACCGCTGCCGTCACCCGAGTCCGGGGAGGACCCGCCTCCCGAGGCCGACCCCTCCCCCAAGTCGACGCCTTCCCCCCCTTTATAACCCCGTCGCCGCCCCCGTGTAGCCCCACACCCGCCCCGCCTCCCCACGCCTCCAGCGCCGCCGTCGCACGCCGCCCGCGCCGCCTGCCGCCTCCACCACGCCGCAGCCGCCGCCCCGCCGCCCCGCACCACCCGCCGGAACCCCGCCGGAGCCTCGTGTTGACGCTCAAAAGTGGCACGATCATAAAGCAGCATGCCGGGGCGAAAACCTTGCCGGGGTAAAATCTTGCCGGTGTGAAAGCTTGCCGGCGTGAAGGCTTGCCGGCGTGGAAAGCTTGCCGGCACAAAAAGATCGCCGGTGTGGAAGCTTGCCGGTGTGAAATCTTGCCGGGGGAGAAACCTTGTCAGGGAGGAACCCTTACCGGAGTAAAAACCTTGCCGGAGTGAAACCTTGCCGGTGTGAAAGCTTGCCGGGTAGAAACATTGCCGGTGTGGAAAGCTTACTCGGATGGAAAACTTGCCGGGTTCGAGGCTGTGATAGTCAATTGAATGAGAAGTTGAAGATGGGCTCAAAAGGTTATTCAGATGATCTCAGATGGAAAAATGATCTACATGGGTTGTCTTCGTCTCGTCGAAACGATCGATTTTGATATAAAAATCGTTCAAATCCGAGTTCGTATGAAAAAGTTAGAGCAATCGGAGTGCAGCCCTGTCACGAGGCGAGATGTGGCGCGCCCCACCAGACACATGTCTGACGGGTAGCGCGAGGAAATAGCCTGTGTTGTGAGACCGATCTGACCCTCAAGATGATCTCTGATAAAAAACCTTCAACATGAAAGTTGTGCGTCTCGTCGAAACGGTCAAGGTTTCTGTTGGGCTTGTTTTTATCCGAGATTGTTTACCACCGCAAAAAAGACCCGCAATGTGCAGCCAGTTTCAACCGAACAGTTTTGGAAAGTTCGGATAAACCAGTCCGAATTTGACTAGGGTTTTGGACGTGAATTGATGTAATTTTCTTGTATGGAAAGCCTAGATAAATTCTTTGCTTGTATGGGAAGTCCAGCCGCCTCTTATATATGTTGGGGTGACGGCCGATTGAAACAACACCAATCGAACCAATCAATCTATTACACTTTTGTGTTCATCTATCTTTATCCCCTACCCTTGTATCTTTCTTTCTCGTTATTCGTTCATTCTTCGCATTGGAGGGCAGCGATCCACGAGGCTCTAGGGGCGAGCGAATCGACCTAGGGCAACCCATAGCCGCCGCACTCCCTGACGGGGTCCCTCCCGGGCGTGTGGGGTTTCGGGTCTTCAAAAGTGCCCGCTGACTGTCTTGCGTATCGCGATGTCGGTCGGGTCTCCTTCGACGTGAGCTGCGGTGCATCACCCCCGTCATCGAGGGTACACGTGACGTGTTCGTGTGTCAACACACTTTTTGGCGACTCCGCTGGGGACAAAGCTTTGAAAAATCTCCAGCCTGTTCTTGCTACGAGGAGAGCGTCATCGAGCGGCTGCAATCTACAACGGTAACATGTATCATCAATCTCCTTACGTAGATGCAAATAGCCATTATGTTGATGTTGCTAGATCTTTCAATTGACATGTTATGTCGGCTAGCCCTAACGAGCAAAGGCCGACTAGTTATTCCGTTGGAGAAACTTGGAATTTACATAATCGCGGCATGCAACTTATGAATCTGAACTTTCGTGCATCGGCAACATCTTTCAATATGCCGGTGAACAACACGATTTGTTCGAGTGATCAATATATGACACCTCATGTGCAGGAGGGCATCTCATAGTTTTATCCATCGACAGCCAACTCGCAATATGCGGGTTTATCCCCAAACATGCCGATGAATGAGGCAATCGACCATGCTTCCATTAGCTATTTGGCCGGTTATCCTCAGTCATCATATAATACACCTCATGATATTAATTGTTCAGCATCATATGCAACTAAAAATATTCATGACTCGGCTCACTTGTATGGCCGAGTGAATGGAGATTCTACAGGAGTGTGTGTGTCTAATATTGCAGGAGATGAGGTGACTTTGGCTGCGTTAAAAAGCTTAGCGCAAAATAAGAAGATTACCGCTCTTTGCCTTGAGCAACATGATAAAGGTTTGGTTCCTGATTATGAGGCAATAAAAGCTAGGGTTTTGAAAGAAGATGAAGTGTTACTGATTGATCAAATTGGCAGGAGAAAATATTCAACAACAGTGCACATGTCTTCACCTATCATTGCAGCATGTTATACACCCCCTATACAATTGAAAAATTTCGGCAACATCAATTCATTGCCGAAAGATCATAAAAGTATTGGGGGGCAAGCTAATCCAACCAGGGCTGAGTTTAAAGAAAAACATGTGGCCCAAGTGGACAAGATCAAGCCAAAGCTCACAGGGAATAGCGTCAACGAATTTACTACGCCAGCTCTTGAGGAATTACCAGCAGAATATCGGCATGCTTATGAAACACTCAAGAAGAAACGTGGAGTGGAATATTTGCAAGAATACGTCAAGTGCCTTCCTCCATGTAGCAACCATGTTGGCTCCTTTGCAATTTTGGGGCAAGATAAAAAAGAAGCTTTGCAAGAAAATCGTCAAGAAAGGGTTCACTCGGCTAATACGGTTGATTCGGTTGAAACTGAGTCAAATATGACTAAGTCGTCTATAGCTGAGTTGAACAGTTCCTTTAGTGAGAAGACAATGGTGGATTCAATTGAAACCAAATTGACCACTGAGACGTTTAAGGCCGAGTGCGTTGCATCAAGCCAGCCGAGTGCATCACCGGCTAAAGCCGCTAGAGCCGAGTGCATCAAGCCAGTTATTGCTACGTGTACCAAAATAGAAGATGCAAGCTTCACCGAGAAAAAGAACGGTAGACGCAACAAATTGGCCGTGCTCGATTTTTCTGGATGTGAGGGAGCTTACATGCTGCCCTATGAGTTCCGTGCCAAAGAAATTGATGAGCATCAAGAGCAAAGTTATATGGCCAAACAAAGTTTGACTAGTGATGAAGACCAAGAACCAGAGCGTGCAGCTGAACAAAGTATAGCTGACGAAGAGCGGCCGAGTGGAATCCATTCGGGTAATCCGAGTGGAATCTACTCGGGAAATCCAAGTCAAATCTATTCAGGTAATCCGAGTGATGAGGCACGAGATCCAGAAAAGGAGGAAGATGCATTCGAGAATTATTCAGAAGTTGAGCAAGGTATTGTTCCAGTGGTGCAACCATCTTCTCGTTCCAACGACTTCACAAAGGTACACCTAGCCGAGAGTTTACTCAGTTTTCGATTCGGTCAAAATCATATTGTTGATGCACCCGTTAGTAAGATTCTAATTAATTTTGAAAGACCGATCGAGATGAGTAATCTATTTGTTTTGAATTATCTTGTTACTAATCATGCTGATCAACACATGGCACCATTCATAGAGGCTAATAGTGACAACTTATCGCAACCAAAGTTGTTCCCGTCATGCCGACTGAACTTTATATTCATATGGGCAACTTTGTTTGTTTCATGCCTGGCTAACATTTGGTCTCAGATGAGACGTATATTCTGTAATTATTTTGGTTGCAGGAATATAAAGCCAGGTTCAAAGTTCTCCAGGATAACCGATTCAAGAGCATCGGGAAAGGAGAGTCGGATGATGTTAAACTGACACCGCTCGGTTGTTTTGTATCTAAGCCGGTATCACAATATCGGTTAATGGACCAGGAGTGTACGTCCAGTGCAGTCATAGTGGATCACATCATCGGTACATTGCTGACTAATCCTATTATTATAATTGATCACGACATCGAGCCGTCAAGACAAGAGCCAACGCAATGTTCGTCCAAGCAAAATGTCAAAGATTGCAACATGATCCATCAAGTCAAGCAATCAGACAAGATAGGACGATTGGAGTTTGTTGAGGCACGATCATTTGGACAGTCGGATCATTTTGACGGCCATCAAATGTTGACTCGGCTATCTTCAGTTGATTTATCTAAAAGAGGACATGTACACGTCAGTGATGATGGGGTCAAGTCTTCGAGCAAGGATATTGTTAAGAAGTGCATCAAGAACAATCTTGAAGACAGAAATTCCATCAGAGCTACGATGGTAACATCTAGCACTAGGGGGCAACAAGAGAATTCAAAGACCGATGCACGCACAACCAAAGAAAGCAAATGCCATGGTAAGGACAAAAGCAAAAGGCCGAAAGTCACTTTCGCACAGTTATTGGAAAAGTACCAAAAGATAAGTGAGGCAAGGAGTGCTTATCGGCCGAGTGAAGCAAAAGCATCAAAGTCACCCCCAAGGCATAAATCTGAAGACTTGGATTGGCAAAGGAAGACGTTGAGCAAGCAGACTTCATATCCTGCTTTTGGGCCGCCAATGCCAATGTCGTGGATGCCTCCCTACGCTCATGTAAATCCATATCCATATCCATCATGGGGCAGGTATGATACAAGGGCAAATTATCCATCTTATTTTAGATCATCTCGCCAACATTATGCAGCTCCAAAAAGATTAACATTTGATGAACAATCACATGTAAAGACCGTTTCAATTATAAGGAATCGGTCCGGACACCATGGATGAAAAAAGAGGTGGTCAAGCAAGTCTACCGCGTGAAAAGAGATGGTTGTAAGTGTGCTACTTCAGATTTGATCTCAAATAATAAAGAGCCAATTAAAGTGTTGACATTTGCTACAAAATGCAATGAGACGAAGCAAGCAATTATCGAGAGTCAAAGTGCCAAATCTGAAGAAAAGAAGTTGGGAGTGCACAAGGCTAAAAAGGAATTGCCATTGGTCAAAACAGAATCACAGCCGAGATGCCCACTCGACTTATCGTATTGGCAAAAGAGGGAATTACACAAACTTAGTGCACAAGAACTTGAAGAAAGGAACATGGCATGGGTTCCCAAAGGAAGTGCTCAAAATAAGAATTATGTGCAAGCCTCCATTACAAGAAGTGCGGCAAAAGTGAAAAAGGAAAAGAGTAAAAACTATGAAGGACCAAGCCGAAGGTTTCAACATCTTTGGTCTACACATTATCCATATTCTCCAACTATGCCGTTAACGCCTATGCCATGGAATTCGTCATCAGGTATGATTGGTAACCCTCAATGGGCTTATTTTAATCCATGGATGCAATATAATTTCTTACGTCATGAGAGGATATTACCAAGTCACTATACATTTGATTAGCTACAAGTTTGTTGCTGATCCAAAGGGCCGAAATACTTGATTTGTCATTTCATTTGTTTATTTCGGCTATATGTGCTTTGAATGAAGTTTACATGGTAATGGCCGATATTTATCTATCGTCCTAAGAGTATGTCAATGCATGGCCGGTGTAGTATTCTAACATCGTCCTTAGTTTGATTGGAGAGCGAGACAAGGTACGTGCTCATGAAAATTTATATGTATGCCTATATTATGATTGAATGGAGTTGAGACATCATGACCGATGTCATTGAATATATGCTACATAGACCAATTCATAGCTGCAGAATTGGTTGGTGGGCTTATACTTTCTTTGGATATGATTTGGCTTATGCATCTTTGAGATCTATAAGAGGCCAAATCATAGTTGATTTTGTTACTGAACATCGGATTAATGTCATGCATAATATTAATATTAGCCTTGTCTCTCTAGTACTATGGAGATTATGTATTGATGGTTCAATTCATAGCAATGGCCAAAGTGTTGGTGTTGTTTATATATTTCTTTATGGTACTATTTTTTGAAGCCTCGTGCCGCTTAGAATATTTTTATGCACGATTAATCAAGGCCGAATATGCATTGTTATTCGGATTAACTCTTTTGCTTGCTATAGGTGCTATACATATTGAGGCTTTTGGTGATTCGTTATGAGTAGTGCAACAAATATCCAAGGGTTATCAATGTGTTTTGACGAATCATTTATAGTTTATCTTGGGGTATGTCTAGATGAAGAATTTACCTTGGGTTGCATTAAAATTGTTCATATATTTAGACATGACAATTGGAGAGAGTTGGCATATCAAGCATCCGGCTACCATGTCCATCATGTTGTATTGCATTTCTCTCAATAGCCGATGCTTAGTCTCGTCAACATAGGTAAGGCCGAACCGAAGTCCACAGCTTCGGCCACTAATGAAATTTTTATACAGGCGAAAGTAAGGATTGGAGAAAGTTTATTGTTGATTGTCTACAAAATCCTAGCAAAAGGGTGAACAATATGGTTCAGAGGATGACATTGAGATACATATCTATGGAACTTTATCATCGGATTGTTAATGAAGCTGAGAAGGTTTCACCCATGTTTGCATCAGAAAGTCCACACAAGACATGGCCGATATATACTTATCGTCCTAAGAACATATAAATGGCTGATGGAGTGTTGACATCGTCCTTAGAACAAACTTGGTACAAGTATTTTTCGGCACGCTAGCTTTACCGAAAAACAGGGGGGCATGTGTTGACGCTCAAAAGTGGCACGATCATAAAGCAACATGCCGAGGCGAAAACCTTGCCGGGGTAAAATCTTGCCGACGTGGAAAGCTTGCTGGCACAGAAAGATCGCCGGTGTGGAAGCTTGCCGGTGTGAAATCTTGCCGGGGGAGAAACCTTGTCAGGGAGAAACCCTTGCCAGAGTACAAACCTTGCCGGAGTGAAACCTTGCCGGTGTGAAAGCTTGCCGGGTAGAAACATTGCCGGTGTGGAAAGCTTACTCGGATGGAAAACTTGCCGGGTTGGAGGCTGTGATAGTCAATCGAACGAGAAGTTGAAGATGGGATCAAAAGGTTATTCAGATGATCTCGGATGGAAAAATGATCTACACAGGTTGTCTTCGTCTCGTCGAAACTATCGATTTTGATATAAAAATCGTTCAAATCCGAATTCGTATGCAAAAGTTAGAGCAATCGGAGTGCAACCCTGTCACGAGGCGAGATGTGGCGCGCCCCACCACACACATGTCTAACGGGTAGCGCGAGGAAATAGCCTGTATTGCGAGACCGATCTGACCCTCAAGATGATCTCTGATAAAAAAACCTTCAACATGAAAGATTGCTTTTGGGCTTGTTTTTATCCGAGATTGTTTACCACTGCAAAAAAGACCCGCAAGGTGCAGCCAGTTTAAACCGAACAATTTTGGAAGGTTCGGATAAACCAGTCCGAATTTGACTAGGGTTTTGGACGTGAATTGATGTAATTTTCTTGTATGGAAATCCTAGATAAATTCTTTGCTTGTATGGGAAGTCCAGCCGCCTCTTATATATGTTGGGGTGACGGCCGATTGAAACAACACCAATCGAACCAATCAATCTATTACACTTTTGTGTTCATCTATCTTTATCCCCTACCCTTGTATCTTTCTTTCTCGTTATTCGTTCGCTCTTCGCATTGGAGGGCGGCGATCCACGAGGCTCTAGGGGAGAGCGAATCGACCTAGGGCAGCCCATAGCCGCCGCACTCCCTGACGGGGTCCCTCCCAGGCGTGTGGGGTTTCGGGTCTTCAAAAGCGCCCGCTGACTGTCTTGCGTATCGCGCTGTCGGTCGGGTCTCCTTCGACGTGAGCTGCGGTGCATCACCCCCGGTGTCGAGGGTACACGTGACGTGTTCGTGTGTCAACACCTCGCGTCCCAAGCCGAGGTAGCCGCCGCCCCGGTTTTTTGAGAAAAGCCGTTTTGTTTTTTTTGAAAACCCTAGTTTCCTTTTTTTAAATAGATCGGTTTTCTCCGGTTTATTTATTTAGCGAGCGTTCGCTCGTCCGTTCGTTTTAACGAATGCGTTCATCGTTTAGTTCCTGTTAACGAACGTTCATTTGTTAACCTGTTCATCATTTTTCTTTTTCTCGGATTAAATCCGTGATTTTTCTGATCGCGATTTCTGATCCGATGTTCGTTTTGCTTTAACTTTTTGCTTGTTTGTCGGAATCAGGCGATTCAAGCACCTGGAGTTTCGTCTCGAAACCCTCTTTCCGTCTAACCAACTTAAACAAGTTTTTGCCTCAGTAAAATTTGACCTAGATCCAGAATAGTAAATGGAGCTTATTTCTTTTGCCGTTTGTCTTTCGTTGCTTCGTTCGATTTGATTCTTTTTGCCAACCGGAGTTCTTAAGTTGAACTTTTTGGTTAGATCTCTTATTCGAGTTTTACCTGTGCATTAGTTGCGTACTTATTGTATGCTTGTTTGTTTGCGATAGAATACCCGGAGTGCGCCGCTTGCTACTTCGAATCGCTAGGTTTTGCGGATCATCAGCGAGGCAAGTAACACTTTGATCATACCTTCCTACTACCTAGTTTTATTGCATTAGATCAATCCTCACACATTGCATTGACTAGGATCTAATTAAATTGTGGGTTTGGGAAGTAGATGAGGTAGTACCTATTACCTGTTATTATCAAACCTTTGGGAGTTACTTCTACGTTTGCTTATTTTGCCATGCTATGCCAGTACGTGGTTTCGGTGAGTGAAATCCATGATAGATGTGAGTTTGTTAAATTAATGGTTTATCTAAGGTGGCAACTTAAATACACATCTGGGTGGACTGAGGCACCTGGGTATTCCAGCGATTGCCTGTTTTTCTTCGGACCGCCAACCAGGCTCAAAGGGATCATGAGATTATTCATGCTAGAAACTTCCGTGTGCAGCCACAAGCTACTATGGGCTCTAGCATAGTTGACTAAGTCGTGCGAACTCTTATAGTGGTAGACTAGCAGATGTAGGGGATGTAGGTGGTACGGTCTACCCATCGTAAGGTGCTAGCGCTTCTGAAAGACTATGTCTCGGTCATCCATTTCTCAAACACCATGCAGTGCGAGAAAACCAACGGAGGAGATCGAGTCTTGTGGGGAAAAGTGCGCAAACCTCTGTAGAGCGTATAAACTAATCATGGTTAGCCGTGTCCCCGGTTATGGACATCTTGAGTATCTAGTACTTGGATTATCATGTGAATCTCATCATGTTACTCTAATTAATTTGTTGGTTCTTAATGATGATGCTTAATTGCGATTGAGAATGCTGTCAACCATTCTCAATGTTTAACAACTACCATGATAGTTAAATAAAATTTATTCCTTTGCAGTAGGGAAAAATTGGCTTTACGCAAAACTGTAACTGTAGAGCTTTCCACCAGCCAAATATGCATATAGTATACCCTATTTTCTTTCATTGCTCTCTATGTGTTACATTGCCAGCATATTCCATGTGCTGACCCGTTTCGGGCTGCAACATTCATGTTGCAGACTTTTTAGACGACGAGTAAGGTGCTTTTAGGTCGTGGTTCTATACTCAGTGATGCCGTTGGAGTTGATGGACTCACTTATCTTCCAAGCCTTCCACTGTTATCGTTACTAGATGGCCTTAAGCCATTATTATTGTAATAAGTTCTCTTTTGAGACTCTCGATGTAATAAGTGTGTGATTGCTACTCTGTTATAAATCCTTCAAGTACTGTGTGGTGTCAGCATTACTGGTCCAAGGATGACACCTGAGCACAAAGATTGGACCGTTTGAGGTCTGGTCGCTACAGGTGCAACGAGACCAAGACCATAAGGACAGCAAGATGGAGGTCACCATGGAGCCCAAGACGGCGTCACCACCAGAGCCTTTGGCAGGCGAAGACCGCTTTTGTCAGGATAGCTTGTACTAGCTGTCCCCTTTCAAATTGGCCGTTATTGGCTCCCTTCCCGCCCAATATTTGGGGAGAGGACCAAGGCATCTATAAGGACTAGCCACCACCATAGTAGAAAAGACAGGGACGAGACGGGTCAAGAATAGAACCCTAGACCGCATCCTCATACACAAGTTCACCAAGCACAGGAACACCTCAACCTCAGGAGGCTGTTCTTCCCCTTGTACTGTTCATTCTCAGCCCAAGAGGCAATCCACCACCACCACACTGGAGTAGGGTATTAGACCACAACGGTGGCCCGAACCAGTATAAATCTTGTGTCCTTTGTGCTGCGAGTTTGTCGAGTTAGTTCGCGAGATCTTAGCTAAGTTAGAACGCGGATCGATAGGGGGTAGATCTTCGCGTGCACCCTAGTGTTCGAACCATAAGGGTTTTGCCGGAACCCGTGATCCGACATCGGTAGACCGCCGGAGGCATTCATATAGTCATATTTTGTTCTAGTATCGAGTTGTAATCATTGAGTTGTAAATAAATAGAAGTGTCATGATCATCATTAATATAGCATTGTCCCAAATAAAAAAAAGAGAAAGGCCAAAAAATAGAAAGGCCCAAAAAAAATAAGAAAAAAAATAAAAAGGGACAATGCTACCATCCTCTTTTTCCACACTTGTGCTTCAAAGTAGCACCATGATCTTTATGATAGAGAGTCTCTTGTTTTGTCACTTTCATATACTAGTGGGAATTTTTCATTATATAACTTGGCTTGTATATTCCAACAATGGGCTTCCTCAAATGCCCTAGGTCTTCGCGAGCAAGCAAGTTGGATGCACACCCACTTAGTTTCTTTTGTTGAGCTTTCATACATTTATAGCTCTAGTGCATCCGTTGCATGGCAATCCCTACTCCTTGCATCGACATCAGTTGATGGGCATCTCCCTAGCCCATTGATTAGCCGCGTAGATGTGAGACTTTCTCCTTTTTGTCTTCTCCACATAACCCCCATCATCATATTCTATTCCATCCATAGTGCTATATCCATGGCTCACGCTCATGTATTGCGTGAAAGTTGAAAAAAGTTTGAGATTACTAAAGTATGAAACAATTGCTTGGCTTGTCATCGGGGTTGTGCATGATGAGAGCATTCTTGTGTGATGAAAATGGAGCATGACCAAACTATATGATTTTGTAGGGATGGACTTTCTTTTGCCATGTTATTTTGAGAAGACATGATTGCTTAGTTAGTATGCTTAAAGTATTATTATTTTTATGTCAATATTAAACTTTTGTCTTGAATCTTTTGGATCTGAATATTCATGCCACAATAAATAAAATTACATTGAGAATTATGCTAGGTAGCATTCCACATCAAAAATTCTGTTTTTATCATTTACCTACTCGAGGACGAGCAGGAATTAAGCTTGGGGATGCTTCATACGTCTCCAACGTATCTATAATTTTTGACTGTTCCATGCAATTATATTATCTGTTTTGGATGTTAATGGGCTTATTTATACACTTTTATATTATTTTTGGGACTAACCTACTAACCCAAGGCCCAGTGCAAATTGCTGTTTTTTTGCCTATTTCAGTGTTTCGCAGAAAAGGAATATCAAACGGAATCCAAACGGAATGAAACCTTCGGGAGAGTTATTTTTGGTACAAACGTGATCCAGGGGACTTGGAGTAGACGTCAAGAAAGAAGCGAGGCGGTCACGAGGCAGGAGGGCGCGCCCCCACCCTCGTGGGCCCCTTGCAGCTCCACCGACCTACTTCTTCCTCTTATATATATCCATATACCCCGAAAACATCCAGGAGCACCACAAAACCCTATTTCCACCGCCGCAACCTTCTGTACCCAAGAGATCCCATCTTGGGGCCTTTTTCGGAGCTCCGCCGGAGGGGGAATCAATCACGGAGGGCTTCTACATCAACACCATAGCCTCTTCGATGATGTGTGAGTAGTTTACCACAGACCTTCGGGTCCATAGTTATTAGCTAGATGGCTTCTTCTCTCTCTTTGGATCTCAATACAAAGTTCTCCTCGATCTTCTTGGAGATCTATTCGATGTAATTCATTTTGCGGTGTGTTTGTCAAGATCCGATGAATTGTGGGTTTAGGATCAAGTTTATCTATGAACAATATTTGATTCTTCTCTGAAATCTTTTATGTATGATTGGTTATCTTTGCAAGTCTCTTTGAATTATCAGTTTGGTTTGGCCTACTAGATTGATCTTTCTTGCAATGGGAGAAGTTCTTAGCTTTGGGTTCAATCTTGTGGTGTCCTTTCCCACTGACAGCAAGGGAAGCAAGGCACGTATTATATTGTTGCCATCGAGGATAAAAAGATGGGGTTTATATCATATTGCTTGAGTTTATCCCTCTACATCATGTCATCTTGCCTAATGTGTTACTCTGTTCTTATGAACTTAATACTCTAGATGCATGCTGGATAGCGGTTGATGTGTGGAGTAATAGTAGTAGATGCAGAATCGTTTCGGTCTACTTATCGCGGACGTGATGCCTATATACATGATCATGCCTAGATATTATCATAATTATGTACTTTTCTATCAATTGCTCGACAGTAATTTGTTCACCCACCGTAATACTTATGCTATCTTGAGAGAAGCCACTAGTGAAACCTATGGCCCCCGGGTCTATCTTTTATCATATAAGTTTCCAATCTATTTTACTTTGCAATCTTAATTTCAATCTATATCATAAAAATACCAAAAATATTTATCTTATTATTATTATTATCTCTATCAGATCTCACTCTCGTAAGTGACCGTGAAGGGATTGACAACCCCTTTATCGCGTTGGTTGCGAGGTTCTTATTTGTTTGTGTAGGTACGAGGGACTTGCGTGTAGTCTCCTACTGGGTTGATACCTTGGTTCTCAAAAACTGAGGGAAATACTTACGCTACTTTGATGCATCACCCTATCCTCTTCAAGGGAAAACCAACGCAGTGCTCAAGAGGTAGCAATCAGGCAAAGAAAGGGTTCTTACCTGTATTACAAGGTGTGAAGTTGAATCAGACTCAATGCCCGACCACTGCAGAAGATAGAGAGAAAATGAAAGGTGTTCCCTATGCTTCAGCCATAGGCTCTATCATGTATGCAATGCTCTGTACCAGACCTGATGTGTGCCTTGCTATCAGTTTAGCAGGGAGGTACCAAAGTAATCCAGGAGTGGATCACTGGACAGCGGTCAAGAATATCCTAAAATACCTGAAAAGGACTAAGGATATGTTTCTCATATATGGAAGTGACAAAGAGCTCGTCGTAAATGGTTACGTCGATGCAAGCTTTGACAATGATCCGGATGACTCCAATTCACAAACCGGATATGTGTTTTTATTAAATGGTGGAGCTGTCAGTTGGTGCAGTTCCAAGCAGAGCGTCGTGGCGGGATCTACGTGTGAAGCGGAATACATAGCTGCTTCGGAAGCAGCAAATGAAGGAGTCTGGATGAAGGAGTTCATATCCGATCTAGGTGTCATACTTAGTGCATCGGGTCCAATGAAAATATTTTGTGACAATACTGGTGCAATTGCCTTGGCAAAGGAATCCAAATTTTACAAGAGAACCAAGCACATCAAGAGACGCTTCAATTCCATTTGTGATCAAGTCAAGGAGGGAGACATAGAGATTTGCAAGATACATACAGATCTGAATGTTGCAGACCCATTGACTAAGCCTCTCTCACGAGCAAAACATGATCAACACCAAGACTCCATGGGTGTTAGAATCATAACAATGTAATCTAGATTATTGACTCTAGTGCAAGTGGGAGACTGAAGGAAATATGCCCTAGAGGCAATAATAAAGTTGTTATTTATATTTCCTTATATCATAATAAATGTTTATTATTCATGACGGATACTAGTGGGGTGGTCCCTGCGATCGAAGGTGATCGGACGGGAGGACCATGAGTTAAACTTTGGGGCGACTGGCTCCAACGCATATACGTCCCTGAGCACACGCTTCCGCTCCCTCTTGGGGATGTGGGTTGCGTATATCATGTTCACCGTCCGCACTTGTGGGGGGAACCTCTTCTGTCCTCCAGTGTTGGGCTGCCGGGGCTCCTCCTCGTCATCGCTATGTGACCCCTTATCTTTGTTTTCGGCATTTAACTTGCCGGCCTGCTTGAACACCCAACAATCCCTGTTGGTGTGGTTGGCTGGCTTGTCGGGGGTGCCATGTATTTGACACGAGCGATCGAGTATACGGTCCAAACTGGACAGGCCCGGAGTGCTTCTTTTGAATGGCTTTTTCTGCTGACCGGGTTTAGAGCCTTTGAATCCGACTGCCGTATCCTCGGTATTGTCGCTGTTAATGTGGCGCTTATGTTTGTTGCGACGTGACCTGCCGTTGCCGTCCTTGGTATCCGAAGTACCATGGTTCTTTGATATATTATTGCTGCGAGCCAACCAGCTGTCCTCTCCCGCACAAAAGCGGGTCACGAGTGTCGTGAGGGCTGCCATAGATTTCGGCTTTTCCTGGCCAAGGTGCCGGGCGAGCCATTCGTCGTGGATGTTGTGCTTAAAAGCTGCTAGGGCCTCTGCATCCAGACAGTCGACGATTTGATTTTTCTTTGTAGGAACCGTGTCCAGAATTGTCTGGCCGATTCCTCTGGCTGCTGAACTATGTGGCTCAAGTCATCGGCATCTGGTGGTCGCACATAAGTGCCCTGAAAGTTGTCGAGGAATGCGGCTTCCAGATCTTCCCAATAGCCAGTGGACTCTACTGGCAAGCTATTGAGCTAATGCCGAGCTGGTCCTTTGAGTTTGAGTGGGAGGTATTTTATGGCGTGTAGGTCATCACCGTGGGCCATGTGGATGTGCAGGAGGAAATCCTCGATCCATACCGCGGGATCTGTTGTGCCGTCGTATGATTCTATATTTACGGGTTTGAAACCCTCTGGGATTTGATGATCCATTAGTTCATCTGTGAAGCATAAGGGGTGTGCGGCACCTCTGTACTGGGCTATATCACGACGCAGCTCAAATGAGTCTTGCCCACTGTGTTTGTCCCGGCCAGACTTACTTTTACTGTATCCGGCATGACGATTATTGTCTCGCATGGTGGCGCGCCCTTGCGATCCGTAGATCGATCTTGCATGTTTTGCTTTGTCCTCCAATACGTCTCACAGGTCTGGCGTATTTCCCCATGCCTTTTTATTTGAATGGCGTCGGGGTGCGGGCTAGACTTTTGGCTGGAATGCCTCTCTGTCGCAGCCACGAGGTGGCCGATCAGCCGCGTCATACGCCGGGGATGTAGGTTTCGGTGCTTCCTCCTGCAGTCGGGGTAGCAACCTGCACTTTGGGTAACTCTTGGAGGGGCGTTCGAGTTTATATTCCTCGGCCGCCAGGACTTCAGTCCATCTGTCAGCTAGCAAATCTTGATCAGCTTGAAGCTGCTGCTGCTTTTTCTTAAGGCTATTTGTCGTGGCTATAAGCCGGTGCTTGAAGCGCTCTAGTTTGACGGGATCCTCTGGCACGACGAATTCATCATCGTCGAGGCTTGCCTCGTCTTCGGAGGGAGGCATGTAATTATCATCCTCCGCCTCTCCATTTGCCGCTCTCTCAGGAGGGCTGGCTTCTCCATCCTCCTGCTGTAAATCTTGCTGGAGGGGATTGTTGTTGTCTTCGGTACTGTCCGGAGTGCTATTATCTCCGTTGCCGATATCACCACTTTTGCCTTGGCGGGACTTAGAGCGGCGCCGCTGACGTTGACGCTTGGGTTGCTTCTTGGAGGGGTCATCCTCCGCTGTCTCGTCGCCATTGCCTTCTTTGGGTGTGTCCACCATGTATATATCATATGATGAGGTGGTTGTCCAGTGCCCTATGGGCCGTGGTTCCTCTTCGCCTCCCGCATCGTCGTCCATACCATCGATGTCTTCGGAGTCGAAGTCGAGCATGTCGGTTAAGTCATCGACAGTGGCTACTAAATGGGTGGTGGGTGGGCGACGAATTTCTTCGCCATCCGCATCCCAATCTTGCCGGACATAGTTCGGCCAGGACTCTCCTGACAAGGAGAGAGACCTTAACGAGTTCAGTATGTCACCGAAGGGCGAATGCTGAAAGATATCCGCGGAGGTAAACTCCATGATCGGCGCCCAGTCGGATTCGACAGGCATGGGCGCAGGCGGTTCGGAGTCCATGGCCGGAGAAGGATCCGGTAGTTCGGCAACACGGCTCTCGTGAAAGGTAAGGTCGATCCTCGGCTCGATCGCCGCTGAGAGTACAGCCTCCATGGCGGGGTCTATCCACCCATCCATGGATGGCGCGATTGGCTCCAAATTGAGGGTCGGAGAAGTCGCCGGCGCGATATCCTGAAAACTGTCTGACGACAGAGCTAGATCATGCTCATCGAGACCGTGCAGCGCACTTGGCAGGGGCTCGAATCCGTCAAAGATCAAGTCTCCGTGGATATCGGCTGTGTAGTTTAAGCTTCCAAACCTGACTTGGTGGCCAGGGGCGTAACTTTCGATCTGCTCCAAATGGCCAAGTGAGTTGGCCCGCAGTGCGAAGCCGCCGAATATGAAGATCTGTCCGGGGAGAAAAGTCTCACCTTGGACTGCATCACTATCGATGATTGAAGGAGCCATCAAGCCTAATGGCGACGACACAGAGGAACTCTCAATGAAAGCACCAATGTCGGTGTCAAAACCGGCGGATCTTGGGTAGGGGGTCCCGAACTGTGCGTCTAAGGTGGATGGTAACAGGAGGCAGGGGACACGATGTTTTACCCAGGTTCGGGCCCTCTTGATGGAGGTAAAACCCTACGTCCTGCTTGATTTATTCTTGATGATACGAGTATTACAAGAGTTGATCTACCACGATATCGGAGAGGCTAAACCCTAAAAGCTAGCCTATGGTCTGATTGTATGTTGTCCTATGGACTAAAACCCTCCGGTTTATATAGACACCGGAGGGGGCTAGGGTTACACAAGGTCGGTTACAAAGGAGGAGATATCCATATCCGTACTGCCTAGCTTGCCTTCCACGCGAAGTAGAGTCCTATCCGGACACGGGACGAAGTCTTCAATCTTGTATCTTCGTAGTCCAACAGTCCGGCCAAAGGATATAGTCCGGCTGTCCAGAGACCCCCTAATCCAGGACTCCCTCACACACCCACTTAGTTTCTTTTTGAGCTTTCATATACTTATAGCTCTAGTGCATACGTTGCATGGTAATCCCTACTCAGTCACATTGATATCTATTGATGGGCATCTCCATAGCCCGTTGATACGCCTAGTTGATGTGAGACTATCTTCCCCTTTTTGGTCTTCTCCACAACCACCACTCTATTCCACCTATAGTGCTATGTCCATGGCTCACGCTCATGTATTGCGTGAAAATTGAAAAAGTTTTGAGAATGTCAAAAGTATGAAACAATTGCTTGGCTTGTCATCAGGGTTGTGCGTGATTTAAATATTTTGTGTGGTGAAGATAGAGCATAGCCAGACTATATGATTTTGTAGGGATAACTTTCTTTGGCCATGTTATTTTGAGAAGACATAATTGCTTTGTTAGTATGCTTGAAGTATTATTATTTTTATGTCAATATGAACTTTTGTCTTGAATCTTTCGGATCTGAATATTCATACCACAATTAAGAAGAATTACATTAAAATTATGCCAAGTAGCACTCCGCATCAAAAATTCTGTTTTTATCATTTACCTACTCGAGGACGAGCAGGAATTAAGCTTGGGGATGCTTGATACGTCTCCAACGTATCTATAATTTTTGATTGCTCCATGCTATATTATCTACTGTTTTGGACATTATTGGGCTTTATTATCCACTTTTATATTATTTTTGGGACTAACCTATTAACCGGAGGCCCAGCCCAGAATTGTTGTTTTTTGCCTATTTTAGGGTTTCGAAGAAAAGGAATATCAAACAGAGACCAAACGGAATGAAACCTTCGGGAACGTGATTTTTAGGAAGATTATGATCCAGGAGACTTGGACCCTACGTCAAGAAAGAAAACAGGAGGCCACGAGGTAGGGGGGCGCGCCTACCCCCCCGCCCCAGGCACGCCCTCCACCCTCGTGGGCCCCCTGTTGCTCCACCGACATACTCCTTCCTCCTATATATACCTACGTACCCCCAAACGATCAGATACAGAGCCAAAAACCTAATTCCACTGCCGCAACTTTCTGTATCCACGAGATCTCATCTTGGGGCCTGTTCCGGAGCTCCGCCGGAGGGGGCATCGATCACGGAGGGCTTCTACATCAACACCATAGCCCCTCCGATGAAGTGTGAGTAGTTTACCTCAGACCTACGGGTCCATAGTTAGTAGCTAGATGGCCTCTTCTCTCTTTTTGGATCTCAATACAATGTTCTCCCCCTCTCTTGTGGAGAACTATTCGATGCAATCTTCTTTTTGCGGTGTGTTTGTTGAGACCGATGAATTGTGGGTTTATGATCAAGTCTATCTATGAATAATATTTGAATCTTCTCTGAATTCTTTTATGTATGATTGGTTATCTTTGCAAGTCTCTTCGAATTATCAGTTTGGTTTGGCCTACTAGATTGATCTTTCTTGCAATGGGAGAAGTGCTTAGCTTCGGGTTCAATCTTGCGGTGTCCTTTCCCAGTGACAGTAGGGGCAGCAAGGCACGTATTGTATTGTTGCCATCGAGGATAACAAGATGGGGTTTTCTTCATATTGCACGAGTCTATCCCTCTACATCATGTCATCTTGCTTAAGGCGTTACTCTGTTTTTAACTTAATACTCTAGATGCATGCTGGATAGCGGTTGATGAGTGGAGTAATAGTAGTAGATGCAGGCAGGAGTCGGTCTACTTGTCTCGGACGTGATGCCTATATACATGATCATACCTAGATATTCTCATAACTATGCTCAATTCTGTCAATTTCTCAACAGTAATTTGTTCACCCACCGTAGAATACTTATGCTCTCGAGAGAAGCCACTAGTGAAACTATTGCCCCCGGGTCTATCTTCATCATATTAATCTCCTACTACTTAGTTATTTCCTTTTCTATTTACTTTGCCTTTATTTTACTTTGCATCTTTGTCATAAAAATACCAAAAATATTATCTTATCATATCTATCAGATCTCACTCTCGTAAGTGGCCTTATAGGGATTGACAACCCCTATTTGCGTTGGTTGCGAGGATTTATTTGTTTTGTGCAGCTACGAGGGACTCGCGCGTAGCCTGCTACTGGATTGATACCTTGGTTCTCAAAAACTGAGGGAAATACTTACGCTACTTTGCTGCATCATCCCTTCCTCTTCGGGGAAAACCAACACAGTGCTCAAGAGGTAGCAAGAATCAAGTCGTAAGATCGAGTTGTGGAATCGAGGATTCTACTAGATTTACTCACATAAGATATTTTGTATGCACACAAGAAATTTATATGGGTTCTATAGAGTTTTGACACTAAATATGGAGCAAAGAACATACACATCAATGCCAGCTGTATTCCACTTATTTTTATGGCTAACCTACCATGTAGCTCGCATGTATGGAACATATATGAGAGGGAAATATATTGAACATTTAAACCTTCAATGCATGAAATTTACTAATGTTCTTTTTAGAGTGCGTGAATAGTCGATCACTTGTCTATCTGACCTACAATGCTAAACCTTGAAGGGTCTTGCTCTCTTTCTCCGATCAATCTTGAAGCATCCTCCTTTTCATGCCAATTCCATATGTTGACAAGCCTGATCCTCAATTTCGATCTAGGGTTTCTAAGAGCTGGATCAAAGGTGTCCGCGGCTGGGCATTTGGACTTGGGAGGGGAATAAAGGTCCATGAGGTATATGAAAAGGGGTTTGGATGATGGCATACTATTTTTCTACAACTAAGCAAATGGCTTAGATAAGTTAGTAGAATCGGATGTAGTCCATAGCAAAGTCGGGATTGTACAGTTTTGTACAAGATTCTATGATTTGGATCATGACTCGACATGGATTCTATCTGATTCGGATTCATAGTGTGAATTGGGTCGACATGCTTCCGTAGGGTCGTGAAGTCGTAGGATTCTAGCAGTCAAATCGGGATTCTAACTACCTTGCTTAGGTCTCATGTTTACTCATATCAATGGCATAATCAACTAGCGAGCAATAATAGTAAATCTCGGATGACAACACTTTCTCAAAACAATCATAATATGATATAACAAGATGGTATCTCGCTAGCCCTTTCTGAGACCGCAAAACATAAATGCAGAGCACCTCTGAAGTTCAAGGACTGACTAAGCATTGTAATTCATGGTAAAAGAGATCCAGTCACAGTCATACTCAATGTAAACTAATAGTAATGCATGAAAATGACAGCGGTGCTCTCCAACTGGTGCTTTTTAATAAGAGGGTGATGACTCAACCTAAAAGTAAATAGATAGGCCCTTCGCAGAGGGAAGCAGGGATTTGTAGAGGTGCCAAAGCTTGATTTTTTAAATAGAGATGAATAATATTTTGAGTGGTATACTGTCATTGTCAACATGACAACTGAGAGATCTCGATATCTTCCATGCTACATACATTATAGGCGGTTCCCAAACAGAATGGTAAAGTTTATACTCCCCCACCACCAACAAGCATCAATCCATGGCTTGTCCGAAACAACAGGTGCCTCCAACTAACAACAATCCTGGGGGAGTTTTGTTTGCAATTATTCTAATTTAAGCATGGGACTGGGCATCCCGGTTACCAGCCATTTTCTCGTGAATGAGGAGTGGAGTCCACTCCTCTTGAGAATAACCCACCTAGCATGGAAGATATAGACATCCCTAGTTGATACATGAGCTATTCGGGCATACAAAACAAAATTTCATTTGAAGGTTTAGAGTTTGGCACATACAAATTTACTTCGAACAGCAGGTAGATACCGCATATAGGAAGGTATGGTGGACTCATATGGAATAACTTTTGGGGTTTATGGAAGTGAATGCACAAGTAGTATTCCCGCTTAGTACAAGTGAAGGCTAGAAAGAGACTGGGAAGCGACCAGCTAGAGAGCGACAACAATCATGAACATGCATTAAAACTAATCAACACTGAGTGCAAGCATGAGTAGGATATAATTCACCATGAACATAAATATCGTGGAGGCTATGTTGATTTTGTTTCAACTACATGCGTGAACATGTGCGAAGTCAAGCCACTCTAATTGTTTAAAGGAGGATACCACCCTATCATACCACATCACAACCATTTTAATAGCATGTTGGCATGCAAGGTAAACCATTATAAACTCCTAGCTAATTACGAATGGTATGAGCAACTATAATCTCTAATTGTCATTGCAAACATGTTTCATTCATAATAGGCTGAATCAAGAATGATGAACTAATCATATTTACAAAAACAAGATAGGTCGAGTTCATACCAGCTTCTCCCATCTCAACCAGTCCATCATATATCGTCATTATTGCCTTTCACTTGCACAACCAAACGGTGTGGATAATAATAATAGTGCACGTGCATTGGACTAAGCTGGAATCTGCAAGCATTCAATACAAGGGAGAAGGCAAGGTAATATGGGTTCTTTGTTAGATCAACAATAATGCATATGAGAGCGACTCAACATTTTCATCATGGTCTTCTCCTCTCGACCCCCAAAGAAAAGAAAAGAAACAAAACTATTTACACGGGAAAGCTCCCAACAAGCAAAAGAAGAACGAGAAATCTTTTTGGGTTTTCTTTTAATTACTACTACTACAAGCATGGAAAGCAAACTAGCTACAATCTACAACTATTTTTTTGGTTTTTCTTAAGGTTTTTCAAACACACAAGAAGAAGGCTTAAAGAGAAATTAAACTAGCATGGATAGTACAATGAAAAAGTATGAGCACCGATAACTGGCATGAGTGTGTGAACATGAATGTAATGTTGGTGAGAAATATGTACTCCCCCAAGCTTAGGCTTTTGGCCTAAGTTGGTCTATGGCCGCTGATGGCTTGGTGGATATCCAAAGTTGTAGCTGGGGTCGTACTGAGATGCAATAGCTACTGCCTGACGAGCTGCAGCTTGGAGGCGAGCAGCCTTCGTCCTCTTCTCGTACTCGTTCGCCTCCTCCCTAGTTATAACATATCTCCTTTTTGCCTGAAAGTCAAAGAAAGTAGGAGCAGGGAGAGCAACATGGACGGTACGCCGTCTGTCAAAGATTAGTTGGTACTGGAGGAACTGATTGTTCCTCTCAAGAAACTGGTGCCGAACCATAGCATCATAATCTAGATAAGCAGGAGGCAACTCAATATCATTTCCATGGATGGGTATATCAAGATAGTTAGCTAAATGAGTTGCATAAATTCCACCAAACAAATCTCCACTTATACTGTTATGATGTAACCTACGTGCAATAATAGCCCCCAGGTTATATTGTTTATCACCTAATACCGCACTTTTGAGGTCACAAAGATCTGGAACGCACATGTGACAAGCCTCATCTTTACCATTAATGCATCTACCAATGAAGAGAGCAAAATAATGTATGGAAGGGACATGAATGCTTCCTGTGGTAGCTTGTGTGATTTCCCTAGATTCCCCCACAGTGATACTAGCAAGAAAGTCTTTATATTCAGATTTGCGAGGTTCACTAACACTGCCCCAGTGCGGGAGTTTACAAGCAGTATTAAAATCTTCTAGGTCCATGTTATATGATTTATCATAAAGATCAAATAAAAACAGTGTGAGAATTGCGCGAGGATGTAAATTTAAACCTTCTCACAAATGAATCAGTTAGATAGAGGTATTGCCGACACTTATTTGACACGAAGCTCTCAAGATCAGCGTTATGCACACATGCGTCAAATTCATCCTTGATGCCTGCCTGGACCATGAACTCCTCTGACGGCCATTCACAAGGCCGCACTTGAGCTTCCCTTGGTAGTTCATTGTCCGACTCACGTATCACAAGCCTTGGGCCTTGCTTCCTTGAGGAACCACCTTGGTACATTTTCCTAAACATTTTTCTTCCTCTGAAAAATTTCTGAAATTTTTAGTGACTCAAAATAAAAGTGAAACACACTCAACAAGATTGATAGCAACTACTCCCACAAGTGCCTAGAGACCATATCATGCATTTAAACTACTTTTAACCACATAAATTTGACATGCAAGCTCAAGAACAGGGTTACCTAAGTAGAAAAAATTTGCAATAAATAAAGCACTAGAACAAAAACTAATTGGACCATTGAAGGAGTCACATACCAAAGAACAATCCCCCAAAGCAGTTTTGTGGATGGAGCTTTGAGCTAGGAGATCGAAAATGGCAGCAAGATGAGCTAGAACTCGGGTTTGAGCTGGTGGATGATTTTTTCTGGAGGAAGACAAAGTGTGTGGGTGCAGGAATAAGTGGAGGGGGCCCATGTGGGGTCCACGAGGCAGGGGGCGCCCTGGACCCTCATGGCCAGGTGGTGGGTCCTCCTGGTGTGTTCTCAGTGCCAAATATTCTTAAATATTCTACAAAAAACCATCTAAAATTTTCAGGAAATTTGGAGAACTTCTATTTTAGCGGTATTTTTATTGCAAGGATAATTCAGAAAACAGAAAGAAAATATTATTTTGCTTTATTTAATCTAAATAACAGAAACTAAAAGGAGGGTACAGAGAGTTGTGCTTTCTAACTTCACCCATCTCATGCTCATCAAAGGTAATCCACTAACAAGGTTGATCAAGTCTTGTTAACAAACTCTTTCCGAATCGCATGAAACTGGAGACTTTTCACATAACACTTGGTTACCTCAAAGGGGATATGCACATCCCCAACAATAAGAATATCATATTTCTTCTTGACAGCAGGGAGAGGAAATTCAAAACCTCCAATAATAACCGTTGCAATTTTTCCAATAGAATTGATACTGTCGACTTGAGGTTGTTTCCTCGGAAAGTGTACCGTATGCTCATTACCATTAACATGAAAAGTGACATTGTCTTTGTTGCAATCAATAACAGCCCCTACAGTATTCAAAAAGGGTCTACCAAGAATAATAGACATAATATCGTCATCGGGAATATCAAGAATAACAAAGTCCGTTAAAATAGTAACATTTGCAACCACAATAGGCACATCCTCATGAATACCGACAGGTATAGAAGTTGATTTATCAGCCATTTGCAAAGATATTTCAGTAGGTGTCAACTTATTCAAATCAAGTCTACGATATAAAGAGAGAGGCATAACACCGGCTCCAAGATCACATAAAGCAGTTTTAACATAGTTTCTTTTAATGGAGCATGGTATAGTTGGTACTCTGGGATCTCCTACTTTCTTTGGTATTCCACCCTTAAAAGTATAATTAGCAAGCCTGCTGGAAATTTCAGCTTCCGGTATCTTTCTTTTATTTGTGACAATATCTTTCATATACTTATCATAAGGATTCATTTTAAGCATATCAGTCAAACGCATACGCAGAAAGATAGGTCTAATCATTTCAGCAAAGTGCTCAAAATCCACATCATCCCTTTTCTTGGATGGTTTATGAGGAAAAGGCATGAGTTTCTGTTGGGGATATTACTACTAGATGTAAACCGGCCAGGGGTAGCCGGATTAACTCCAAGAAGATTAGAAGCCCATGAAGACCTGAGGATGGTGGCGCTTTACGAAGGCCCAAGGCCCAAAGGTGAATTAAGGCCTGTAGATGTAAACCGACTCATTCATGTAACTTTTATTGTAAGTTGGAAGGAATAGAGACCGAGCCGGACACGCTTATGATCCGGCCTCGGGACTCTGTAAACCGGCGGGCGTCAACCTATGTATATAAAGGGACGACCTGGCAGCGGTTTAGGGACAACAGACAACAACTCGAGAGCCAGGCAAAGCAGATTCGCTCCCTAGCCATCGAAACCCTAGCAATACCAACACAACTAGGTGTAGGATTTTACCTTCATCGAAGGGGCCGAACTAGTATAAAAACCCCTCGTGTCCCTTGTCCGGTTTAACCCCTTTAAGCTAACCCGTAGCGATGGCTCCACGACTAAGTCCTTCCACGAGGACATCTGCCATGACAAACCCACGACAGTTGGCGCCCACCATGGGGCTATCGCGCGATGGTTTTATGTTCTTGAAGGGAAGCTTCGAAGGACTCAAGGGATACACTGTGGGCCGGATGACGAAGAGTCGTCGCGGCAAGCTCTACATCAACGATGCAGGATGGGGTCCCGAGGCCGGTTCAATCGAATACGGGTATCGGGTCCCCTTTGGTGGGATTCATGTCTTCATCGGCAAGATCGGCGAACCGGGCCCTGAGCTGGACACCTGCACCGACATTATTGAGACAGATCATTGTGCAAGCCCTGCCCCAGTTCAGCCCGCAGCAAGGCATGTTTTCATAGGTGTCATCCATGGAGCGGAACATAAGGATGGACCGACATCTGATGGAGAAACCGTTGTTTGTTCTGATGACGAGTCTTCAACCGGAGAGACCGAGTCGCTGTATCAGTTGCAGGACGGCCGGATTAGGGGAGGTTCCGATGGCAGCAGTATTCCGGACCCCCTCGATCGGCCAAACCGGGTCGCTGTCTTCATGGCCGGTACACAGCTAGCGCAGCACTCTTCTACCGCTGCGGCAATGCTCTTCGGTTCAGCAACAGCAACGCCAGCGGGAGCAGGGGGCTCTGCGCCGCCTCCGGCTCAAGTTTTGTCAGATTTGTTCGACGCTTTGGCAACATTGATGGCAACAGAGGTGGACGCCACAGCCCGAGATCAGCACAATGCGGAGATTGCAAAGGTGAAGGATCAGATAACTCAGGCTAAAGCGGACCTGGCAGCAAAGAACGCCAGGATGGCTACAGAACAGGCCGAGTTGGAAGCTCAGGCCTACCGGCTTAGGCTGGATCAGAGTGCCTCAGATGATGTCATGAGAAGGAGATACCGGTCGCACCTCCCGCCGGGTTATGAGCCAAGAAATCTCTTCAACACACCAGGAGCAGGAACCAGTAACCAACCGGTCAGAAACCGGATTGAGGCACCGGGAACAGGAGCACCGGTTCAGCTGTGCAGGATGGACCCCCTCGTCAGAACAACATTGTGCCACAGTATGTTCCGACGCCTCCGGGGCATTACTCCAACCCGTTGGATAACATTGTGGCTGCCGCTTCACGATTGGCAGCCCTCCCGATGGACGGCTGTCGGATTTCAGGTTCCGGCAGACCCTTGAGGTTCGAACACTGGGGTGCACGCGGAGATCTCTCCCCTACCGATCTACGTCCGATCCTCTCGTGCGAACTAAGATGAAAATGATGAACAACACAAGAGACACGAGGTTTATACTGGTTCGGGCCACCGTTGTGGTGTAATACCCTACTCCAGTGTGTGGTGTGGTGGATTGCCTCTGGTGCTGATGATGGACAGTACAAGGGAAGAACAGCCTCGCGAGGTGTGTTCTTGAGCTGATGCAGTGTGTTCTACTTAGTCTCTACTGGGTTTTTCCCTTCTCTCTCTCTTGCTTTTTTCTCTCTTTTCTTCTCTTCTTCTTTCTCCCCCGTCCTCTTGTGGAGGCTAGCTCTATTTATAGAGGCCCTGGGAAGGGTGCCAACAATTGGCCATTTTGAAGGGGAACATCTAGTACAAGTTATCCTGACCAAAGGTGGTCTTCGGCTGCCAAAAGCACTCATGATGACGCCGTCTTGGGCTCCACGGTGACCTCCATCCGGCCGTTCGGCTGGTCTTGGTCTCGTTGCACTGGAATGGTAACCTTTGCCTGTGCTTGCCCCCTTTGCACCAAAGGGGAAACAAGGACCCTGCGCAGGCCGGCGCCCGCCTGGCCTTGATCGTCATGGCTTGCGTCATGGGATCCTCACGAGGTACCCTTGCATTGATCTCTCCGCCTCCTCGCGAGCCTGCCTGATGAGGTCGCTCTTGAGGAAGCTTCTTGTTGTCCGCCCCGCGAGGCCTGGCCCCTCGCGAGGGTCTTGAGCTCGGGCTGATGAAGATGGGCCGCGCTGGGCCCCCACCCGAGCCACGCCGCAGGCCGCAGGCCGCAGGCAGGCAAGTCTGGGGACCCCCGTTCCCAGAACGCCGGTAGTAGCCCCCGGGCCCAAGGCGCGCACGGGTTTGGCTTAGCAGAGAAGCGAAGGGGCAAGCACGAAGAGTCGCGGGCCCTAACAGCCTGCGGCCTTGGGCGCCGCGTGGCGGTTGATTGGACGTGGGCGTCTGCACTTCCCACGACGCCTCGGCAACCGCACAACTTGACAAGCCCCTGCATGCAGAGATATGGGTCATGATTACCTCAGGTCATGGTGCTCGGTGGTTGGCCTTCCCCGGCTATAAGTACGGGGCTGCGTGGGCTCCGCCAGTTCACCCCTTTCCGTTACTCCTCCTCTTCTTCTTCCTCATCCTTGCTTCCTCTTGCACCAGTGGCACCGATCCGCCTGTTTTCAGCTGAGGAGAAGGGAAAGTCCCCCAGAGAGGGTCCTGACCCTCTCCCGCCGAAGAAGCGGCCAATCCTCTGTCACCGGGACGAAGGCGCCTGGCAGGAGGTGTCGAGGCCGTGGTACGAGCGGCCGCCGCCTGGGTTTCCGCTGCCCTTGTACGCCCGCATCGTAGGCCCTTGGGGGGAAGGCGCCGAGCAACACCGACAGTGTCACCGCCGACGCCGGCGAGTCACAGTGGTGCGCGTCGTCCCCCCTGGAGTCCACGCGGAGCGCTCCTCTCGCGAGCTTGTGCTCCATGCCGCCATGCCTCCAATTTTGTGGATCCGCCTTCCTCCCTCCTTCGCCTTCGAGATGCCGCTGAGCGGGGCCCTGGAGCTCTGGCTGCAGCACGCCGACTGTGGCACCCCTGCAACCGGAGCGGAGGTCGCGGTCGTCGCTCCGGGCAAGATCTTCATGACCCGGGGCTGGGGTGAGATTGCCCGGGTCTGTCGCGCGGACGGAGCCTTGGTGATCCATCTTGAATACGACGACGCCTCCTTGATGTTCTTCAAGGTCTTTGATGCAGAACGACGCCGGCTGGAATGCTGCCCTAAGGGAAGCGGCAGGGGTGACGAACTGGCGAGGACCAGCCCCGCCCGTTGGTCCTCCTGCAGCTCCTCAGGCAGCAGCGGAGGGACTGAGGGCTTCAGCGGCTCCCCCGAACTCCTCGCGACCCCGGAGACGAGCGACGACAGCTACGAGCCTCCGAGCTCGCGCCGCGCTCGGAGTGGGGCAGCTGCATCGGGCCGCCGACGCCACTGATCTGGATGGGATTGGCGCCGTCACTGGGCAGCCCACTGTTGATGATGGCGTCGCTTGGGGAGGTGCTATCAAGTAGCGTCCCTTAGGGTTAGCACCTTTTGTTCCCTGCGAGGAATTAAAGCAACACCCGCCGGGGGTATGTAAGGCGTCTACCGTGCGTTTTGTAAATACTATATCCTTAATATGAATTGGCGTGAGGTGTCCGTTCTGTTCCGGCTAAGCTCCCCCTTTCTATCCTCACGAGGACTTGGCGCTCTACGCTGACAGGTCCCAGTCCCCAGGCAAGCTTCAGCCGTCGCTGGTATGCCAGGTCGCGATGCTGTGGTCAAGGCCAGGAGGTGAGCGGCCCCAGGTCCGGTAAGAGCCCCCGAGTCGCGATGCTCGGGAGGTCCCCTTTAGCGCTCAAGCAATCCTTGCTGGGTGAGAAAGGAAGGTAGCGTCGCCGTGAAAGAGTTGCACTGGGTGGGGATTTAGCGCTGTGTTGGTCTAGCCCTTGCGAGGGCGCGACTTATCTTGTGCGTTTGACGTAGTTCCTCGGAGAGGCGCCCGACCCGAGAGGCGGTGGCTGAGGTACTGCTGGGTTAGGCCCTCGCGAGCTTCTTCCCACTCCCCCGCACTTTCCTTAACGCTCTACATCCTCAGGTCCCGGCCCTCGAGCAAGCTCAGCCGCCGCTGGTATGACAGGTCGCGATGCCGTGGGTCAAGGCCAGGGGGTGAGGGCTGGAGAGCCAGTAGGAGGCCATGAGTCGCGATGCTCAGGTACCCCCCCTTTAACGTGCAAGCGGTCCGTGCCGAAGAGGGGGAGAGAGAGATCACGATGCCCCCAACGTTGCTCCTGGAGTAGGTCCTGCACACCAATCATGAGGGGAAACAAGGCCTGTCGTTACGGTCGCCGGCCAACCTATGGTCACTCCGAGGGAGCGGTCAGGGCACTGAGGGCCTGGTGAGGTGGCGCCGTGCGGGGCTGCCGCGGCCAGAGCTCGACCACTCAGGTTTATTAACGCTGCAGGGACGGACCCGTGCGCACGCGCCATGCCAGAGCGAGTGGATCTTCAGATAGGCGTCGATCGAGCAGGTGATTAGGTCAGGTATGTTAAGCAGATAGGAGGAAATCCAATTTCAAGCAAGCACAGGTAAAAGCAACCGCCGCTGGGTCGGGCCCGAGCGGCGTGGGGATGATGTAGCCTGAGGGCCGCCCCCAACAAGGTAAGTAAAGAGCATAAACAAAATGGATACATGCTGCGGGGACGGACCCACGCGGCCTGGGAATGGTGCAGCCCTGTGGGCGCTCCCAGCTAAAAGTAGAACTCTGAAAGATGTCATCTGGTGCTGTTGAAGATGAAGTGATGCCGAGGAAGTGAGCGATGCGCGGTGAAGACGTCGACCCTCATGAGCCCCCAAGCCCAGGGGCTTCGGGAGGCTCCGGTGGCGCGTGCAGGTCTTCGGGGACCATCGCCACCTCCGCCAGGACCGCGCGATGCCTGACCTCCTGATCCTCCAGAATGCTCCTCAACAGGCGCTGATGTGCGGCGACCGTGCTCGGTAGGCCGAAGGGCATGCGAACGTAGCTGTGAGGTGGTCCCTCGCAGCGCCCTACGGCCGAAGGCCATAGGCGCTCCTGGGACGCAGCTCGGTTGAGCCCTGGTACGTCGACGCGGACGAGCAGTCCCCCATCCTCGCCTGGATGTGGGGCCACGGCAGGTAACAGGCGGCTGCCGCGCATGACTCTGGACTCTTGTAGCTCATGGGTGTTCCTTGCGATGAACTCTTGAGGGTTTGGTCTCCTTTGACTTGTACCTGAAAGTGCAACTTTCCCTAGGTGGTTTTGGTAATTCATAACAACATATAGCTCATTGAGCTAATGCTATTCCAAGATGATTATTTCAGGAAAGCTCAATGATTGGCATGGCATGGATGTGAAAGTGGAACCCTCAAAATGCTAAGGAAAAAGGATTGGCTCAAGCTCAAAAGCTCAAGACTCTTCATTTTACATTTTAGTGATCCAAGATCACATTGAGTCTTTAGGAAAAGCCAATACTATTAAGGAGGGATGAGGTGTTGCTTAATGAGCCTCTTGCTTCATGTGCTTAGTGATATGCTCCAAAACCCTCAACTACTTTCCCATATCCACATATGACCTAAACTCTAAGCCAAACTCGGTCCTACCGATTCTTCCTATCCGGCGCCACCGAGTTTTCACTTGTCATTGGCCACTGCCAAACCCTAGCAATTCGGTCCTACCGATAGGGATCTCGGTCTCACCGAGATGGGGTTGGAAACTCTCTGTTTCCCTTTCGTAACTTTTCGGTCTCACCGAAAGAGCGAATCGGTCCCACCGAGATTGCAATGTAAACTCAGTGTTTCCCCTTTGTAACTTTTCGGTCTCACCGAGTTCCACTCGGTCTCACCGAAAGAGCAAATCGGTCCCACCGAGTTTGCCTGACCAACTCTCTGGTTAGCTAATTACCAAATTCGGTCTCACCGAGTTTGTGTAATCGGTCTCACCGAGATTACGTTATGCCCAAACCCTAACCATATCGGTCCTACCGAGTTGCATGTCAGTCCCACCGAAAATCTCTAACGGTCACTAGGTTTACATTTTCGGTCCGACCGAGTTTATTGATTCGGTCCCACCGAGATTGGAAAACTGTGTAACGGTTGGATTTTGTGTGGAGGCTATATATACCCCTCCACCTCCTTCTCATTCGATGAGAGAGCCATCAGAACACACACACCATTCCAACTCATATGTTCTGAGAGAGAACCACCTACTCATGTGTTGAGACCAAGACATTCCATTCCTACCATATGAATCTTGATCTCTAGCCTTCCCAAGTTGCTTTCCACTCAAATCTTCTTTCCACCAAATCCAAATCCTATGAGAGAGAGTTGAGTGTTGGGGAGACTATCATTTGAAGCACAAGAGCAAGGAGTTCATTACCTACACACCATTTGTTACTTCTTGGAGAGTGGTGTCTCCTAGATTGGCTGGGTGTCACTTGGGAGCCTCCGACAAGATTGTGGAGTTGAACCAAGGAGTTTGTAAGGGCAAGGAGATCGCCTACTTTGTGAAGATCTACCGCTAGTGAGGCAAGTCCTGTGTGGGCGATGGCCATGGTGGGATAGACAAGGTTGCTTCTTCGTGGACCCTTTGTGGGTGGTTGCTTCTTCGTGGACCCTTCGTGGGTGGAGCCCTGTGTGGGCTCGCGCAACCGTTACCCTTGGGTGGAGCCCTGTGTGGACTCGCGCAACCGTTACCCTTCGTGGGTTGAAGTCTCCATCAACGTGGATGTAGGATAGCACCACCTATCCGAACCACGGGAAAAACATCCGTGTCTCCAATTGCGTTTGAATTCTCCAAACCCTTCCCTTTACATTCTTGCAAGTTGCATGCTCTACTTTCCGCTGCCAATATACTCTTTGCATGCTTGCTTGAATTATGTGATGATTGCTTGACTTGTCCTAAAATAGCTAAAATCTGCCAAGAACTAAAATTGGGAAAAGGTTAAGTTTTTATTTGGTCAAGTAGTCTAATCACCCCCTCTAGACATACTTTCGATCCTACAAGTGGTATCTGAGCCTTTGTCTCCATTTGCTTGATCTCCATAGCTTTTGGTGGTCATAGCCTTGGTTTCACAACCTAGGAGAGTATGGCGTCTAGCGAGGGAAATTATCACCGTAGAGGTCCTTACTTTGATGGTACTAATTTTGCTAGTTGGAAGCATAAAATGAAAATTCATATTCTTGGACATAACCCTGCCGTTTGGGCTATTGTGTGTGTTGGTTTGCAAGGTGACTTCTTTGATGGGAGAGAACCAAACCGTGAAGCTACCGCGGATGAGTTGAAGATGTTGTAATACAATGCTCAAGCTTGTGATATTCTCTTCAACGGATTGTGCCCCGAAGAATTCAACAAAATCAGCCGTCTTGAGAATGCGAAGGAAATTTGGGACACTTTGATTGATATGCACGAAGGTACCGACTCCGTCAAGGAATCCAAGTTGGATGTGCCTCAAAGCCAACTTGACAAGTTCAAGATGAAGGATGGTGAAGGTGTCGCTGAAATGTACTCTAGGCTTGCTCTCATCACAAATGAGATTGCCAGCTTAGGAAGTGAAGAGATGACCGATAGATTCATCATCAAGAAGATCCTAAGAGCCTTGGATGGAAAATATGATACCGTGTGCACATTGATCCAAATGATGCCCAATTACAAAGATCTTAAGCCAACGGAGGTGATTGGAAGAATTGTTGCTCATGAGATGTCACTTAAGGATAAAGAGGAACTTCACAACAAATCAAGTGGTGCCTATAAAGCCTCATGTGAAGCCCCTACATCATCAAGTGAGAAACAAGACTTCAATGAAGAATTGAGCTTAATGGTGAAGAACTTCAACAAGTTCTACAAGAGTAGAAGCAAAGATAGAAGCTTCAAGTCAAGGTCCTACAATGACAAAAGATCTTCTAGTCGAGAGCAAAACTGCTACAATTGTGGAAGACCCGGACACTATTCCAATGAGTGTACGGCTCCCTACAAGAGAAGAGAAGATTCTCCAAGAAGAAGAAGCAAAGAATCACCACCAAGAGAGAGAAGGAGTAGAGATGATCGTTATGAACGAAGATATTCACGGAGAAGCAAGGATTCGGAAAGGAAGGAAAAATCATCAAGGATCTACACAAGACAAAGACATCAAGCTCATGTTGGTGAATGGGTATCCGGCTCCGACTCCGACAGCCACTCCAAGAGAAGTTATCACTCCGACTCCGAAGATACTCAAGATGAAGGTGTTGCCGGTCTAGCACTTGTGTCAACCAACTCCTACGACATATTTGACTCACCAAATGAAGGAATTGGAAGATGCTTCATGGCCAAAGGTCCTAAGGTAACACACCCCAAGTATATTGATTTCAATAGTGATGAAGATGACTTGTTAGGTGATGATTTGCTTGGTGACAACTCTAGTGATGAATATTATGATGAAAGACCAATTAATCATGCTAATCAAGATAAAACGAATGACAATGATAAGGAGAAGATTGAGGCTCTAACTAAAGAACTAAACACTCTTAAGTTAGCTCATGAAACTATCATCGAAGATCATCGAGAACTTTCAAGAGCTCATGAGAAATTACGCTTTGAAAAGCTCAATCTTGAGCAAGAGCATGAGTTCTTAAAGGCAATTAATGATGATTTCCGCAAGAAAAGTTCTTCTTACATTGCCAAGCGTTTACTCTTATCCACTTACATGCCTCAAGTCAAGTCTAGTAACAAGAAAGATTCTTCCTCTAGTAGTAACAATGATCATGTTAAATCCAATATTGTTGCTTCTAGTAGTTCTCTTGATTCCACTAATGATTCTCTTAGCCAAGTTACACTTGAGCAAGAAAATAGCTTATTGAAGGGAATTATAGAGAAAGGAGTGTACAAAAGCCTTGCCGGGAGTAAGCAATTCGAGGAAATTGTGCGCAAGCAAGGAATGCACCGGAAGAATCAAGGTGTTGGTTTTGAACGAAAGTTCAATGCCAATGGAGTTGAGTGGGAAGAAGATCAATACCCCAAGACAAAGTTTGTCCCTCAACAAGAGAAGTATGATACTTCTTTCAAGGGGACACAAGCTCAAGATGATCTTCCACCACAAGACTACAAGCAAAAAGGCAAGGACAAGCTTCAAGAGGAAATTGATGCATTTGAAGAAGCTCCTAAGACCTTAGTCAAGTGGATCCCCAAGACTACTTCAAGTTCCACTTCATCAAGTACGACTACAACTCCAAGGATTCCCATCAAGATGATGTGGATCCAAAAGAAGAAGAACTAGAGAGTTCTTGAGGGTGACTCCGCCAACATACTTCACTCTTATCATTTTGGCAAGAACAAGTGCAATCAACTTCCACATCTTGCACTAGTTCAAGGAGTCACAAACCCTCTTGTTGGTAAGACAAGGGACAAGGTAACCTAAAAGTTTTCATGGACATCATCTTGTGTGTGCATCACTCTATGTCTATGGATATCCTTGTTTGTTCCTTGTGGGACTAACCCATGTAGGTATTGAAAGTGCAATTCACTCAAATGGATAGCTCCAAGTGATCTACATCAACATTGAGCATCCACATCTTCAACATCTACATGAAGTCATCATCGACAAAACCCAAGGTTAGTTCATCCCTCTTAGGGGGGATATCACATCTAGGGGGAGCTTTACTCTAAGACTTGAGCTAAAGCAACTCTAAAGATGTGAACAAAACAATGCTTTATGTAAAAGTGGTAACCCCACTTGAGCTTAAACGATGAGTATGACCTATGATCAAGTGTTCTCACTTGACTCCTAAGTCAATATACTCATATATAGATGACCTAGTCATCGCAAATTGCTTGATAGATGCTAGAATTGGTTGTGCATGCCTTGTCACATATTTCATTTGCCATCTTATTGTGTGAGCATGCTGGTTGCATATTTTACTCATTCGAGGACATCCACTTGTTGTTTTGATTGTTTGGTTTTATCTTCTTTTGCCAAGTGGATGGACAAGAATGCCTAAGAACCTCCTCTAGCTATCTATGCTTTTCTCGTCTCAAACTCTATTCATGCTGCATCACAAAATTTGATCAAGTCAAATTCGAACCACTCTGTGTGAGGAGCGCTCGGAGTCCCCGATTCGTCATAGACTTAAACTTCCAAAACCTCTTTATGATTCTCGGTCTGACCGATACCCCACTTTCGGTCCTACCGAGATCATTAAGTTGATCTAGGTTTTCGATCTTGGTGCAACCGATTTGAACATTTCGTCACACCGAGTTTCAGTAACTGCACGCAGTTATGAATCTCGGTGCCACTGAGTTGTTCCACTCGGTCACACCGACAAGGTCGGGCTATATATAGTCACGGGCAAAATTTTGGAAATTTCTCCGAACCCCTTCGCCCGCGCGATAGCCTGCTCTGCCCTCGTGGTCTCCGGATCGTCTTCTCGCCGCCAGCCGCCTCTAGTAGCTGGTCTCCGTCGTCGTCAACGGGAATTCTGCCCCGCCGTTGCCGCCGTAGCAAGTCCCCGCCGAACTAGGGTATGGACTTGATCTTTGTGCTATTCTCCAATCTGATTCCTAGCACATTGTGTTCTTCATGATTCTTGCCACGATCGAAACACTCCTATCCAGTCAAAACGCCCGTAGATTAGCTTTGATTCGAAAATTCTAGGTTTAGGTTTTCGCCGAAACCATCTCGGACCCACCGAGTTGAAAAACTCGGTCCCATCGATTTGGCTTATGCCATTGCACAAGTGAGACTCGGTCTGACCAAGAATTACTTATCGGTGTGACCGATTTTGGAACTCTGTGAAACCCTAGCAGTCTCGGTGCCACCGAACTGTGACTCGGTCTAACCGAGTTCACTAGTTTAGGTTCCAAAACTGCTTCGGTATCACCGAGTTTGAAAATCGGTAGATCCGAGATGATTTTAGTGGGAAACTAAAACTAAGTTTTTGGATCATTCTTGTGCAAAAATCTCTGCATTTTGTGATGCTCATCCTTTTCTACCTCATCTATAAACTGTTCACAGGGTCAGTAGTCAGTTTGCAGCATGTCTGATCAAAGTGATAGCCAGAATGTGTCAGAACAGCAAGTGGTGATGAGTGAGGGCACTAGTCCCTCCAGTTCTTCTGATGAAGGCAGCAGGAGCACTCCTAGCAACCTGCCAAAGGCTGCCACGAGACAGAGGAAGAAGAGGACTTCTGATTCCGAAGATGAAGATTATGTGGCAGAGGAAGAGGCCACTTCCAAGAGAGTTGAGCCAGCTCAAGGCACTAAGCCAGGCCTGAAAATCAAAAGGCCAGCAGGCAGGCAGCCAATGTCAAAGGCCAGAATGTCAACTGAGAAGCCCATAGAGCCAGTTGCAGCTGAGGGCAAGAAAAGAAAGGAAAGGGTGAAGAAGACTGTGGCTAGAGTGCTTGGCAAAGCTTCCATCATGGAAGAGGAAGAAGAAGAAGAGGTAGCTGCACCAGCACCCAAGGCACCCAAGCTGATGGGTGATGCCATAAAGTCAGGGGGTACTGCATCTAAGCCCAAAGCTGCCTCCAAGCCCAAGTCTGCACCCAAGAGGAATACAAGGAGCAATCCTGCAGCTGAGAAGAACAAGGCCCCAGTGCCTGAGACTGTTGCTGAAGAAGAGGAAGAGAATGTCCTAAGGAAGCTAAAGCCCAAGATCCCAGACCACAACGATGCTCATCCTGTGGCTGAGGATATGAAGCTCTGAAGAGATTCAGGACTGAGGAAGTGGAGAGAAGCAGACCCATATTCTTCAAGGAGAAGGACAGCAGTTGACTACAGGTTTCACACCAAGGAGCAGCAGGATTTTTATGAGACAGTGCTGCTAGATAAGAAGCCCATTGTCTGTGATATGAGATGGGTTGATTGGACATACATCAAGGACAATGAGGAGCACTATCCTGGAGTGCAAGACAGCTTCATAGCTTGTGGAGTAGCTGACTTTGTTGGGCAGAAGCTCACAAAGTGGAATGAGGAGCTTATAATGCAGTTCTACTCCACGGCACATTTTTATCCAGATGGGAGGATCACATGGATGTCTGAGGGTACAAGGTACCAATCCACAGTTGCTGAGTGGGCACAGATCATTAATGCCCCAGAGGAGCAAGATGATGACTTGGATATCTATGCCAAGAAGAAGATGGACCACAACTCAATGTCAAATATGTACAAGGAGATCCCAAATGAAGCACTTGACACTTTCAAGTTTGGCTCAGTACATTACCTTCTGTCAGGGCTCCCGACTATCAATTGGATCTTGAGGCACACCTTATTGCCCAAGTCAGGTGATCACAAGATGATCAGAGGCCATGCTATCAACTTGCTACATGTGTTTGATGTGCCTCAGAAGTTCAAGGTGATGAGCCTCATAGTGGAAACTATCAAGAGGACTGCAGCAGACCAGAAGAGGAGTTGCGGATATGCCCCTCAGATCCAGGAGCTCATCAACTCTAAGATGGGCACAGGCATATACCTATTGGACAAGGAACACCTGCCCATCCGTCCAGATTTTGAGGATAACCAAGTTATCATGACTGAGAACGAGCCATCATCTGCCCAAGCATACGCGAAGAAGGAGGAGGCAAGGAAGGAGAAAGCTGCCAAGATGCCAACTCAAGAGGAGGCATCTAAATACTTCTTGAAGACCAAACAAGAGCAGCTTGGTTACTTGATTGCATCCACGCTGAGGATTGAGCAAAGTCTGGCCACCCTCACTCAGAATCAGCAGAGCCTAGAGAGAATCATGGAACAGAAGTTCTATGACTTGGATGTTAAAGTAATGGAAGTTCAGTCTGCAGTGGAGCAGCTCCAGGAGGACATGCAGGAGAGGAGACGCAGGACTACCACTCATGCCTTTGCCAGAGTGCCACGAGGCCCGAGGTCGTCTGCCGTGCCAGTTGCTGACACAAGAGCCACCACCTCAGCACCAGCCACAGCCTCAGTTCCACCAGCTCCAGCATCTACTTCAGCTCCAACTCCAGCGTCTACTTCAGCATCTACCGAAGCCTTCGTCCTTGGAGTGATCCGGACTCCACCACCACCAAAAGATCAAGCCTGAGCGTCGATCTAGCACTATGCATTTTCTAGGAACTTTATGGTAACTTGTTGCCAAAGGGGGAGAAGATGTATAGATCATAGGCTTCGAGAGAGAGAGAGTGTTGCTTTTCTCTCTTGCTTTATTTGGTGGTTTTTCAAACTTGTTTGCTTTTGAGTGCTTGTGAGACATTGATGATCATGTGTTTGATCATAAGCTACACTTAATGCTTGATGAATGCTATTACCTTATCTATCTTATGTGATCATTCACTATTCTTGGTGATGAGTGCATGTATTTCATTCTTATCATTTTAAGCGCTCCACCAAGATGTATGTGACGTGGAAGAGTAACCCATGACTCTAACTCCTTGTGCATTTGCAGTCCAAAGCAAATTTTTAATATGCACAAATTTAGGGGGAGCTCTTACTTATCACATACTTCTCAAAGCGACGATATATTTCATGCTTATTATCATTTGTCGAAGCTTTGATCTATATGTTGTCATCAATTACCAAAAAGGGGAGATTGAAAGTGCAACTTTCCCTAGGTGGTTTTGGTAATTCATAACAACATATAGCTCATTGAGCTAATGCTATTCCAAGATGATTATTTCAGGAAAGCTCAATGATTGGCATGGCATGGATGTGAAAGTGGAACCCTCAAAATGCTAAGGAAAAAGGATTGGCTCAAGCTCAAAAGCTCAAGACTCTTCATTTTACATTTTAGTGATCCAAGATCACATTGAGTCTTTAGGAAAAGCCAATACTATTAAGGAGGGATGAGGTGTTGCTTAATGAGCCTCTTGCTTCATGTGCTTAGTGATATGCTCCAAAACCCTCAACTACTTTCCCATATCCACATATGACCTAAACTCTAAGCCAAACTCGGTCCTACCGATTCTTCCTATCCGGCGCCACCGAGTTTTCACTTGTCATTAGCCACTGCCAAACCCTAGCAATTCGGTCCTACCGATAGGGATCTCGGTCTCACCGAGATGGGGTTGCAAACTCTTTGTTTCCCTTTCGTAACTTTTCGGTCTCACCGAAAGAGCGAATCGGTCCCACCGAGATTGCAATGTAAACTCAGTGTTTCCCCTTTGTAACTTTTCGGTCTCAGCGAGTTCCACTCGGTCTCACCGAAAGAGCAAATCGGTCCCACCAAGTTTGCCTGACCAACTCTCTGGTTAGCTAATTACCAAATTCGGTCTCACCGAGTTTGTGTAATCGGTCTCACCGAGATTACGTTATGCCCAAACACTAACCATATCGGTCCTACCGAGTTGCATGTCAGTCCCACCGAAAATCTCTAACGGTCACTAGGTTTACATTTTCGGTCCGACCGAGTTTATTGATTCGGTCCCACCGAGATTGGAAAACTGTGTAACGGTTGGATTTTGTGTGGAGGCTATATATACCCCTCCACCTCCTTCTCATTCGATGAGAGAGCCATCAGAACACACACACCATTCCAACTCATATGTTTTGAGAGAGAACCACCTACTCATGTGTTGAGACCAAGACATTCCATTCCTACCATATGAATCTTGATCTCTAGCCTTCCCAAGTTGCTTTCCACTCAAATCTTCTTTCCACAAAATCCAAATCTTATGAGAGAGAGTTGAGTGTTGGGGAGACTATCATTTGAAGCACAAGAGCAAGGAGTTCATTACCTACACACCATTTGTCACTTCTTGGAGAGTGGTGTCTCCTAGATTGGCTAGGTGTCACTTGGGAGACTCCGACAAGATTGTGGAGTTGAACCAAGGAGTTTGTAAGGGCAAGGAGATCGCCTACTTCGTGAAGATCTACCGCTAGTGAGGCAAGTCCTGTGTGGGCGATGGCCATGGTGGGATAGACAAGGTTGCTTCTTCGTGGACCCTTTGTGGGTGGTTGCTTCTTCGTGGACCCTTTGTGGGTGGAGCCCTGTGTGGACTCGCGCAACCGTTACCCTTGGGTGGAGCCCTGTGTGGACTCGCGCAACCGTTACCCTTCGTGGGTTGAAGTCTCCATCAACGTGGATGTTGGATAGCACCACCTATCCGAACCACGGGAAAAACATCCGTGTCTCCAATTGCGTTTGAATTCTCCAAACCCTTCCCTTTACATTCTTGCAAGTTGCATGCTTTACTTTCAGCTGCCAATATACTCTTTGCATGCTTGCTTGAATTATGTGATGATTGCTTGACTTGTCCTAAAATAGCTAAAATCTGCCAAGAACTAAAATTGGGAAAAGGTTAAGTTTTTATTTGGTTAAGTAGTCTAATCACCCCCCTCTAGACATACTTTCGATCCTACAGTACCTTCCTGAGGGAAGCATGCTTGAAAGCACCCCTCCAAGTGGTGCCTGAGCGCCTCCCCCGCGACCTTGGCAAGGTCGGCGGCTCTCCAAGAGAGAGCCCCCGAGCCATGCCTGAGGAGGGCGCCGGGCGCGCCTTCCTATGCGTGAGAGGGTGGCGCTCCCTGATCGGGCGCGAATCCTGACGCAATACCTCCGGAGGTGCCTGCCTCCTTGTGGCTCGGGCCAGGTGAGGTCTTCTTCTTCTTGAGGGTCGCCTCGAGAGGCTTCCCGCTCATGTGATCTGGGTCTTCAATTGCTGCGGCTTGGAAGGCACGCTCAAGCGAGCACACTGCGTCCCTTTCTTCACAGGGTACGGTGATGACTCCACCGTTTCCTGGCATCTTGCGGACATTGTAACCATGGTGAGTCACTACCATAAACTTGGCTAGGGCTGGGTACCCAAGGATGGCATTGTACGGCAGGCGGATGTGAGCGATGTCGAAGTCGATGAGCTCGGTGCGGTAGTTGTTGCGTTGCCCGAAGGTGACTGGAAGGCGAACCTACCCAATTGGAACAGTGGAACCATCGGTGACTCCTGAGAAAGGCTTGGTCGGCTGAAGCTGGTCGTACAGCACTTGGAGATTGTCAAACATCTCGACGGACAGGACGTTGAGTCCTGCCCCGCCATCGATGAGGGTCCTGGTGACCTGCACGTTGCTGATGACTGGGGAGCAAAGCATCGGGAGGATTCCGGACGTTGCCGCACACTTGAGCTGGTCTGCGAAATTGAATGTGATCGCGCACGTAGACCACCTGAGAGGGCGCGTGGCCTCAAGCTTGGGAAGGACTGCATTCACCTCGCGAGCAAACTGCTTGAAGATGCACTGTGAGGCAGGGGCCTGGGCGCCACCCAAGATGCAAGAAATTGCACGCGGCTCTTGGAAGCTCCTAGCCCCATCGTCTTGGTGTTGGTCTTCGTTCCTCCTTGGTGGAGGCGGTAGAGGAGGGAGGCCTGCGTTGCCGTGCGGGTGGCCTTCACGAGGCTGGTCCCTCCGGCCTCCCTCGCGAGGCTGGTCCTGTCAGCGGTCCTCGCGAGGGCGGTCACACCATCCCTGGCGAAGGCCACGGTCTTCCCATCGTCCGCCACCTCTTCCTCCTCCTCGGCCATAGCCCCTGTCGTTGCGCTCTGGGCGTCGGCCGATTCGCCCATCTCGCATGGCTCTGAGCTCTTGACATTCATTGGTGTTGTGGGTGTGGAGGTCGTGGTACATGCAGTACCGTCCGCCCTTGGATGACTCAGGCTGATCCCTGCCTCGTTTGGTGTCCGGTTCCGCTACTAGCACGACAGCCCCCTTGCGCTTCACGTCTTTGTCCTTGAGCTTCTTTTCTTCCGGGTTGGCTGCCGGGAGCTCGAGGAGGGAGAGACGCCCTTCCTCAGCTCTGGCGCACTTGGTCGCCAAGTTGAACAGCTCCAGGGATGTGCACAGGTCTTCATGGATTGCTAGCTCTTCCTTCATCTTGACGTTGCGCACGCCGTCGGAGAAGGCTGAGATGATAGCTTATTCAGTTACCTTGGGGATCTTGAGGCGAGCATAGTTGAAGCGCTGGATGTACTTCTGCAGGGTTTCTCCTGGCTGTTTCTTGATGCGGCGCAGGTCGCTCACGGCCGGGGGCCGGTCGCGAGTGCCCTGGAAGTTGGCGATGAAGCGGGTGCGCATCTCGCTCTAGGAGGAGATCGTGTCGGGAACCAAGTTTAGGAGCCAGGTGCGGGCGTCGTCCTTGAGCACCATGGGGAACCAATTCGCCATGACCTTTTTGTCTCCGTTGGCGGCTACGATGCCTAGCTCGTAGAGCTGCAGGAACTCCGCGGGGTCCGTTGTGCCATCGTAGCAGGGAGGGAGGTCAGGCTTGAACTTGCCTGGCCATGTGACGCCGCGCAGCTCGGGGGTGAAGGCGAGGCAGCCCGCCGTGGCCACCGGGCCCTTTGCTGGTGCTGGACTTGTTCTTGCGGGTCACCATGCGCCGCCACTGGGAGCAGCGCGGGGTCTCGTCGTGGAGGCGTTGGGGCATGATCTTGGCGCGCCGGCGCTGGGAGCGCGTGAGCACCTTCTCGGGGACGTGGGATCTCTTGGCAGCTCCCTTCTTGCTGCGCAGGCGCCGGACGTGGAGGGTCCTGCCCTAGGGCTGCGCGCCTTGGAGCCAAGGCACCTTCTTGGGGAGGAGGCGGCCGAGGCCCCCCCTGATCCTCACCCCCTGCATGGGACGGAGGGCAAGGCAGCGAGAGGGACCGCAAGGGGGAGCACCTTGCGGCACTGATGAGCTCGCTGATGCGGGCGAGCCAGTCCTCGTAGAGGTCGTTGACGAGGCGATAGTGCAGGAGCTCCCGCACCAAGAGCAGTGAGGCGTGCGCATCCATGGGTGCGCGACGGGCATGGGACGACGAGCCAGCTGGAGTTAGCGACGGGGTGGCGGTGCGGCCATCCCGCCGCACCGAAGGATGCTGGGACGAGGCCTGCTACTCGTTCCCCACCGGGACGGTGGCGGCGTTGGCGACGGGTGACGGGGAATGACGAGGGGGGCCGCTGACGGGCGCCGTCTGGGCGATGCGAGTGGCGCGAGCAGCCCGGCGCTCGGCGCGAGCCCGACGAGCGTCAGACATGGACACGACGGAAGATCACACGCGAACAGCGGAAGAAAGATTCCGGCGCACCCCTACCTGGCGTGCCAAATGTCAGATTTTGGGTTCCGGCAGACCCTTGAGGTTCGAACACTGGGGTGCACGCGGAGATCTCTCCCTTACCGATCTATGTCCGATCCTCTCGTGCGAACTAAGATGAAAATGATGAACAACACAAGAGACACGAGGTTTATACTGGTTCGGGCCACCGTTATGGTGTAATACCCTACTCCAGTGTGTGGTGTGGTGGATTGGCTCTGGGGCTGATGATGTACAGTACAAGGGAAGAACAGCCTCGCGAGGGGTGTTCTTGAGCTGGTGCGGTGTGTTCTACTTAGTCTCCACTGGGTTTTTCCCTTCTCTCTCTCTTGCTTTTTTCTCTCTTTTCTTCTCTTCTTCTTTCTCCCCCGTCCTCTTGTGGAGGCTAGCTCTATTTATAGAGGCCCTGGGCCTCTCCCCGAATAATTGAGCGGGAAGGGCGCCAACAATTGGCCATTTTGAAGGGGAACATCTAGTACAAGTTATCCTGACCAAAGGTGGTCTTCGGATGCCAAAAGCACTGGTGATGACGCCGTCTTGGGCTCCACCGTGACCTCCGTCCGGCCGTCCGGCTGGTCTTGGTCTCGTTGCACCGGAATGGTAACCTTTGCCTGGTACCTTGGCCTATGCTTGCCCCCTTTGCACCAAAGGGGAAACAAGGACCCTGCGCAGGCCGGCGCCCGCCTGGCCTTGATCATCATGGCTTGCGTCATGGGATCCTCGCGAGGTACCCTTGCATTGATCTCTCCGCCTCCTCGCGAGCCTGCCTAATGAGGCCGTTCTTGAGGAAGCTCCCTGTCATCCGCCCCGCGAGGCCTGGCCCCTCGTGAGGGTCTTGAGCTTGGGCTGATGAAGATGGGCCGCGCTGGGCCCCCACCTTAGCCATGCCGCAGGCCGCAGGCAGGCAAGTCTGGGGACCCCCGTTCCCAGAACGCCGGCAATGGCGAGTCACCAGTAGCGATTGAGACACGACGGTCTAGAGAGCTCCTTCAAACAACTTTAAACCAGCAACAGGCTTATTCGCATAGTCGCGAAAGGATTCATTCCACCCCCCGTCCGAGCCGGAGCTATAGCAGGCACGTTGAGGATGAACCGGCTGTATCAAGCAGTGCACGTCACGGTAACTCGCCGCGAGGGCATAACCCGGCAGGTGGTGGAGCTAATGTGCAGGATGTGGTGGATCATGGTCGTGCATGTTGAGAAGCCGAGTTAGCAGCTCTGCATGAAGCTCGTCAACCTACTCCGGTTCGCCCTACCGCTTCAGTGGAGCCAGGCGTGGTCTTCAGTTCTTTAGGGGTGCCGTGTCTTACCCCCGCTTTGCGTAATGTACGACTACCAAAGGATTTTAAGGGCCCTCGTAAGGTGCCCAATTACACCGCTGATTTACAACCAGAGTCATGGGTGGAAAGTTATGAGATGGCAATGGAGATGCTGGACGTGGATGAAGTGGTGTGTACTAAATAGTTCACCATGATGTTGGAGGGGACAGCTCGAACCTGGTTAAAGAGCTTACCAGCTAACTCTGTCGGGTCATGGGCTGAGCTAAAGCACCGGTTTATCCAGAATTTCAAGGATATATGTAAGCAGCCTATGTCAATTATGGACCTAGCCGCTTGTGTTCAAGAGGAGGGGGAGTCTACAACCCATTGGGTGAAGCGGGTCTCAGTTATTCTGCATTCGTCGGATCGCATCAACGCGGATACAGCAGTATTAACGTTGGAGGGCAATTACCGGTTTTTACCGTTAAAACTAAAATTAGGAAGGCTCAAATGTCACTGCAATGACATGTCAACGCTTATGGACGCTTTGGTTAAATATGCCGATTCAGATAACACCAAAGACCCTGACTCAGAGGAGGACAAACCAGGGAAAGGGAAGAAGAACGACAACATCAAGTGACAGCAGCATAACCCGACAGGTCATGGGAACAATGGTAAGCGCAAAGTGGACAATAGTTTACACTTTGTGGCTAACACCAATGCTCAAGATAACGGTCAGCGTCGTAAGGGCAAACAGCCCCAGAGGGGTGGAGGGTCAGGCCCCAATCTGGAGCGCCTGTTAAATCAACCTTGTCCAAAGCATGGATCAAAGGAGAGGCCAGCTTCACATCTCTGGAAGGTTTGTTACATCATGCGAGAGTTTAAGAACTCCAATCTGTTTCAATACGACAATGGCCCGACCGGTGGTTCAGGAGGCGGTTTTCATGGGCCGGGTTACAGAGGTGGCAGCTCCGGTTCAGGATTCCAAGGCAATCAAATCGGACATGGCCATCAAGGGAACCAAGGCAATCAAGGAGGTTATAACCATCAGGGGAATCATCAGCAGCAGCAGTCGGGTTATCAGATCAATCCGAAGCAGTTGAATAGTGGGCAGTATCATGTTTTTATCACTAGCTTGTGTAAACGCGATCAGAAACTTCACAAGAGGGCAGTAAACTCTGTTGAACCGGCGGTGCCTCAGTATCTGCGCTGGTCTGAGCATCCCATTTTATGGAGTAGAGAGGATCACCCACCCCGGGTTGATAATCCGGGTCATCTGGCCTTAGTGGTGGTACCTCAGGTTGGGGGGTATAAGTTCACCAAGGTGCTTATGGATGGGGGGAGCAGTATCAATATTATTTACTATGATACCTTCTGCCTTATGGGGTTAATGGATAAGAATCTTAAACTGTCAAACACCGTTTTTCATGGTGTGGTGCCAGATAAGTCTGCGTATCCAGTGGGCAAGATAGCCCTCGAGGTGGCCTTTGGAGATGATCATGATTCAAGGTCAGAAACATTGACTTTTGAGGTGGTGAAAATCAAGAGTCTGTATCACGCCCTGTTTGGGCGACCGTCTTATGCCAAGTTCATGGCGAGGCCGTGTTATGTTTATTTGCAGCTTAAGATGCCAGGTCATAAAGGGACCATCACAGTACATGGGAGCAGGAAGATGGCTTTGGAGTGTGAAGAGGGTGATGCGGCTTACGCTGAGTCGTTTGTGCCACAGAAGAGCTGAAGTTTTATAAAGACAAGGTTGATCCGGCAGACATGACTTCTTTGAAAAAGCCAACTACGGAGCACGATCCGGCGTTGAAGTTTAAATCGGCCACAGACACTAAGATGGTTGATTTTGTTCCTGGCGATTCATCCAAGTAGTTTAGCATCAGCGCTAACCTGGATCCCAAATAGGAAAGCACGCTCATCAAGTTCATCTGTGAGAACCGGGACATCTTTGCATGGAAGCCTTCTGACATGCCAGGTGTACCGAGGGAACTCGCTGAGCACACACTTAATATAGATCCTAAGTTTAAACTGGTCAGGAAGTTTCTCCGCCGCTTCAATGAAGAAAGGCGTAAAGCTATTGGTGAGGAGGTAGCTCGGCTGTTGGCCGCAGGGTTTATCATGGAGGTTTTCCACCCTGAGTGGTTAGCTAATCCGGTGCTGGTTCTTAAGAAAAACGGCACTTGGCGTATGTGTGTGGACTACACAGATTTGAACAAAGCTTGTCCAGCAGATCCCTTTGCCCTCCCTCGCATTGATCAGATTATTGATGCCACGGCGGGTTGTGACCGTTTGTGTTTCCTGGATGCTTATTCTGGTTATCATCAGATCAAAATGGCAGTTAAGGACCAGGAGAAGACAGATTTTATAACTCCTTTTGGAGCCTTCTGCTATGTCTCTATGCCCTTTGGGCTCAAGAGTGCCCAGGCGACTTACCAGCGCTGTGTTCAGAATTGTCTTCATAAGAAGATTGGGCGCAATGTTCACGCATATGTGGATGATATTGTGATGAAGTCCAGGAAGAAGGAAACATTGATAGATGACTTGAGATAAACCTTTGGCAACCTCCGGGTTTATAAGATGATGCTTAATCCGGACAAATGTGTTTTTGGTGTTCCGGCAGGCAAGCTCCTGGGTTTTCTGGTGTGTAACAGGGGCATTGAGCCTAATCCGGAAAAAATTCAGCTATCTCATTCCTGGCTAAACCGGCGTGTATCAACGACGTTCAACGTTTAGCAAGCCGGATTGCATCTTTGAGCCGGTTTATCAGTCGTCTTGGGGAGAAAGCTATCCCTTTATACCAGATGTTAAAGAAAACGGATGATTTTGTCTGGAGTGACGCGGCTGATAAAGCGTTTAAAGATTTGAAGAGACACTTAGCTGAACCACCTGTCCTTACGGCTCCGGTCGACAAAGAGCCTTTACTGCTATATGTGGCTGCTAATGCCCGGGCTATCAGTGTGGCTATTGTTGTGGAGCGCAAGGAGGCTGGAAAGTGGTATCCAGTTCAACGGCCGGTTTATTATATCAGTGAGGTGCTTATTGAATCAAAGCAGAGGTATCCGCATTGGCAGAAGCTGGTGTATGGAGTTTTTATGGCAAGCCGGAAGCTCAAACACTATTTTCAGGGTCATCCTATCATAGTGGTTAGTTCAGCCCCTTTGGGAGAGATCATCCAAAACAGAGAGGCGACTGGCCGGATTGCTAAGTGGGCTATTGAGCTTGGACCTCATGGGCTCAAGTATACACCTCGCACAGCGATTAAATCTTAGGCACTCGTGGACTTCATCAACGATTGGACAAAGTTGCAGGAACTAGAGGAAAAACCAGACAATACTTATTGAACTATTCACTTTGATGGGTCTAGGCAATTGGAGGGCTCGGGGGCTGGAGTCATATTAACTTCCCCACGAGGTGACACGTTCTTTTATGTTCTTCGCTTAATGTTCCCTTGTACTAACAATGCAGCTGAGTACGAGGCCTTACTCCACGGTCTTCGAATGGCTAAGGAGATGAACTTAAGCTGGGTTAAGTGCTTCGGTGACTCGGACCTAGTGGCTCAACAGGTATCTGGCACTTGGGACTCTAAGGACCCACTTATGGCTGCATATCGACGAGAGGTGGACATAGTGGCTGGTCATTTCAAGGGTTATCAAGTTGACCATATAGACCGGCGAAAAAATGAAGCGGCGGACGCTTTAAGTCGCCTCGGCTCTCAGCGTAAACCGGTGCCACCTAATGTCTTCCTCGACTTTCTGCATAATCCGTCGGTCAAGATACCCACAGAGGAGGAGTTGGCTATTCCTGACCCGGAGGCCCAACTGGTGGCAGCTTTGCATTTTATACCGGATTGGACAGTCCCGTACTTGGCTTACATGAACCAGGGCGAGTTACCAGATGTAGGATCTAGAAGTAGAAGTGTCTAGAGGGGGGTGATTAGACACTTAATGCTAAAGTTGCAAATTTTAAGCTTTTTTGGTTTAAGTGGAGTTTAGGCACAATTTCAACACACACAATACATATCAAGCAAGCATGCAAAGAGTATATGAGCAGCGGAATATAAAGCATGCAACTTGCAAGAATGTAAAGGGAAGGGTTTGGAGAAATCAAACGCAATTGGAGACACGGATGTTTTTCCCGTGGTTCGGATAGGTGGTGCTATCCTACATCCACGTTGATGGAGACTTCAACCCACAAAGGGTAACGGTTGCGAGAGTCCACGGAGGGCTCCACCCACAAAGGGTAACGGTTGCGCAAGTCCACACAGGGCTCCACCCACGAAGGGTCCACGAAGAAGCAACCACCCACAAAGGGTCCATGAAGAAGCAACCTTGTCTATCCCACCATGGCCATCGCCCACACAGGACTTGCCTCACTAGCGGTAGATCTTCACGAAGTAGGCGATCTCCTTGCCCTTACAAACTTCTTGGTTCAACTCCACAATCTTGTCGGAGGCTCCCAAGTGACACCTAGCCAATCTAGGAGACACCACTCTCCAAGAAGTAACAAATGGTGTGTAGGTAATGAACTCCTTGCTCTTGTGCTTCAAATGATAGTCTCCCCAACACTCAACTCTCTCTCATAGGATTTGGATTTTGTGGAAAGAAGATTTGAGTGGAAAGCAACTTAGGGAAGGCTAGAGATCAAGATTCATATGGTAGGAATGGAATATCTTGGTCTCAAGACATGAGTAGGTGGTTCTCTCTCAGAACATATGAGTTGGAATGGTGTATGCGTTCTGATGGCTCTCTCTTCAAATGAAGAGGAGGTGGAGGGGTATATATAGCCTCCACACAAAATCCAACTGTTACACACAGTTTTCCAATCTCGGTGGGACCGAATCAACAAACTCGGTCGGACCAAAAAGGTAAACCTAGTGACCGTTAGAGATTTCGGTGGGACCGACTGGATCAACTCGGTGGGACCGATGTGCTAGGGTTAGGGTAAATCCAAAACTCGGTTTGACCGATTACTCAAACTCGGTGGGACCGATTTGGGTAATAAGTGAAACTGAGATTTGGCCAAGCAAACTCGGTGGAACCGATTGCATATCTCGGTGGGACCGAGAATATTGCAATGGGTAATAGAGAGTTTGCAAGCCCATCTCGGTGAGACCGAGATCCCATCGGTGAGACCGAACTGATTAGGGTTTGGCAGTGGCTTATGACAAGTGAAACTCGGTGGCGCCGGATAGGAAGAATCAGTAGGACCGAGTTTGGCTTAGGGTTTAGGTCATATGTGGAAGTGGGAAAGTAGCTGAGGGTTTTGGAGCATATCACTAAGCACATGAAGCAAGAGGCTCATTAAGCAACACCTCATCCCTCCTTGATAGTATTGGCTTTTCCTAAAGACTCAATGTGATCTTGGATCACTAAAATGTAAAATGATGAGTCTTGAGCTTGAAGCTTTAGCCAATCCTTTGTCCTTAGCATCTTGAAGGAGTTCCCACAACCTTTAGTCCATGCCACTCCATTGTTGAACTTATCTGAAACATGCTAGATCAAAATGTTAGTCCAACAAGAGATATGTTGTCATCAATTATCAAAACCACCTAGGGAGCACTTGTGCTTTCAATCTCACCCTTTTTGGTAATTGATGGCAACATACATCAAAGCTTTAGAAGGACATGTAACAAGCATAGGCTCCCCCTACATGTATGTACTCATGTAAATATGAAATATAGAGACATGTGAGAGCATAACCATGACAGAGTAGGCAATGTGTTACATGCATCTTGGCCATATGCATCAGAGCAAAAGATTATCAAGGAAAATACCTTCGTGCTCATGAGTCCTTCTTGCAAACAGTATGTACATAAGCAAGAACTCCTCATACTCATGATTTTGATGCATATACTTACCTTGTGGTCTTGAGTTGGCTTAGGATGGAATGAACCTGCACAAGCAAGGTTAGATAACACAGGTACGTCCACTAGCCAGAGCAAACAAAAGAAACCACAAGAATACCAAGACTGGGATGACATGTAGAGAGCGAGTACAAGGTACCACATTGAATTCAACATGTCCCCAAGAATAAAGATATGCAATGAATTTGACTGATTTCTTTCCCTTAGGTGTCTTGCTCCCCCTGAATCTTACATGGGATATTGGGAGAAGATAGGAAACAGAAAATCAGAGCTGAAAGATATGAATAGAACTTAATTCAAATGAGTTCTTATTATGAACATGTCTTTCCCCCAAAAAGACATGTGCCATCTCTCCTCTTGAACATCAAGCATCTGGGATCCTTGAGTATTCTCTCCCCCTTGGAGATTTCTTTCTCCCCCTTAATATATGGGATCCTTGAGTATTCTCTCCCCCTTAGTACTTTCTCTCCTTTGTAGGTGATAAGCTTTTGATGTGATCTCTCTCTCCTTGATGATAAGCTTTGATGTGATCTCTCTCTCCCCCTTTGACATCAATTTCCAAGAAGGTTTTTCCTGGAATCCGTCGAATAGGTTTGGTCCTTGAGATTCAGTACAAAGCAGGGAATAAAACTGTGATGCTTGTAGAGGACAAGATTCATTGAGTGGAGCTGGATCAGAAGAAATATAGAATATATGGCAAACTGTTTTTCCTGTTGCGAAATCGGTGGCACCGAGTGGCATGTTTCGGTAGTACCGAAGGGATTCGGTTGGACCGAAAATGGCAATTCGGTGAAACCGAGTTCATCACAGAGAAAAACACTTGTCACCTCAGCTCATTAGTCAAGTAAGATCTCACAAAGATTTGCAATGAATTAGCTGAAAGATTTGCAAGAAATTTGATGCAGAAATATGCAGAACAAAAATCAAAAAGAAAAGAGTGAAAGTTTCTAGATGAAGTTTTTTTGTTTGAAAAAGAAGGAAACAAATATGCAAGGGACAAATGCAATAACTCAGAAAAGAACACAAGAGAACTTCATCTAGAATTGGGCGGTGACATAGTCACCTATGTTAGAGTATATTGACTTAGGAGTCAAGTGAGGACACTTGATCGTAGGTCATACTCGTCGTTTTAAGCTCAAAATGAGGTTACCATTTTTCGTTTAAGCATCTTGATGTATTCTCACCTTGTTAAGTTTCTTTGACTCATGTCTTGGAGTAAAGCTTCTCTAAGATGGAATAACATACCTTGGGTGGTGGTGTGGTTCTTGCTCATGTAGTTGAACTTGTGTGGGTGCTCAAGGTTGATGTGGCTCATCAAGAGTTGGGAGCACCACTTGGAGTTTGAGTTCATCTACCTACATGGGTTAGTTCTTGCAAGGAAGAGCACTTGTGTATCCAAAAATGACAATCATGAAGCTTAACATAGAATTTGTCAAAGGATATGTTTGAATGGTTTTGTGCTTCCTTGTCTTCAACCACTATTGTGTAGAGTCTTGGTCTTGTAGAGATTGCTCAAGATGTGAGTGAGTCGCAATCTCATGGAATTAGATTCAACCAAGCACCTACATGGGTTAGGCAACATGCAAGGTGCAAATATATCAAAGACATAAGATAGTTATCATAAGAGATATATCATGGATTAGTCATAAGCTCATGTCTTGCATGTATCCAATGGAGTTTCTACTCCAAGTTTGAAGCATCAATGATGTTCAATTCTCCTCTCAACCTACAAAACACTTTCTCATCAAGTGGTTTAGTGAATATATCCGCTAATTGCTTGTCGGTGCGAACATGCTTAAGATTGATGTCACCCTTAGCAACATGATCTCGAATGAAATGATGACGAACTTCAATATGCTTAGTTCGAGAATGTTGTACAGGATTATGACCAATTTTGCTAGCACTTTCATTGTCACAAAGCAGTGGAACATGTTTCACATAAATCCCATAATCTGTAAGAGTTTGGGTCATCCAAAGTAATTGAGCACAACATGAACCAGCGGCAATGTATTCTGCTTCGGCGGTGGATAGGGATACTGAGTTTTGTTTCTTGGAAGACCAAGACACAAGAGATCTACCAAGAAATTGACAAGTACCCGAAGTGGACTTTCTATCAACCTTGTCTCCGGCATAATCCAAGTCAGAATAGCCAACAAGATCAAAAGAAGACGTCTTAGGATACCAAATGCCAAAATTTGGTGTATGGATTAAATATCTCACTATCCTTTTCACAGCCTTAAGATGACAATCTTTAGGAGCAGCTTGATATCGTGCACACATGCACACACTTAGCATAATATCGGGACGTGAAGCACATAGGTATAGCAATGAACCAATCATAGAGCGATAAACCTTTTGATCAACCGGTTCACCATCTTTGGTTAAATCATTATGTCCACTAGTAGGCATGGGTGTAGACATACCTTTGCATTCTTGCATATTGAACTTCTTGAATAAGTCCTTGGTGTACTTTGTTTGAGAGACAAATGTACCTTCCTTAGTTTGCTTGATTTGCAACCCGAGAAAGAATTTGAGTTCACTCATCATAGACATCTCAAACTTCTCTGACATTAGCTTTCCAAACTTTTCACTAAAGAGAGGGTTAGTTGAACCAAATATGATATCATCAACATAAATTTGGCATACAAATAGTTCTCCATTAATCCTTTTTGTAAAAAGAGTAGAATCAATTTTACCAATTTCAAAACCACTTGTAGTAAGGAACTTGGTCAAGCATTTATACCATGCTCTAGGAGCTTGTTTAAGACCATAAAGAGCTTTGTGAAGTTTGTAAACATGATTTGGTTTCTTAGGATTGACAAAGCCGGGAGGTTGTTTGACATAAACTTCCTCCTCTATTTCACCATTTAGAAAAGCACTTTTAATGTCCATTTGTTACAAGGTGATATTATGGTGATTAGCATAGGCAAGTAAGATGCGAATGGACTCAAGTCTAGCAACGGGAGCATACGTCTCACCATAGTCCATACCTTCGATTTGTGTGTACCCTTGGGCGATGAGATGTGCTTTGTTGCGAACCACTTGTCCATCTTCATCTTGCTTGTTGTGGAACACCCATTTTGTACCAATGATGTTGTGGTTGTTGTCGGGCTTCTCGACCAATGTCCAAACTTGGTTTCTCTCAAAATTATGTAGCTCTTCATGCATAGCGTTTATCCAATCCGGATCTTCCAATGCTTCTTCAACCTTCATAGGTTCAATGCTAGAGATGAATGAATAGTTTTCACAAAAGTTAGCTAAACGAGTTTTTGAGCGAGTGATTCTCCCGGTTTGTATATCATTGAGGATTTGCTCGACGGGATGATCTTTGGCAATTCTTGCTCGAACTCGTGAGAGCTTTTGCTTGGGTCTTCGTTGAACATCTTCTTCATCTTGTTCTTCTTCTTGGCCTTCTTCATTGTTGACGTCGTCATTCTCTTGTCATGGTGGAGAAGGAGGTTGTTGATGTTCATCTTGACGTACTTCCTCGTTTTCTTCATCTTGGTGTGTCCCACTTGTGGATGCTTCTGTGTCGATTCTTGGTTCACCTTGTCATGAAGTAGAAGCTTCCACTTGGACGGATGAAGTACTCTCCTTCACCTCCGTTGGACGAATTTTGCCAATGGACAAGTCTTGAATTGCTTCTGAAGGGTCTTTGTCTCCTACATCAATTGGCAATTGCTCTACTTGCGAGCCATTAGATTCATCAAACTTCACATCTACCGTCTCTTCAACCTTTCGGGTGAAATTGTTGTAGACACGGTAAGTGTGAGAGTTTGAGCCATAACCAAGTAGAAAACCTTCATGAGACTTAGGAGCAAACTTTGAACGACGATGCTTATCAAGAATGTAGCACTTTGAGCCGAATACTTGAAAGTATCCAACTTGGGGTTTGTTACCGGTGAGAAGCTCGTATGCCGTCTTGCCGAGTAGCTTGTGAAGATATGAGCGATTTGTTGCGTGACAAGCTGTCTCAACTGCTTCTGCCCAAAAGTGCTTTGGCGTCTTGTATTCATCAAGCATCGTTCTTGCCATTTTGATGAGCGTCCGGTTCTTCCTCTCAACAACTCCATTTTGTTGAGGTGTGTACGTAGCCGAGAACTCGTGTGAAATCCCTTCTTCGTCAAGAAAGGTGTCCACATTTGCGTTCTTGAACTCCGTTCCGTTGTCACTCCGAACCTTCTTGATCTTCACATCAAACTGATTTTGGGCCTTCCTAGCAAAGTTTCTGAAGATCTTCTGGACCTGCGACTTGTCATTAAGAAAGAACACCCACGTAAATCTTGAAAAATCATCAACTATAACTAGACCAAAGGAATTTCCACCGAGACTCTTGTAGGCATTGGGAACAAAAGATCCATGTGAAGTAGCTCGAGTGGCCTCCTTGTGGTCATGATGTTCTTCACGGGATGTCTTCCTCCAACCTGCTTACCTGCTTGACAAGCACTGCAATGTCTATCCTTATCAAATATGACATCATTGACTCCAAGGATATGATTTCCTTTAATAAGCTTGTCAAGGTTTCTCATGCCAACGTGACCTAGTCGTCTATGCCACAACCAACCTTTTGAGGATTTAGCAACAAAGCAAGTTTTAGGTTGTGCCTTTTTAGAGAAATCGACAATGTAAAGATCACCTCTACGCATACCCATAAAGACCATTTTATGATTGTCTCGATGAAATACTTGGCAATCTACTTCAGTAAATAGGACATTCAAACCGAAATCAGCAAGTCTAGATACTGAAAGTAAGTTGTAGCCAAGAGATTCAACGAGCATGACATTTTGAATGGAACTATCATGTGAGATGGCCACCTTACCAAGGCCAACCACTTTACCCTTTGAATTATCACCAAAGGTGACATATTTTCGAGGGCCGTCATTTTCAGCAAGCTCACGAAACATCTCTTCATCTCCGGTCATATGATCAGTACATCCACTATCAAGAACCCATTCCTTTCCTCCTGATTCATATCCCCGAAGATTTGCCATAAGACCAAAATGTCTCATTGCATCATCAAGATCGAAGTCACTATCATCATCATCATCATCATAATATTCATGTTCATCATGATCTTGTGACTCATCATTTCCTAGAGAGGGTAATTCATTAGATAAATGATCATCAAAGTGGTCACTTTTATGAATTCTTATAGCTTTGAATATGATATCATTAATGATTCCAACATCTCCTTTAGCATGCTTAAGATTGGTAAGTTCAAATAGACATTTACCAAAACTAGGATCACTAGAGTTCATCTTACTCAAGGCAATAGATTTATGGAGAATTTCATCCAAAGTTTTCAAGGAATGATCGGGAAATCGTTCCTCAAGAAATTTCCATATAGTATAGGCACAATTTTGAGTAGGCAAACTAGCAATCAAATTTTTGGGCAATCCTCCAATGATGAGCTCAATAGTTCTAAGATTGCGAATCATGTCAATATCTTCATCTAGGGTAGGATGCAAAAGATCAATATGAGGTGCACAAGGGCTAGCAATATACTTGTTCAAATGATATTGATTGAAGATTACAAGCATCTCATTTTTCCACTCATGAAAATACTCTCCATCAAGAATAGGCACTCTATGTCTAAGACTCCCTAATGTAGACACATCCATCTTCCTCCAATGGTGATTAAACCAAGGCAATGGAGACCAAAGCTCTGATACCACTTGTAGGATCTAGAAGTAGATGTGTCTAGAGGGGGGTGATTAGACACTTAATGCTAAAGTTGCAATTTTTAAGCTTTTTTGGTTTAAGTGGAGTTTAGGCACAATTTCAACACACACAATACATATCAAGCAAGCATGCAAAGAGTATATGAGCAGTGGAATGTAAAGCATGCAACTTGCAAGAATGTAAAGGGAAGGGTTTGGAGAAATCAAACGCAATTGGAGACACGGATGTTTTTCCCGTGGTTCGGATAGGTGGTGCTATCCTACATCCACGTTGATGGAGAATTCAACCCACAAAGGGTAACGGTTGCGAGAGTCCACGGAGGGCTCCACCCACAAAGGGTAACGGTTGCGCGAGTCCACACAGGGCTCCACCCACGAAGGGTCCACGAAGAAGCAACCACCCACAAAGGGTCCACGAAGAAGCAACCTTGTCTATCCCACCATGGTCATCGCCCACACAGGACTTGCCTCACTAGCGGTAGATCTTCATGAAGTAGGCGATCTCCTTGCCCTTACAAACTCCTTGGTTCAACTCCACAATCTTGTCGGAGGCTCCCAAGTGACACCTAGCCAATCTAGGAGACACCACTCTCCACGAAGTAACAAATGGTGTGTAGGTAATGAACTCCTTGCTCTTGTGCTTCAAATGATAGTCTCCCCAACACTCAACTCTCTCTCATAGGATTTGGATTCTGTGGAAAGAAGATTTGAGTGGAAAGCAACTTGGGGAAGGCTAGAGATCAAGATTCATATGGTAGGAATGGAATATCTTGGTCTCAAGACATGAGTAGGTGGTTCTCTCTCAGAACATATGAGTTGGAATGGTGTATGCGTTCTGATGGCTCTCTCTTCAAATGAAGAGGAGGTGGAGGGGTATATATAGCCTCCACACAAAATCCAACCGTTACACACAGTTTTCCAATCTCGGTGGGACCGAATCAACAAACTCGGTCGGACCAAAAAGGTAAACCTAGTGACCGTTAGAGATTCCGGTGGGACCGACTGGATCAACTCGGTGGGACCGATGTGCTAGGGTTAGGGTAAATCCAAAACTCGGTTTGACCGATTACTCAAACTCGGTGGGACCGATTTGGGTAATAAGTGAAACTGAGATTTGGCCAAGCAAACTCGGTGGAACCGATTGCATATCTCGGTGGGACCGAGAATATTGCAATGGGTAACAGAGAGTTTGCAAGCCCATCTCGGTGAGACCGAGATCCCATCGGTGAGACCGAATTGATTAGGGTTTGGCAGTGGCTTATGACAAGTGAAACTCGGTGGTGCCGGATAGGAAGAATCGGTAGGACCGAGTTTGGCTTAGGGTTTAGGTCATATGTGGAAGTGGGAAAGTAGCTGAGGGTTTTGGAGCATATCACTAAGCACATGAAGCAAGAGGCTCATTAAGCAACACCTCATCCCTCCTTGATAGTATTGGCTTTTCCTAAAGACTCAATGTGATCTTGGATCACTAAAATGTAAAATGATGAGTCTTGAGCTTGAAGCTTTAGCCAATCCCTTTGTCCTTAGCATCTTGAAGGAGTTCCCACAACCTTTAGTCCATGCCACTCCATTGTTGAACTTATCTGAAACATGCTAGATCGAAATGTTAGTCCAACAAGAGATATGTTGTCATCAATTATCAAAACCACCTAGGGAGCACTTGTGCTTTCGCCAGAGGATGAAACCTTGGCCCGGCAGATAATCCGGCGATCCAAGTCAATGACCATTATCAACGGGGAGTTACATCGTTACTGCGTTACAGGAGCAATTCAACGTTGTGTGTCTCCTCAAGAGGGTTGTGAGATTTTGCGAAGAAATCCACGAAGGAGATTGTGGATATCATGCCGGTTCAAAATCCTTGGTGGCTAAGGCTTTTCGCCATGGTTTCTATTGGTTGACAGTTCATGCTGGTGCTAAGGAGTTGGTCAAAAGGTGTGACGGTTGTCAAAAATTTGCACGCCGCGCTCATGTTCCGGCTCAGGAGTTGAGAATGATTCCAATCACTTGGCCGTTTGCAACTTGGGGGCTCGATATGGTTGGACCCTTTAAGAGATCCAAGGACAAAAAGACTCACCTGTTAGTGGCAGTTGACAAGTTTACCAAATGGGTAGAAGCAGAGCCAGTCAGTAAGTGTGATGCAGCCACGTCGGTTCAATTCATCAAAAAGGTGATATTCCGGTTTGGTTTCCCACACAGTATTATAACTGATAATGGTACTAATCTGTCAAAGGGTGAGATGGAGGAATTTTGCCAACGTGAGCACATCCGGCTTGATGTAGCATCAGTGGCTCACCCCCAGTCTAATGGTCAAGCAGAGAGGGCAAATCAAGAAATTTTGAGAGGTATTAAACCCTGGCTTATGGTTCCTTTAAAACGGACACTGGGTTGTTGGGTGGAGGAGTTACCTTTTGTATTATGGAGTATCAACACCACACCTAACAGATCTACGGGTTACACGCCTTTCTTCCTGGTTTACGTAGCGGAGGCGGTTCTCCCTAGTGACATCAGTCATGACTCACCCTATGTGACGGATTATGTTGAAGCTGAGAATGAGAAAGCACGTCAGGACTCACTGGACCTGTTAGATGAGGAGCGTGACTTGGCGGCAGCACGTTCGGCGATTTATCAACAAGATCTCCGACGTTATCATAGCCGCCGGGTTAGGACCAGAACTTTTCAAGAAGGTGATCTAGTGATCCGGCTCATCTAGGATCAGACTGATATGCAGAAGTTATCCCCACCTTGGGAAGAACCTTTTGTGGTCAGCAAAAATCTGCACAACGGGTCATACTACCTCATTGATGTTCGAGAGTACAAAGACTCACGTAAATCGGAGGAGGAGACCAAGCGGCCGAGGAATATAGCCCTTCTTCGGTCTTACTATACTTGAGCCACAGGCTCTTCTTATGTACATACTTGTGACAATGTATATATAATATAATAAACCGAAGCCTCGGCTAAAGCGGGGTCTCTGTTCTTTTTACATCATGTGTGGTCCCACATGAGCTTCTACTGACAAAGCGGAGTTTTATTAACCCGGCCCATAAGGCCACATAGATATAAAGGAATTCACTAGGGGCCTTGGTTGTCTTCACACCATAGCTACACCTCCTGATTGGTTTAAAACCAAAAAGGGATATCATTAGGGGGCTTGGTTGTCTTCACACCATAGCTACACCTCTTGATAGGCTTAAAGCCAAAAGGAAATTATGTGGAACCAAAGAGAGTCTGTTGCATCAAGCACAACTCAAACATAGGTAACCACTGAGCACAGCTCAAATATTACCTGGGGGCTCCTTGCTTCTCAAAAGAACAACGAGCTTGTACCCTTGTAATAGGCTATCAAGCCAGGCTTGGAAGCCAGGTATATTCACCTACAACCTCGGGTTATCCTACCTCTTTAAGTAAGCCACTCCGTCCAGGTAAACCTGGTATGACCCATCGAACATTTGACAAGTCAATCTCATAGACCCTGAACTTGTCAAAGTTAAAACAGTGATTGGTTAAAGATTGAGGCCCATCTTAAAAGGCTTTGCTAAATGGTAAAACTCAGCGGCCTGACAGCCCATGAAAAGCCTCGATTTAGGGCCTGGCAGCCCATGAAAAGCCTTGCATATTTCTTTTGTCTTTGCTGTTTTTTAAATCTTTTAATAAGGGATTTATGAATATTTTCTGATAAACTAGTGTTCATTACAACCCGGCGTGACTTTCAACACTTAGCTGTCAGTACATGATCAGTTTTAAACCGGTAGTATGTTACTCCGGTCTGGTTTTGACTTGATGTCACCAGCATTATACAATCAAATCAACGGCTATTATAGCGCCAGTATGGTTTTTATATGAACCGACAAGAGGGCAAGGAGTCATCAACACTCTGGATTAGTGTTTTTTACCCTTACTATACAAGCAGTTGGTCAGCCAACGAGGTATGTCACAGATATCATCTATTTTATCTGGTTAATACAAATCTTGGTTATCCATCCAAGTTATGTATATTTTTTTGGGCATGATGACCCGTCCAGTGGTAAACCACTAGGACACTTTCAAGTTCTTATATGCAGGAACACAACTCATGATGGACTATGCATAAATAGATCCCAAAGGCAGAACAAAATTTTCAGGTATCAAGCAAAACAAACATGCTCGATGGCATGACAGATAAAGGTGTTCATGCTATCCTATTACAATGCACTTTAAAACAGCCCAAATTGAATAATTGTTTTCAAGGAGTGGAAGACTGCAACTGGTAAACCGACCACCGGTTTAGGATTCTTCATCAGGACGGCTTGGCGATTGAGGGTCATCTTGCACGGTCACATCCTCTTCATCCCTCCCCAGACGCTGGAAATCAACCATTGACCAATCGATTCCGGTTAAGGCTTGAAAAACGGCCTCTTCATGGATAAGATTGGAGGGGTCAATGTCAGGAGCGTAAGTATGCTTACGGATTGGTGGCACAAGATGTTCAACATCATGGATCACTGTGGGCTGTCATTTTCCCTCAGCATGATAAACCAGTTTGAAATGAGATAAATCTGTGTCCTCCGCCAGTTTGCATGCTATTGGCCGCATCTCCTTTGTCAGCCTTCGCAGATCGTCATTATTGAAGTCTGAGCCGTCTTCTTTCATGCCAGGATACCCTTTGATGATATCTACCAGTTCAAGATCTGGAATCCATGCCTTGGCCCGGATTAGCGCGATCAGCGCTCCTGATCTTGCGGCTGATCTCTTCAGTTCGTTGATCCGGGCAGGTAGCATGGTCAGGTTTTCAATAGTTTCCTTTATCAGCGATGGCACAGGCTTGTTATAGGCTGCAGTGCAAATGGCACATTGGGATCCAGAGAACAGCTGTTCTATCAAGGTGTAGGCCGCTTTAAGTTTCATCCGCATGTCAGAGCCCAGATGAGTAATGCGGGTCCCTGTCATGGTTCAGCATTAGTAAACGGCCATTGATAAGATCTTATGCATTAGATAAACTGCACGAGAGGGTACTTACCAAACACAGCAGATGTCGGAGTAATCGACCACGGGTACCCCGAGGACGGCAAGACGATATTTCAAGACATCGGGGCTAGCAAAGCCCCTCAGTCCAACTGCCCGGCCGCTTCCGCCGGCTCCCCAGCCGGCTGCCGACTGCGCCAACCAGCCGGCTGCCGACTGCAGCCCGACCCGACACCGACAAGACCCTGACGGGACGGCCATACCGCAGACGAGACAGCTGTACCGCGACGCCATCATCTACAGTGTACCTGTCCCCTTGGCACTATTCTATAAAGTGCCTAGGGGACAAGCATGACATGCACCACACCTCTCATGGGCATGGTGCCCCATGCCCACTTGCCCCCCACGCCACTCACATAGCTTAGGAAGTAAGCTAGCCATGCCTATATAAAGGCACATATCCATCCATCCAGGGGATGGACTCTCACGCACACACACAAGCCAGCAAGCAAGCTAGCTATCCATCCATCCATCCATCCACATGAGCACACATGCTCACGGCCATGAGCATGGTCGGCCACTAGCATGCCTCATATAGGCATATACCAGATCAGATGCATTTGGCACTGATCCGAGATACAGCTCCAGGAGCACTTTGTACTGCCCGATGTACACCCCAGATAGATACACTCAGACATGCAGCAGTAGGAGTATTATCTCTCTGGAGAGCTCCGAAGCTGGGTAAATCACCGCGTGCTACTCGCAAACCCGCTCCCGGGCCTATCAGCAGAAGTCTTACCCACACACTAAGCCCTTGTGGCATCTGTCGACTATCAAGCCCCCCGTGAGAAATACCACGACAGTTGGCGCCCACCGTGGGGCGGTACTACTACTATGCTACCACGCTGCTGCTGGTTTCGCAGTCCGGGCGGGACCATTTTTTCGTCATCATCACCGCGGCGTCGCCGTCGTCTTTCCGGCCGCGCTCGAGGGCTCGACATCAACCCGCCCCCGGAGCGGCCGCACGGAGCGTCGTTGGCCTCGGCCTCTTTGTTACCACCACTGCGACACCGGCCGTTCGCCCACGCGCGCGCCGCGCCGCCTCGTTTCAGTCGGCCATTTCCATCCACGGCTGCGCGTCTGCTCCCCTCTGCATTACATGTCGTTCCTCCGCTCATACACTTCCTGTATCGTGCCAATACACTAGCCAGATAATGGTCAGATAATCCCCATACACTACCCAGATATTGCATGTACAATGGTCGTATAATGGTCAGACACCACTCGGACCTTGCTTAGACAATGGCATTCTTTGTACTATGCTTAGTCCGTCTCCGGCCGTTCCTGCGCCTGGCCGCGATGGCTTTCCCCGCATCCGCTCCAACTGCGGCAAGGCGCGCCGGTGCCCGACCCTCCATGGTTCCCCGCAGCTGCCTGCTGCGAGCCGCTGCTTTGGCCAAGCCTCCTGCAGCTCAAATCTTTGGCCATGGCCCCGAGCGCTTGCACCTTCCTTTTCCAGTGCCTCCTCGCCACCTGCCCGGCCGCTCCAACTGGCCTTGCGCCCGCAACACCCCATCGTCTGTGCCCCCCGCGCGCCCACCGGCTTGCCGTCGCCGCAAGCCTGTCCGGCTCGCTGCTGGCCGGGTCCTCCGCACCGGCTCCAGCACGCGCCGGGTTCCCCGGGCCGGGTCCTCCGCCCCGGCTGACCACAGGCCGGGTCCTTTGCTGCGTGTCGTCCCGCGGCCCGGACTCCGCGCGTCAGCACCCCCGGTCAAGCCATCGCCTCCGCGCAACTCCCTGCGCCGTCATCGCGACCTCGTCCGTCTCTACCTCCGCCCGTGGCCGAGTCATGCCTGCCGGCTCCGCCTACACCACATCGCGCCAGCTTCATCCGCATAGGCCAGGTCCGGCCCTGCGCCGCCTCCACAGCGCCCTCTCCCGCGTCGCTCTGCTCCGGCCCCCCTACGCGTCCGCACCGCGGTGCCCGCCTCCCTCCTAGCGCCGAGTCCGGCCACTCCCGAGTCGCCCGCGCCGAGTCCGGCCCTCCAGCCGCTGCACCGGCTCCCGGCGCTAGCTGCTTCCCCGCTGCCGGGCTCCGCTTGCACCCTCGTGCCCGTCCTGCGCGCCGGCTTCCGCAACCCGACCGGCCGGTTTCGCCCGCGCCGACTTCCGCCATCCGGCCTGCGGGCCTCCGACGCCCGCAACCCGGCCTCGTTGCGGCTCCGGCCCGCATCGCCGCCTCCCACGCGCCGCTTGGCCGCACCCCATCGCCGGCTCCCACGCCCTTCCCCACGCGGCCCGTGCCGGCTCACAGTGGCCGGCTGCGCCCGGCCTCCCGTTCCCGCCTGCCGGGCCGGCCCTGTCCATGGCCATCTGCTCCACCGCCGAGTCGCCCCGCCGGCCGCCTGCTCCGCATCCGGGTCGTCCTGCCGGGCCGCCGGCTTCCCCGCCCCCCGGCCCGCCGGCTTCGCCCGCCACCTGGCCGGCTGCCGGCTCCCTGCTCGCCCGTTGTCCGGCCCGGCCGGCTGCCGGCTCCCGCTGTTCGGCTGCCCGTGGCCGGCTGGAGAAGAAAAAAAGAGAGGTGGCCGGCTGATGAGAAGTCGGAGTAGACTGCTGCAAAGAAGAAAAAAAGAGAGAGATAAAGAAGAGGCCGATTGCCTGGTGGCCGACTGCTCGCGTGGCCGGGTGCCCATCCGGCCGCCCGAAAAGTCAAGCCGGCTGAAAAAAAAGAGTGTGTGTGCATCCGGCTACCCAGAGCCGGGTAAAGAAAAGGCCGGGTGCCCACGGCCGGCTGACTGAAAAAAAGGGAGGATCCGACTTTGCAGACTGCAGTCCAGCCGACTGCTCCGGTCAACAGCCCGCGCTGCCGCTGGGTCGACTGTTTCGTCTGCCCGCTTTGCTGGCTTGCCGACCGACGAGTCGGTCCGTCTGAACACAGCCGGTTGATAAGAAAAAGAAAAGAAGACAAAGTAGTTGCCGGGAGATCCGGCCCGACTGCTCAGTAGTCGGCCCGAATCTCGGGGGCTACACGCAGCGGGTGCGCTAACGCGCCCCTGCGAGAGAGAAGACAAAGTAGTTACCGGGAGATCCGGCCCGACTGCTCAGCAGTCGGCCCGAATCTCGGGGGCTACACCCAGCGGGTGCGCTGACGCGCCCCCGCGAGAAAGAAGACAAGGTAGTTGCCGGAAGATCCGGCCCGACTGCTCAGCAGTCGGCCCGAATCTCGGGGGCTACACCCAGCGGGTGCGCTGACGCGCCCCCGCGAAGATCGCAGACAAGAGAAGAGTTTTTGTCCGGCTGTCAGCAGCCGGCAGAAGAAAAAGGGCGTTGCAAGACGCCTCGCCGCCTGGCCGGTCGAGCCTGACCGGCCGGGCGAAGGCTTCACCCAGCGGGTGCGCCGACGCGCTCCGCGAGCGCCGAGTCGCGCCGACTGTCTCCGACGACCGCGACTACACGAAAATCAATGTGAGCTCCTCACCCGCATATTTTTTGCACCACACAAGCATGGATAACCACGAGCGATGCTCGGGGGCTATCTCCGCATTTTATTACAGTAGCGTCACTGTTCGCCCCGGCGCCAGCCAGAGTTGGCCCGGGGGCTGGCCGCTTGGCCTGAGACGTTAGTTCCCTCAGACGGCTTAGTACCATGCGCGGTACCAAAGGCCCACTCTTAGTCATAGACCGCGGAGCGGCTGTCTAACTAGCAAGAGTGTACGCTGGAGGCCACCCATGCGAAAAACGTCCGGGAAGAAAAACGTTCGGGCGACCCGGCCGTTTTCCTTTACAAGTATCTACTCGATTGAATCTGCTCCTAGACTTTGAGTACTGTACACTCCACTTCGCGGCCCACTCTTAGCCACAGACCGCAGAGCGGCTGTTCGGCAAGTAAGAGCACAAGCCAAAAAGCGGAGGGAACACGAAAAAGATTAAGGGGGCTCGGACGAAACCGAGTCGGCACCCTCCGCATAAAACTTGCAATGCTAAAAGCAAACATTTGATATACCCGCATGGACTGACTTTGTCTTTTTTCATGATCATTTCCATGAACACTCGCCAAAAAACCTCCGCCCAACTTTGCCAAGTTGCCCGAAGGCTTGGGGGCTACTGTCGGAGTAATCGAACACGGGTACCCCGAGGACGGCAAGACGATATTTCAAGACATCGGGGCTAGCAAAGCCCCTCAGTCCGACTGCCCGGCCGCTTCCGCCGGCTCCCTAGCCGGCTGCCGACTGCGCCTACCAGCTGGCTGCCGACTGCGCCAACCAGCCGGCTGCCGACTGCAGCCCGACCCGACACCGACAAGACCCCGACGGGACGGCCATACCGCAGACGAGACAGCTATACCGCGACGCCATCATCTATAGTGTACCTGTCCCCTTGGCACTATTCTATAAAGTGCCTAGGGGACAAGCATGACATGAACCACACCTCTCATAGGCATGGTGCCCCATGCCCACTTGCCCCCCACGCCACTCACATAGCTTAGGAAGTAAGCTAGCCATGCCTATATAAAGGCACATATCCATTCATCCAGGGGATGGACTCTCACGCACACACACAAGCCAGCAAGCAAGCTAGCTATCCATCCATCTATCCATCCATCCATCCACATGAGCACACATGCTCACGGCCATGAGCATGGCCGGCCACTAGCATGCCTCGTATAGGCATATACCAGATCAGATGCATTTGCCACTGATCCGAGATACAGCTCCAGGAGCACTTTGTACTGCCCGATGTACACCCCAGATAGATACACTCAGACATGCAGCAGTAGGAGTATTATCTCTCCGGAGAGCTCCGAAGCTGGGTAAATCACCGCGTGCTACTCGCAAACCCGCTCCCAGGCCTATCAGCAGCAGTCTTACCCACACACTAAGCCCTTGTGGCATCTATCGACTCGCAAGCCCCCCGTGAGAAATACCACGACAGCAGAAGTCATGGCGTTAATTTGCCGCTTTAAGCCGGTCAGTTCTTCTACCACCGGCTTCAGCGCTGCCTCTGCATCCTCGGCCTTTTTTGTCAAACCGGCCTTTTCTGTTTCCCAATCTGCACGCTCTTTATTGAAGGTCTCTTTCAGCTTCTCCATAGCTGCTAAGGCATTGGTCAGCTCTTCTTTGGCTTTGGAAGCCTCTGCCTATTGAGATTTAACATTTTCTTGAAGGTCCGCGGTTTGAGCATCCTTCTTATTCAGCTCAGCCTACAAAGGTGAGATATATCATCAACACAGGTTATGAAGTACCAAGCGTATAACAAGTTATGCACTTTGTACTTGGGGGCTAATGCCTATTTGCTCTATCATCAAACATATTTTTCACAAGTCTCAAGTACAATGCAAGCATTATACTTAACACTTGGGGGCTAATGTACATCTCTTCAAAGCTGACACATTGATTCAATACCGGGTTTACCTCGCAAAGCTAAACCGGCCCTTGGGGGCTACACCGATGAAAATTATAGGAATACAATGTTAACGTACCGGTTTGATTCCAAAGATCATTTGACATATGAAGGATCATCATGCAAGGATTGTGATATTACAAAGTCCCGATATATGATTGTTATCATAAACCGGCCCTTGGGGGCTACTTGAGTTGATATTGACAAAATTGGATTTACGAAAAGGGGAAGTGATGAAAATACCTCATAGCGCTCCTTCATCAGGTTCACCAAACCGGCTTCATAATCACGGTTTGAGTGTAGACGGTTTAGGAAACCAGAGTGGAGCTCTTGGGCACTAAGATGGGCATAGCTGGATAAATCAGTGCTCCATTTGCCTTTCTCCATAGTAGCACGCTCTTCTTTGGCACTATGTTTTGCCAAAATTACAGGATGGCCAGGAGAAGTGTGACCAATATCGGTAATGATAACATCTCCTTCTTTGTCTCCAGCAGTCTTTGCTAGAGTTGATGGAGTGTCAGTAGCTCTCACCGGACTAGAAGACCTATCATTAGCCCGGATTGGATCTGCCGGTTCATCAACAGGTACAGCAGTGTCAACTTCTGGTTGTTTGCCAATATTGTGATCTTGAGGGGGTGGTTCATCAAAGGTAACTTCATGATTTGGATTTGGACCTTTCGGTCCAGCTGTTTGCTCCGGTTCAAGAACCACCTGGTCTTCGGGTGGATTGTTCACCCGAGCCTTTTTGCTAGGTCTGGCTTTGGCTCTAAAACAGAAAAAGATATGAAAATTAAGTATATTATATAAAGTATGGAAACATCGAAAGAAGAGGTTGAAGTACTCACCCAGCTACAGTTTTGAGAGGAGGAAGTTGGGTCACTGTTGACTCGCCAGAGGATGAGGGAGGTGTCACCTGATAATTTGAATCGGACAGATTAAGAGGTTGTCGTAAATAACCTGCATTGGGATAAGAATTGTCAGAAGGAGGTGAGACCTCAGATCAGCGCTTTCGAACCGGGGTGTCAGGTAAACCGGCTGAAGTGACCTTTTGGCCGCTGTGCCGGGTTGTGCGGCGAGCCTCGTGCTTCTGCTTCTTCAAAATAAATGTTGGATCCAAGTAAGCAAGAGGATGTGAAAAGCTTACTTTCCGGATCGCTTGACGGATTTTTTGTTTTGGCAGAGAGTCTGAACCGGAGGAAAGGATAATTACCTCTACATCGTCAGCTTAGCTGCCCTCCGCGCCCTCCTGATAAATATCATTGTTAATGAGATGCATGAAAAGGGAACCAAGTGAATCAAGTTCTACCTCAACTTCCAGTTCATCCGGGTCATCATCCAGTTCCATGCTGATACGTTCAGCTGCCTTCCGCTTTGAGGTTTTCTTGACGGATTTTGCTTTAGGAAGGGAAGGTTTTGCCGCTTTTTCTTAAGGTTTCTTCTTCCAGAATGGGTCATCACCCTGTTTATAAACAAGCAGAAGGGTATTCACAGGTTGTACAGTCTAAAGGATATCAAGTGTAAAGCGGAAGGACAGTACTTACAGCAGGCGGTTTGTTTCTTGTGTAAAAGGGGTCTAAGCCGGTTTGGCGGCAGACAGATTCCGATTCATTCAATATCTTCTTGAAACCCTCAGTGACTTCTTCATCGGTTAGCTGAATGTTGATGTGACGTTGGGGGTCTTCTACTTCACCAGTATGCTCGCACATTAAGCCGGAGCAGCGACTTAACGGCAAGATGCTCCAGGATATCCAGCAACACACAAAATCTACACCTGATAAACCGTTGGCCATAAAGGCTCGGAGCTTGGCGAGTTGAGGGGCATATGAGGACCGTTCCTGGGCACTTAGATGTTGCGGCAGTGGATGAGTATTGGCGAGCCGGTGAGCACGATAGCCCGGCAGAGGGTTCTCATCTTTAGGGGAGGTGTGTTTACAATAGAACCAAGTTTGGTTCCATTCTTTGGGGTGGCTGTGCAGCTTAGCATGAGGAAATTCAACTTCTTTCCTTTTCTGAATGGAGACGCCGCTAAGTTTAGTATTGGGACCATCTACGAATTCAGTATGCCGGTTCAGATGAAAGAAGTCTCGGAACAACTCAACCGTTGGCTCTTCTTGTAAATACACTTCACAGAAGACTTGGAAATTGCATATATTGGATACCGAGTTGGGTCCAATATCTTGACGGTGGAGCTGGAAACTGGCAAGCACATCCCGGAAAAACTTTGACCCGGGCGGTTTGAAACCACAGCATATGTGATCAACAAACACCACTACCGCACCCTGCTTAGGGGTGTGAGGATTTTCCGGCCCAGGAACTCGCCATCGGATATCATTCTTTCTTTTGGTAAGGTGCCAATTCTGATCATTCCATTAAGTTGCTCCTCGGTAACCCGGGAGGAAGCCCAGTTGCAGGAATAAAACTGTTTGGCCATTGCAAGTGAAAGGCTGAAAAAAATACCGGTTTACAATTCATTCATGGTAGGGCATAAAGTGCAACAGGATAAGGAAATTCAAGTATGTAAATTTCGTAAACCAGAGGCTGATACAATGATGAATGCCAAAGCGATAAACGGAACAGAAGTATACGCATACTACTAAACCGGAGTATGGCAGCGGAGATAAAGGGATTGTCGGTTTACAAGGGGACTAATGGTATGTGATAGATTGCTATCTACAAAGGTAAACCGCCTACGTAATGAAGAAGATACAGATCTAAGCAAGAACGACTAAGTAAGGTAAAACAGGTTTAACAAGATTACTTGGAAGTTTTAGATCTACCGTAAGACAGGAAAAGCAAAAAAAATTAGACCTAAAAAGGTTGGTCCCGAAGCAGTTCACAAGGGTCTAGATCAGTTTTTATGTGTATAAGGGTTTTTTGTGACAGCAAAAGATAAGGAACGCTATAGCTACTACACGACACACATCAAGCTTGAGGGTTGATCTATGGACTAAGGAGGAGCAGGGAAGAACAGTGTCGGGGCTTCGATGAACTTCGATGAACAATGAAACCCTAGATGGATCTACAGAGGAGGAAAGGGAAAGACTTACAGCGGTTGTTTCAGCAGTAGAGGTACGCCGCGGCTCTCTAGTGCAACCAGGTCGATGCAGCGGCCAACAGAGAGGCAGAGGCGAAGCTCGGCGACAGAGGTGGCGCTCGGGTGCAGAGGGGTCGCGAGGAGGAAGAAGAAGCGAAAAGACAGAGAAAAAAAGAAGGAAATGACCCATGGACCTATTTATAAGGTAAAGGGGGGAGGTAACAGGCGCGAGAATCGAGGGGCTGGAATATTGGATACCTAACAGGTGCGGTCGCCTTGATTATTGGAGGCTCATTAACTGAGGGTGAGATGTACCATTTTTTTAACAAGATGACGTCATGGAGATTTAACATGATCCTGTAATATGACGTCACGGCGGTTTACAAGATCAAGGTGAAGGTGCAAGAGAAGAATTTTTCTATGTGTTGAAGATTGACATGAACAAGTTCAAATCAATCTGGGGCCTAATGTTGGGGATATTACTACTGGATCTAAACCGGCCAGGGGTAGCCAGATTAACTCCAAGAAGATCAGAAGCCCATGAAGACCTGAGGATGGTGGCGCTTTACGAAGGCCCAAGGCCCAAAGGTGAATTAAGGCTTGTAGATGTAAACCGACTCTTTCATGTAACTTGTATTGTAAGTTAGAAGGAGTAGAGACCGAGCCGGACACGCTTATGATCCGGCCTCGGGACTCTGTAAACCGGCGGGCGTCAACCTATGTATATAAAGGGATGACCTGGCAGCGGTTTAGGGACAACAGACAACAACTCGAGAGCCAGGCAAAGCGGATTCGCTCCCTGGTCATCGAAACCCTAGCAATACCAACACAACTAGACGTAGGCTTTTACCTTCATCGAAGGGGACAAACTAGTATAAAAACCCCTCATGTCCCTTGTCCGGTTTAACCCCTTTAAGCTAACCCGTAGCGATGGCTCCACGACTAAGTCCTTTCATGAGGACATCTGCCGTGACAAACCCATGACAGTTTCTGAACCCATGGTACTCTTTCTTTACCGTGTTTCCTAGCATTGAAGTCTCTCTTATCATAACGTTGATTCTTTGATTGTGGGTTATCAAGATCAACAGCAGGTTCAACCTCTACAACATTGTTATTGCTAGGTGGAGCATCAACATGAACATCATCATTAACATTATCACTAGGTTCATGTTCATTACCAGATTGCGTTTCAGCATTGGAAATAGAAATATCATTGGGATTCTCAGGTGTGTCATGATACGTCTCCAATGTATCTATAATTTTTTTATTGTTCCGTGCTATTATATTATCTATTTTGGATGTTAATGCGCTTTATTTCACACTTTTATATTATTTTTGGGACTAACCTATTAACCGGAGGCCCAGCCCAAAAAGCTGTTTTTTTGCCTATTTCAGTGTTTCGTAGAAAAGGAATATCAAACGGATTCCAAACGGAATGAAACCTTCGGGAACATGATTTTTGGAACAAACGTGATCCATAGGACTTGGAGTGGACGTCAAGCAATCAACGAGGTGGCCACGAGGCAGGGGGCGCGCCTACCCCCTGGGCGCGCCCTCCCCCTCGTGGGCCCCTCGTTTCTCCACCGACCTACTTCTTCCTCCTATATATGTTCACATACCCCGCAAACATCCAGGAGCACCACGAAACCCTATTTCCACCGCCGCAACCCTTTTTCGGAGCTCCGCCAGAGGGGGCATCAATCATGGAGGGCCTCTACATCAACTCCATGGCCCCTCCGATGATGTGTGAGTAGTTTACCTCACACCTTAGAGTCCATAGTTATTAGCTAGATGGCTTCTTCTCTCTCTTTAGATCTCAATACAAAGTTCTCCTCGATTCTCTTGGAGATCTATTCCATGTAACTCTTCTTTTTGCGGTGTGTTTGTCGAGATCCGATGAATTGTGGGTTTATGATCCAGATTATCTATGAACAATATTTGAATATTCTCTTAATTCTTTTATGTATGATTGGTTTATCTTTGCAAGTCTCTTTGAATTATTAGTTTGGTTTGGCCTACTAGATTGATCTTTCTTGCAATGGGAGAAGTGCTTAGCTTTGGGTTCAATCTTGTGGTGCTCGATCCCAGTGACAGAAAGGGAAACGACACATATTGTATTGTTGCCATCGAGGATAAAAAGATGGGGTTTATATCATATTGCATGAGTTTATCCCTCTACATCATATCATCTTGCTTAAGGCGTTACTCTGTTCTTATGAACTTAATACTCTAGATGCATGCTGGATAGCAGTCGATGTGTGGAGTAATAGTAGTAGATGCAGGCAGGAGTCGGTCTATTTGTTGCGGACATGATGCCTATATACATGATCATGCCTAGATATTCTCATAATTATTCGCTTTTCTATCAATTGCTCGACAGTAATTTGTTCGCCCACTGTAATACTTATGCTATCTTGAGAGAAGCCACTAGTGAAACCTATGGCCCCGGGTCTATTTTCCATCATACAAGTTTCCAATCTATTTATTTTGCAATCTTTACTTTCAGTCTATATCATAAAAATACCAAAAATACTTATCTTATTATTATCATTTCTATCAGATCTCACTCTTGCAAGTGGCCGTGAAGGGATTGACAACCCCTTTATCGCGTTGGTTGCGAGGTTCTTATTTGTTTGTGTAGGTATGAGGTGACTCGCGCGTGGTCTCCTACTGGATTGATACCTTAGTTCTCAAAAACTGAGGGAAATACTTACACTGCTTTACGGCACCAACCTTTCCTCTTCAAGGGAAAACCAACGCAGTGCTCAAGAGGTAGCAAGAAGGATTTCTGGCGCCATTGCCGGGGAGATCTACGCCAAGTCAAGACATACCAAGTACCCATCACAACTCTTATCCTTCGCATTACATTATTTGCCATTTGCCTCTCATTTTCCTCTTCCCCACTTCACCCTTACCGTTTTATTCGCCCTCTCTTTTCCGTTCGCCTCTTTTTCGCTTGCTTCATCGTTATGGCTAGTCCTTTATCTACTCCCTTGTCTCCCGAGAATGAAGTTCTTAATTTTAAACAAAGGGAGGGAGAAAATCTAAAAGATGCTTGGTACAGAATTTGCAATGCGCAAAATAGATCTACTAGGAAGCAATCTACTTCCGTTCTTCTTTGCAATTTTTATGTAGGCATCACGCCTTGGAATAGATATATTCTTGATACCATTACCGGAGGAAATTTCTTGGGTAGCCATACTTTTGATTCTTATAATGCTATGATAGATTTGTTTGGCCCACCACTTCTTTATTTTAATGGAACTACTTTAACTTTGGAACATGTGATGCAAAGGCTTGAAATTATTGAAAATAAAGTTGCTACCGTAGAGTTGATTGAAAATTTGGATAGAAAGATCCACAACCAAGTTACCCAATACGGATCTAAGGTAGGAGTAGCTCTTAAATTTTTTAAAGAAAAGGAACCTATGGTTAATGAAAAGATAGATCAAGATTCCACTAGAATTGATAAAATTGAGGATATTATTACCAACCTAGGATCTGCCTGTTCTTCCATGAAAAACACTCCTTCTAATTCTAAGATTTCCAAATTGATGTATGTTCCTAAAATTAAGGGAGAAACTTCTAGTAAGGGAAATGCGGACCTCAAATTCATAAGTGTTCACCCCAACTTTCTTGCTATCCTTAAGGAACCTTTTGCTACGAATGGTTTTCTTGATTTTGTGCCTAGGAGTTTGATAATTAATAAAAAGAAAGAGACTCCTAGGGGTTATAGGTGTCTTATTTAAGAATTGCCTACCAAAGATGGCAATACCTAGATCTATCCTTGCTTTTATGCCTAGCTAAGGGCGTTAAACGATAGCGCTTGTTGGGAGGTAACCCATTTTTTTATTCCTTGCTTTTTGCTCCGGTTTAGTAATAAATAATTTATCTAGACTCTGTTTTGGTTGTGTTTTTGTGTTTAATTAGTGTTTGTGCCAAGTAGAACCGTTGGGAAGACTTGGGGAAAGTCTTTTTGATCCTGCTGCAAAAAACAGAAACTTTAGCGCTCACGAGAATTGCTGCAATTTTTTATTGGGGAGTGATATTTAGTTAATTATTTTTGAAGATGATTAATAGATAAATTCCGCGCGTCCATAATTTTATTTTAGAATTTTTGGGGTTCTAGAAGTATTCGAAACCTACAGATTACTACAGACTGTTCTTTTTTGACAGATTCTATTTTTCCTGTGTTGTTTTCTTATTTTGATGAATCTATGGCTAGTAATAGAGTTTATGAACCATGGAAAAGTTGAAATAGATTAGGTTTAACACCAATATAAATAAAGAATGAGTTCATTAGAGTACCTTGAAGTGGTGGTTTGTTTTCTTTTACTAACGGAGCTCACGAAGATTTTCTTTTAAGTTTTGTGTTGTGAAGTTTTCAAGTTTTGGGAAGGATTTGATGGATTAAGGAACAAGGAGTGGCAAGAGCCTAAGCTTGGGGATGCCAAAGGCACCCCAAGGTAAAATCCAAGGACACCAAAAAGCCTAATCTTGGGGATGCCCCAGAAGGCATCCCCTCTTTCGTCTTCGTCTATCGGTAACTTTACTTGGAGCTATATTTTAATTAGCCACATGATATGTGTTTTTCTTGGAGCGTCTTGTATGATTTGAGTCTTTGCTTTCTAGTTTACCACAATCATCCTTTCTGTACACACCTTTTGGGAGAGACACACATGAATTGGAATTTATTAGAATACTCTATGTGCTTCACTTATATCTTTTGAGCTATATAGTTTTTGCTCTAGTGCTTCGCTTATATCTTTTAGAGCATGGCGGTGGTTTTATTTTATAGAAATAATTGATCTCTCATGCTTCACTTATATAATTTTGAGAGTCCTTTAGAACAGCATGGTAATTCACTTTGGTTATAAATTTTAAATGCTAAGAGAAGTTGGATGCTTGATAGATGGTTTTGAGATATAAAGGTGGTAATATTAGAAGTGTGCTAGTTGAGTAATTGTGAAATTGATGAATACTTGTGTTGAAGTTGGCAAGTCCTGTAGCATGCACGTATGGTAAATGTTATGTGACAAATTTGAAGCATGGGCTGTTCTTTGATTGCTTTCCTTATGAGTGGTGGTCGGGGACGAGCGATGGTCTTTTCCTACCAATCTATCCCCCTAGGAGCATGCGCGTAGTGCTTGGTTTTGGTGACTTGTAGATTTTTGCAATAAGTATGTGAGTTCTTTATGACTAATATTGAGTCCATGGATTATACGCACTCTCACCCTTCCACCATTGCTAGCCTATTCGGTACTGTGCATTGCCCTTTCTCACCTTGAGAGTTGGTGCAAACTTCGCCGGTGCATCCAAACCCCGTGATATGATACGCTCTATCACACATAAGCATCCTTATATCTTCCTCAAAACAGCCACCATACCTACCTATTATGGCATTTCCATAGCCATTTCGAGATATATTGCCATGCAACTTTCCACCATTCCATTTATTATGACATGCATCATCATTGTCATATTGCTTTGCATGATCATGTAGTCGACATCGTATTTGTGGCAAAGCCACCATTCATAATTTTTTCATACATGTCACTCTTGATTCATCGCAATCCCGGTACACTGCCGGAGGCATTCACATAGAGTCATATTTTGTTCTAAGTATCGAGTTGTAATTCTTGAGTTGTAAGAAAATAAAAGTGTGATGATCATCATTAGAGCATTGTCCCATGTGAGGAAAGGATGATGGAGACTATGATTCCCCCACAAGTCGGGATGAGACTTCGGACGAAAAAGGAGAAAAAAATAGAAAGAAAAGAGGCCAAAAAAAGAAAGAAGGCCCAAATAAAAAAGAAATAATAATAATAATAAATAAATAAATGCGAGAAAAAGAGAGAAGGGACAATGTTACTATCCTTTTTCCACACTTGTGCTTCAAAGTAGCACCATGATCTTCATGATAGAGAGTCTCTTATTTTGTCAATTTCATATACTAGTGGGAATTTTTCATTATAGAACTTGGCTTGTATATTCCAATGATGGGCTTCCTCAAATGCCCTAGGTCTTCGTGAGCAAGCGAGTTGGATCCACACCCACTTAGTTTCATTGATGAGCTTTCATGTATTTATAGCTCTAGTGCATCCGTTGCATGGCAATCCCTACTCCTTACATTGACATCAATCGGTGGGCATCTCCATAGCCCATTGATTATCCGCGTCAATGTGAGACTTTCTCCGTTTTTGTCTTCTCACACAACCTCAATCATCATATTCTATTCCACCCATAGTGCTATGTCCATGGCTCACACTCATATATTGTGTAAAAGTTGAAAGAGTTTGAAAAGGCTAAGTATTAAACAATTGCTTGGCTTGTCATCGGGGTTGTGCATGATGAGAGCATTTTGTGTGACGAAAATGAAGCATGGCCAGACTATATGACTTTGTAGGGATAAGTTTTCTTTGGCTATGGTATTTTGATAAGACATAATTGCTTGATTAGCATAGTTGGAGTATTACTATTTTTATGTCAACAATAAACTTTTATCTTGAATCTTGCGGATCTGAACATTCATGCCAAAATACATTGAAGAATATTCTAGAAAGCATTCCACATCAAAAATTCTGTTTTTATCATTTACCTACTCGAGGACGAGCAAGAATTAAGCTTGGGGATGCTGATACATCTATCTGTTTTGGATGTTAATGGGCTTTATTTTACACTTTTATATTATTTTTGGGACTAACCTATTAACCGGAGGCCGAGCCCAAATTGCTATTTTTTTGCCTATTTCAGTGTTTCGTAGAAAAGGAATATCAAACGGAGTCCAAACGGAATGAAACCTTCGGGAACGTGATTTTTGGAACAAACGTGATCCAGAGGACTTAGTGTGATGCCCCCGATTCAATCGTACACTAATCATACACGCAAACGTGTACAATCAAGATCAAGGACTCACGGGAAGATATCACAACACGACTCTACAAATAAAATAAGTCATACAAGCATCATATTACAAGCCAGGGGCCTCGAGGGCTCGAATACAAGAGCTCGATCATAGACGAGTCAGCGAAAGTAACAATATCTGAGTACAGACATAAATTAAACAAGTTTGCCTTAAGAAGGCTAGCACAAACTGGGATACATATCGAAAGAGGCGCAGGCCTCCTGCCTGGGATCCTCCTAAACTACTCCTGGTCGTCGTCAGCGGCCTGCACGTAGTAGTAGGCACCTCCAGTGTAGTAGCAGTCATCATCGACGGTGGTGTCTGACTCCTGGACTCCGTCATCTGGTCGCAACAAACGGGTATAGAAAGGGGAAAAGGGGGAGCAAAGCAATCGTGAGTACTCATCCAAAGTACTCGCAAGCAAGAGCTACACTACATATGTATGCATTGGTATCAAATGAAAAAGGGGTAGCATAAGTGGACTGAACTACGGAATGCCAGAATAAGAGGGGGATAGCTAGGCCTATCGAAGACTACGCTTCTGGCAGCCGCCATCTTGAAGCAGTAAAAGAGAGTAGATGGTAAGTTAACCAAGTATTATTGTATAGCATAATCCTACCCGGCGATCCTCTCCACGTCGCCTTGTGAGAGAGCGATCACCGGTTGTATCTGGCACTTGGAAGGGTGTGTTTTATTAAGTATCAGGTTCTAGTTGTCATAAGGTCAAGGTACAACTCCGGGTCGTCCTTTTACCGAGGGACACGGCTATTCGAATAGATCAACTTCCCTGCAGGGGTGCACCACATTTCCCAACACGCTCGATCCCCTTTGTCCGGACACACTTTTCTGGGTCATGCCCGACCTCGGAAGATCAATGATGTCTACTACACAACCTTCTTCTTGTAGACGTTGTTGGGCCTCCAAGTGCAGAGGTTTGTAGGAAAATAGAAAATTTCCCTCAAGTGGATGACCTAAGGTTTATCAATCCGTGGGAGGCGTAGGATGAAGATGGTCTCTCTCTAACAACCCTGCAACCAAATAACAAAGAGTCTCTTGTGTCCCCAACACACCCAATACAATGGTAAATTGTATAGGTGCACTAGTTCGGCGAAGAGATGGTGATACAAGTGCAATATGGATGGTAGATATAGGTTTTTGTAATCTGAAAATATAAAAAGTGTGGTAAATTGTATAGGTTTGGCGATACACCCAAACAGAAAGGTAACTAATGATAAAAGTGAGCACAAACGGTATTGCAATGCATTGAAACAAGGCCTAGGGTTCATTCTTTCGCTAGTGCGAGTTCTCTCAACAATAAGAACATATTTGGATCATATAACTATCCCTCAACATGCAAGAAAGAGTCACTCCAAAGTCACTAATAGCGGAGAACGAACGAAGAGATTATGGTAGGGTACGAAACCACCTCAAAGTTATCCTTTCTGATCAATCTATTCAAGAGTCTATAGTAAAATAACATGAATTTATTATTTCCGTTCAATCTATCATAGAGTTCGTACTAGAATAACACCTTAAGACACAAATCAACCAAAACCCTAATGTCACCTAGATACTCCAATGTCACCTCAAGTATCCCGTGGGTATGATTATACGATATGCATCACACAAACTCAGATTCATCTATTCAACCAACACAAATAACTTCAAAGAGTGCCCCAAAGTTTCTACCGGAGAGTCAAGATGAAAGCGTGTGCCAACCCCTATGCATAAGTTCACGAGGTCACGAAACTCGCAAGTTGATCACCAAAACATACATCAAGTGGATCACGTGATATCCCATCGTCACCACAGATAAGCACATGCAAGAAATACATCAAGTGTTCTCAAATCCTTAAAGACTCGGTCCGATAAGATAACTTCAAAGGGAAAACTCAATTCATCACAAGAGAGTAGAGGGGGAGTGATAACCCACAAGTATAGGGGATCGCAACAGTTTTTGATAAGTAAGAGTGTCGAACCCAACGAGGAGCTAAAGGTAGAAAAATATCCCCTCAAGTTTTATCGACCACCGATACAACTCTATGCACGCTTGACGTTCGCTTTACCTAGAAAAAGTATGAAACTAGAAGTACTTTGTAGGTGTTTTAGATAGGTTTGGAAGATAATAAAGAGCACGTAAATAAAAAGTAGGGGCTGTTTAGATAAAGACACAACTAAATTAGTTTTAGTAAAGAGCTTTTTGTTATGAGAAAGTCATTTGTCCCTAGGCAATCAATAACTAGATCGGTAATCATCATTGCAATTTTATTTGAGGGAGAGGCATAAGCTAACATACTTTCTCTACTTGGATCATATACACTTATGATTGGAACTCTAGCAAGCATCCGCAACTACTAAATATCATTAAGGTAAAACCCAACCATAGCATTAAAGTATCAAGTCCTCTTTATCCCATACGCAAACAACCTACTTACTCGGGTATGTGCTTCTGTCACTCACGCCACCCACCATAAGCAAATCATGAACATATTGCAAACCCTACAACGGGGATCCCTCACGCTTGCGCGACACGGAGAGCACCATAGGACAGCACCAATAATAAAACATGCAACTCAAACCAATCACGATCATCAAATAACGCATAGGACAAAACGGATCTACTCAAACATCATAGGATAGCCATACATCATTGGGAAATAATATATAGCGTTGAGCACCATGTTTAAGTAGAGATTACAGTGGGTAAAAGAGGGATTACACCTCTGCATAGAGGGGGGAAGAGTTGGTGATGATGGCGGTGAAGTTGTTAGTGAAGATTGCGGTGATGATGATGGCCCTCGGTGGCACTCCGGTGCCACCGGAAGCGAGGGGGAGAGAGCCCCCCTCCTTCTTATTCTTCCTTGACTTCCTCCCTAGATGGGAGAAGGGTTTCCCATCTGGTCCATGGCCTCCATGGCGTGGGAGGGGCGAGAGCCCCTCCGAGATTGGATCTGTCTCTCTCTGTTTCTGCGTTCTGTTCTGCTGCCCTTTCACCATTTCGTATATATATATGGAGATCCGTAACTCCGATTGGACTGAAATCTTTGCCGTGAATTTTTCCCCAAAATTAGCTTTCTTGTGGCCGAAGAAGGGCATCAACCGCCTTACGGGGGGGGGGGGGGGCGATGACCCACAAGTATAGGGGATCTATCGTAGTCCTTTTGATAAGTAAGAGTGTCGAACCCAACGAGGAGCAGAAGGAAATGATAAGAAGTTTTCAGCAAGGTATTCTCTGCAAGCACTGAAATTACAGGTAACAGATAGTTTTTTGATAAGATAATTGGTAACGAGCAACAAGTAACAAAAGTAAATAAAGTGCAGCAAGGTGGCCCAATCCTCTTTGTAGAAAAGGACAAGCCTGGACAAATTCTTATATAGAGAAAAGCGCTCCCGAGGACACATGGGAATTATTGTCAAGCTAGGTTTTATCACGTTCATATGATTCGCGTTTGGTACTTTGATAATTTGGTATGTGGGTGGACCGGTGCTTGGGTACTACCCTTACTTGGACAAGCATCCCACTTATGATTAACCTCTATTGCAAGCATCCGCAACTACAACAAAAGTATTAAGGTAAACCTAACCATAGCATGAAACATATATATGGATCCAAATCAACCTCTTATGAAGCAACGCATAAAATAGGGTTTAAGCTTCTGTCACTCTAGCAACCCATCATCTACTTATTACTTCCCAATGCCTCCATCTAGGCCCAAACAATGGTGAAGTGTCATGTAGTCGACGTTCACATGACACCACTAGAGGGATGACAACATACATCTCATCAAAATATCGAACGAATACCAAATTCACATGACTACTAATAGCAATACTTCTCCCATGTCCTCAGGAACAAACGTAACTACTCACAAAGCATATTCATGTTCATAATCAGAGGGGTATTAATATGCATATAGGAACCGAACATATGATCTTCCACCAAATAAACCAACTAGCATCAACTACAAGGAGTAATCAACACTACTAGCAACCCACAGGTACCAATCCCAGACTTAGAGACAAGAATTGGATACAAGAGATGAACTAGGATTTGAGAGGAGATGGTGCTGGTGAAGATGTTGATGGAGATTGCCCTCTCCCGATGAGAGGAGCATTGGTGATGACGATGGCGATGATTTCCCCCTCCCGGAGGGAAGTTTCCCCGACAGAACAGCTCCGCCGGAGCCCTAGATTAGTTTCGCCCAGGTTCCGCCTCGTGGCGGCGGAGTCTCGTCCCGAAAGCTTGCTTATGATTTTTCCTCATCGAAAGACTCCATATAGCAGAAGATGGGCATCGGAGGGCCACCAGGGGGGCCCACGAGGCAGGGGGCGTGCCCCCACCCTCATGGGCAGGGTGTGGCCCCCCTCCGGAACTTCTTGCGCTCAGTATTTTTAATATATTCTGGAAATGACTTCCGTGAAGTTTCAGGACTTTTGGAGCTGTGCAGAATAGGTCTCTAATATTTGCTCCTTTTCCAGCCTAGAATCCCAGCTGCCGGCATTCTCCCTCTTTATGTAAACCTTGTAAAATAACAGAGAATAGGCATAAGTATTGTGACATAATGTGTAATAACAACCCATAATGCAATAAATATCGATATAAAAGCATGATGCAAAATGGACGTATCAGGGCCCCCCTGCCTCGTGCCTCCCTCAGGCACCGTCTCGCGTGGATTTTCCTTCCCATATTCTCTGAATATTCCAAAAATAATATCCGTCTATTTTTATCCCGTTTGGACTCCGTTTGATATGGATATTCTGCGAAACAAAAACATGCAACAAACATGAACTGGCACTGGGCACTGGATCAATATGTTAGTCCCCAAAAATATTATAAAAAGTTGCCAAAAATATATGAAAGTTGTATAATATTGGTACGGAACAATAAAAAATTATAGATACGACGGAGATGTATCAGCACCCCCAAGCTTAATTCCTGCTCGTCCTCGAGTAGGTAAATGATAAAAAAGATAATTTTTGATGTGGAATGCCACCTAGCATAATCTTGATCATGTATCTAATCATGGCATGAATATTAAGACACGAGTGATTCAAAGCAATAGTCTATCATTTGACATAAAAACAATAATACTTCAAGCCTACTAATAATGCAATCATGTCTTTTCAAAATAACAAGGCCAAAGAAAGTTATCCCTACAAAATCATATAGTCTGGCTATGCTCCATCTTCACCACACAAAATATTCACATCATGCACAACCCCGACGACAAGCCGAGCAATTGGTTCATACTTTTTAACGTGCATCAGATTTTTCAACCCTCACGCAATACATGAGCATGAGCCATGGACATAGCACTATAGGTGGAATAGAATATGATGATGGGGGTTATATGGAGAAGATAAAAAAGGAGAAAGTCTCACATCGACGTGGATAATCAATGGGCTATGGAGATGCCCATCAATTGATGTCAATGTGAGGAGTATGGATTGCCATGCAACGGATGCACTAGAGCTATAAGTGTATGAAAGCTCAAACTGAAACTAAGTGGGTGTGCATCCAACTTGCTTGATCATGAAGACCTCGGACATTTGAGGAAGCCCATCATCGGAATATACAAGCCAAGTTCTATAATGAAAATTCCCACTAGTATATGAAAGTGATAACTCAAGAAACTCTCTATATGAAGAACATGGTGCTACTTTGAAGCACAAGTGTGGTAAAAGGATAGTAACATTGCCCCCTTTTTCTCTTTTTTTGTGGGCTTCTTTGGCCCCCTTTTTTTATTTAGGCTTCTTTGGCATCTCTTTTTTTTGATGGGGCAATGCTCTAATAATGATGATCATCACACTTTTATTTACTTACAACTCAATATGACAACTCGATACTAGAACAAAGATATGGATCTATATGAATGCCTCCGGCGGTGTACTAGGATGTGCAATGATCTAGCGTAGCAATGACATCAAAAAACAGACAAGCCATGAAAACATCATGCTAGCTATCTTACGATCATGCAAAGCAATATGACAATGAATGCTCAAGTCATGTATATGATGATGATGGAAGTTGCATGGCAATATATCTCGGAATGGCTATGGAAATGCCATATTAGGTAGGTATGGTGGCTGTTTTCAGGAAGATATAAGGAGGATTATGTGTGACAGAGGGTCTCATATCACGGGGTTTGGATGCACCGGCGAAGTTTGCACCAACTCTCGAGGTGAGAAAGGTCAATGCACGGTACCGAAGAGGCTAGCAATGATGGAAGGGTGAGAGTGCGTATAATCCATGTTCTCAACATTAGTCATAAAGAAATCACATACTTATTGCAAAATTTTATCAGCCCTCGAAGCAAATTACTACTACGCATGCCCCTTGGGGGATAGATTGGTAGGAAAAGACCATCGCTCGTCCCCGACCGCCACTCACAAGGAAGACAATCAATAAATACCTCATGCTCCGACTTCGTTACATAACGGTTCACCATACGTGCATGCTACGGGAATCACAAACCTCAACACAAGTATTTCTACTAATCCACAACTACCCACTAGCATGACTCTAATATCACCATCTTTATATCGCAAAACTATTTCAAGGAATCAAACATATCATATTCAGTGATCTACAAGTTTTATGTAGGGTTTTATGACTAACCATGTGAATGACCAATTCCTGTCATCTCTCTAAATAGATATAAGTGAAGTAAGAGAGTTTAATTCTTTCTACAAAAGATATTCACATACTCTAAAAAATATAAGTGAAGCAAAAGAGCATTCTACAAATGGCGGTTTTCTATGTGAAGAGAAACAGGCAATCCAAACATCAAATGATATAAGCAAAGCACATGAAGCATTCTATAAAGCCATACTCAAAAGATATAAGTGAAGTGCAATGAGCATTCTATAAATCAACCAAGGACTATCTCATACCAGCATGGTGCATAAAAGAAAAGTGAAAACTAAATGCAAAAGATGCTCCAAGATTGCACGTATCGCATGAACGAAACGAATCCGAAAACATACCAATACTTGTTGAAGAAAGAGGGGATGCCTTCCGGGGCATCCCCAAGCTTAGACGCTTGAGTCTCCTTGAATATTTACTTGGGGTGCCTTTGGAATCCCTAAGCTTGAGCTCTTGCCTCTCCTTCTTCTCCTCACATCAAGACATCCTCGATCATCGAACACTTCATCCACACAAAACTTCAATAGAAAACTCGGTAAGATCCGTTAGTATAATAAGGCAAATCACTACTCTAAGTACTGTTGCAAACCAATTCATGTTTTGTTTTGGCATTGTAGATACTGTAATATAACTTTTTCATGGCTTAATCCACTGATATAAATCGATAGTTTCATAAAAAAAAGAAGCAAACTATGCATCAAGAACAGAATCTGTCTAAAACAGAACAGTCTGTAATAATCTGAACATTCACCATACTTATTATACTTGAATAATTCTGATAAAATTAGGAAAAATATAAAATTTGTACATAAAGACAGTGCAAAAAGAATCAGAACCATTTGACATTCCAGTAAAAAATGTAAAATCGAGCACTACAGCCAAAGTTTCTGTCCTGCACCGTACAAACCAATAAGCACTGTAGACATCCTAAAGGCAAACCTTGGCACATTATTTTTATAATACAATGGAATTGTACAAGGGGATAATTATTTTTGTTGAAAATTTTCTGTAATCAAGATTCACAAAGTTTCCGTGAGCATGAACAAAGTTCAAGGCTAGCTCCCACTTCAACAATGCTCGTCTTTCTCACTTTTGCTTTTCTTTTTGAAAAGTTTCGGGTTCCCCTCTTTATTTTTTTGTTTTTAAACTATATAAAAGCACTCAACAGAAATAAATGACTCTCTAAAACTTCTGGGTTGTCTCCCAGGCAGCGCTTTCTTTAAAGCCATTAAGCTAGGCATATAGTGCTCAAGTAGTGAATCCACCCGGATCCCAAGGTATATCAAAGCCAATTTTAATTAACAATGATTTGTAATTTAGTAGTGAGAACAAAGTAACATATATCATGTAATGATGAAGTCTAACTCTCTTCCTATGCATCGGCATGTCATAAAAGAACAATTCATGCACACAAAGTAAAGGCCAATGCACAGTATAATCAGTTTCTTGCAATTTTACCATGTTGGAAAGATAGAGAGGTGGAGATATAGTTCCTCTCTCATAATAATTGCAAGTAGGAGCAGCAAAGAACATGCATATTATACTCATCAAAATCATCATGTTTAGTAGTAAAAGGCAAACCATCAATATAATCCTTAATAAGCACAAACTTCTCCGATATAGTGTAGTTTGGAGAATTCAAAAAGATAATAGGACTATCATGTGTGGGTGCAATAGCAAAAATTTCATGTTTAACATAAGGAACTATAGCAAGTTCATCTCCATAAGCATAATTCATATTGGCATCATGGCCACAAGCATACCAAGCATCATCAAAAAGGGATATTTCAAGAGAATCAACGGGATCATAACAGTCATCATAGCAATTATCCTTCGGTAAGCACGAAGGAAAATTAAATAATGTATGAGTTGAAGAGTTACTCTCATTAGAAGGTGGGCACGGGTAGCTAATCCGCTCTTCCTCCATTTGTTCTTCGCTCTCCTCATCATATTTTTCATCCAATGAGCTCATAGTTTCATCAATTTCTTCTTCCATAGACTCCTGCAAAATATTAGTGTCTTCTTGGACAGCGGAGGAGACCTCAATATATGGTTCAACATAGGCATTAGAAGCATAATTCTCATAACAATATTCAAGTATGGCAATATTTTCAGACTTGTAAAGAGTAGCATCATACTTTTCAATCAAAGAAGCAATTTCATAAGCACCCTTAAAAGCAACAAATTCTTCAATTTGTTGAACATCATAGTAATTATAAACACCCTTAGCATAAGAAGATACGATTCCATTATCACTAAATAAACATTGGTAGGGAAGGTGTTTCTTAGGGTCTTTGGAACAACAAGTATAATCATATATTTCACATAAATTCCAAGCATAGCATTGCAAACGATTAATTTGATCCAGTAAACGTTTCCCTTTTTCGGATATACGGTCTCGCACATAACAAGCATGCTCACCTAAGGATTTGCCCTCAACTAAGCTAGTTGGGGTTTCAGCACGAGCACATAGGGATCAAAGATGATCCAACTAATAAGCTTCAGGAGTGTGATAGACTTTGAGTGGTTCTTCAACCATTGGTTCAGTAGGTACAACTATTTTTTTTGGTATTTTGCGTTTCCTACCCATAACTAGAGATAGAAAACAACTAAGAACAGAAAATAAAAATTGCTTAGTGATAAAGCAAACAAGCACACACGAGAATATTCACCCCACGCTATGACTCCCCGGCAACGGCGCCAGAAAAAGGTCTTGATAATTGTAGGATCAAAAGTATGTCTAGAGGGGGGTGATTAGACTACTTGACCAAATAAAAACTTATCCTTTTCCCAATTTTAGTTCTTGGCAGATTTTAGCAACTTTGGACAAGTCAGGCAATTTTAACACAATTCAAGCAAGCATGCAAAGAGTATATGAGCAGCGGAAAGTAAAGCATGCAACTTGCAAGAATGTAAAGGGGAGGGTTTGGAGGATTCAAACGCAATAGGAGACACAGATGTTTTTGTCGTGGTTCCGATAGGTGGTGCTATCGTACATCCACGTTGATGGAGACTTCAACCCACGAAGGGTAACAGTTGCGCGAGTCCACGGAGGGCTCCACCCACGAAGGGTCCACGAAGAAGCAACCTTGTCTATCCCACCAAGGTCATCGCCCACGAAGGACTTGCCTCACTAGCGGTAGATCTTCACGAAGTAGGCGATCTCCTTGCCCTTACAAACTCCTTGGCTCAACTCCACAATCTTGTCGGAGGCTCCCAAGTGACACCTAGCCAATCTAGGAGACACCACTCTCCAAGAAGTAACAAATGGTGTGTTGATGATGAACTCCTTGCTCTTGTGCTTCAAATGATAGTCTCCCCAACACTCAACTCTCTCTCACAGGATATGGATTTAGTGGAAAGAGGATTTGAGTGGAAAGCAACTTGGGGAAGGCTAGAGATCAAGATTCATATGGTAAGAATGGAATATCTTGGCCTCAACACAAGTGTAGTTGGTTCTTTCTTAGAAAAAGTAAGTTGGAAGTGTAGGTTTGTTCTGATGGCTCTCTCCTCGAATGAAGAGGAGGTGGAGGGGTATATATAGCCTCCACACAAATTCTAACCGTTACACACAACTTTCCAATCTCGATGGGACCGAATTGATAAAGTCGGTCGGACCGATTCAGCAAAGCTAGTGACCGTTAGGAATTTCGGTGGGACCGACATGCAACTCAGTACGACCGATATGGTTAGGGTTAGGGCATTACGTAGTCTCGGTGAGACCGATTTTGGTAATAAGCTAACTGATGTCTACTACACAAGCTTCTTCTTATAGACGTTGTTGGGCCTCCAAGTGCAGAGGTTTGTAGGACAGTAGCAAATTTCCCTCAAGTGGATGACCTAAGGTTTATCAATTCGTAGGAGGCGTAGGATGAAGATGGTCTCTCTCAAGCAACCCTGCAACCAAATAACAAAGAGTCTCTTGTGTCCCCAACACACCCAATACAATGGTAAATTGTATAGGTGCACTAGTTCGGCGAAGAGATGGTGAAACAAGTGGTACATGGATAGTAGATAAAGGTTTTTGTAATCTAAAAATATAAAAACAGCAAGGTAACTAATGATAAAAGTGAGCATAAACGGTATTGCAATGATAGGAAACAAGGCCTAGGGTTCATACTTCCGCTAGTGTAAATTCCCTCAACAATGATAACATAATTGGATCACATAACTATCCCTCAACATGCAACAAAGAGTCACTCCAAAGTCGCTAATAGCAGAGAACGAACGAAGAGATTATGGTAGGGACGAAACCACCTCAAAGTTATTCTTTCCAATAAATCTGTTGGACTATTCCTATAAGTGTCACAAACAGCCCTAGAGTTCATACTAGAATAAAACCTTAAGACACAAATCAATCAAAACCCTAATGTCACCTAGATACTCCAATGTCACCTCAAGTATCCGTGGTCATGATTATACGATATGCATCACACAATCTCAGATTCATCTATTCAACCAACACAAAGAACCTCAAAGAGTGCCCCAAAGTTTCTACCGGAGAATCACGACGAAAACGTGCTTCAACCCCTATGCATAGGTTCATGGGTGGAACCCGCAAGTTGATCACCAAAACATACATCAAGTGAATCACGTGATAACCCATTGTCACCACAGATATCCACGGCAAGACATACATCCAGTGTTCTCAAATCTTTAAAGACTCAATCCGATAATATAACTTCAAAGGGGAAACTCAATCCATTACAAGAGAGTAGAGGGGGGTGAGGGAGTCCTGGATTAGGGGGTGTTCGGATATCCGAACTATACCTTCAGCCGGACTCCTGGACTATGAAGATGCAAGATTGAAGACTCTGTCCCGTGTCCGGAAGGGACTTTCCTTGGCGTGGAAGGCAAGCTTGGCGATATGGATGTTCAAATCTCCTACTATTGTAACCGACTCTATGTAACCCTAACCCTCTCCGGTGTCTATATAAACCGGGGGGTTTTAGTCCGTAGGACAACATACACATCAACAATCATACCATGGGCTAGCTTCTAGGGTTTAGCCTCTCTGATCTCACGGTAGATCTACTATTGTACTACCCATATCATCAATATTAATCAAGCAGGACGTAGGGTTTTACCTCCATCGAGAGGGCCCGAACCTGGGTAAAACTTCGTGTCCCTTGCCTCCTGTTACCATCCGGCCTAGACGCACAGTTCGGGACCCCCTACCCGAGATCCGCCGGTTTTGACACCGACAGTGGTGCTTTCATTGAGAGTTCCTCTGTGCCGTCGCCGTCAGCCCCGATGGCTCCTACGATCATCATTGGCGATGCAGTCCAGGGTGAGACCTTCCTCCCCGGACAGATCTTCGTCTTTGGCGGCTTCGCACTGCAGGCCAATTCACTTGGCCATCTAGAGTAGATCGAAAGCTACGCCCCTGGCCGTCAGGTCAGATTCGGAAATTTAAACTACACGGCTGACATCCGCGGGGACTTGATCTTCGAAGGACTCGAACCACCACCGAGCGCGCCGCACTGTCACGATGAGCATGATCTAGCTCTGCCGCCGAACAATGCCCTGGAGGCCGCACCCGCATTGGCTCCGACCCTTAGTTCGGAGCCAACTGCACCGATCGAGGATGGGCGGTTGGACGCCACCTCGGGGGCTGTGATCCCAACGGCGGTTGAGCCGAACACTAGCCCCGTACTCTGCGAAACTCATGACTCCACGGAGCCGGATTCTTCTCCGGAATCCGAACCCTCCGCGCCCCTGCCGATCGAATCCGATTGGGCGCCAATCATGGAGTTCACAGCCGCGGACGTCTTTCAGCACTCGCCTTTTGGCGATATCCCGAAGTCACTGAAGTCTCTCTCTTTACAGGAGAGCCCTGGCCGGACTACGGTCAGCAAGGTTGGGGTACGGACGATGAAGAAATTCAAAACCCACCCACCACCCACTTTGTAGCCACTGTCCACGACCTAACCGACATGCTCGACTTCGACTCCGAAGACATCGACGGTATGGACGCCGATGAAGGAGATGATGAAGAACTAGTGCCTACCAGGCCCTGGAAAGCCACCTCATCATATGACATATACATGGTGGACACCCCAAAAGAGGGAGAGGGCGATGGAACAGCGGAGGATGACCCCTCCAAGAAACAGCCCAAGCGCCGGCGTCAGCGGCGCCGCTAAAAATCCCGCCAACACAAAAACGGCGATTCCAGCACGGGAGATAATAATACTCCGGAGAGTGCTGAAGAAAACCCCCTCCAGCAAGGTTTAGCACAGGAGGATCAAGAAACCAGCCCTCATGAGAGAGCGACAGACGGAGAGGTCGAGGACGATAATTATATGCCTCCCTCCGAAGACGAGGCAAGCCTCGATGACGACGAATTCGTCGTGCCAGAGGATCCCGTTGAGCAAAAGCGTTTCCAACGCAGGCTTATGGCCACGGCAAGAAGCCTCAAGAAAGAACAGCAACAACTCAGAGCTGATCAAGATTTGCTGGTTGACAGATGGACTGAAGTCCTTGCGGCCGAAGAGCATAAACTCGAACACCCCTCCAAGAGTTACCCAAAGCGCAGGTTGCTACCCCAATTAGAGGAGGAAGCACTTGATGCGGCCGAACGGCCACCTCATGGCCGCGACAGAGAGGCCTCCCGGCCCTCCACTCAAGCCGCACCCCATACCATGGCACGGGAATATGCGCCGGACTTACGAGACATGTTGGAGGACAAGGCAAGGCAAACATGATCGATCTACGGATTGCGTGGGCACCCCACGGCTCGAGACGGTAACCGTCATGCCGGCCACAAATTCAGTAGGGCCGAACACAGCAGACAAAACTCATTGGAGCTACGTCATGATATCACCCAGTACAGAGGCGCCGCACACCCACTGTGTTTTACAAACGAAATAATGGATCATCAAATCCCCGAGGGTTTCAAACCCGTAAACATCGAATCATATGATGGCACAACAGACCCTACGGCATGGATCGAGGATTATCTCCTTCATATCCACATGGCCCGTGGCGACGATTTTCACGCCATCAAATACCTCCCACTCAAGCTTAAAGGACCAGCTCGACATTGGCTCAACAGCTTGCCAACAGGATCAATCAATTGTTGGGAGGACCTGGAAGCCGCATTCCTCGACAATTTCCAGGGCACTTATGTGCGACCCCCAGACGCCGATGACCTGAGTCACGTAATTCAGCAGCCAGAGGAATCGGCCAGGCAATTCTGGACACGGTTCCTAACAAAGAAAAATCAAATAGTCGACTATCCGGACGCTGAGGCCCTAGCAGCCTTCAAGCACAATATCCGTGACAAGTGGCTGGCCCGGCACCTTGGACAGGAAAAGCTGAAATCTATGGCAGCACTCACGACACTCATGACCCGCTTTTGCACGGGAGAAGACAGCTGACTTGCTTGTAGCAACAATATGACCAAGAACCCTGGTAGTTCGGACACCAGGGACATTAGTGGCAGGTCGCATCGCAACAAGCAGAAGCGCCGCATTAACGGTGACAATGCTGAGAATACGGTAGTTAATGCCGGATTCAGAGGCTCTAAATCCGGTCAGTGGAAAAAGCCATTCAAAAGGAATCCTAGGGGCCCGTCCAGCTTGGACCGAATACTCGACCGCTTGTGCCAAATACATGGCACCCCCGAAAAGCCGGCCAATCACACCAACAGGGATTATTGGGTGTTCAAGCAGGCAGGCAAGTTAAGCGCCAACAATGAAGACAAGGGGCTGCATAGCGACGACGACGAGGAGCCCCGGCCGCCGAACAACAATGGAAAGAAGGGTTTCCCCCCACAAGTGCGGACGGTGAACATGATATACGCCACCCACGTCCCAAAAAGGGAGCGAAAGCGCACGTTAAGGGACGTATACGCGGTAGAGCCAGTCACCCCAAAGTTCAACCCATGGTCCTCCTGCCCGATCACCTTTGATCGAAAAGACCATCCCACTAGCATCCGTCATGGCGGATTTTCCACATTGGTTCTAGACCCAATTATTGACGGATTTCATCTCACTAGAGTCCTCATGGACGGCGGCAGCAGCCTGAACCTGCTTTACCAGGATACAGTGCGAAAAATGGGCATCGATCCCTCGAGGATTAAGCCCACCAAAACAACCTTTAAAGGCGTAATACCAGGTGTAGAGGCCAACTGTACAGGCTTAGTCACACTTGAAGTGGTCTTCGGATCCTCGGATAATTTCCGAAGCGAGGAATTGGTCTTCGACATAGTCCCATTCCGCAGTGGCTATCATGCACTGCTCGGACGAACCGCACTCGCCAAATTCAATGTGGTACCGCACTATGCATACCTTAAGCTCAAGATGCCAGGCCCTCGTGGAGTAATTACGGTCAATGGAAACACCGAGCGCTCCCTCCGAACGGAGGAGCACACGGCGGCCCTTGCAGCGGAAGTACAAAGCAACCTCTCTAGGCAGTTCTCCAGTCCGGCCATTAAACGTCCGAACACCGTCAAGTGTGCCCGGAGTAACCTACAACAAGACCGCCTGGCACGTTCCGAGCAGGCGTAGCAATGCGGCCCCAACCCCAACCCTAGCAAAAAGGCGATGCCAGTACTTCACGTACATAATTAAACTCTAGAAATACCATGGGCATAGGGGGAGGGGCACCATCACGGCATGCCCAAAACACGGCTTAAACCGCACCAGGGGCTGCCGATTTTTTACTTTTCTCTTACCTCCAGGACTCTACTCTTCGGAAGGCCTGTTCGGCAGTTCAATTGCCGCACAAACAATGCAAGAACCAGGGAAGCAGACAAGCCATGCCGCATCACGGAAATCCCAGGTGGTCTCTATCACGAGCAGTATACCTGTTTCGCATACTATTCCACAGCTTGCCCCTGGAGCAGACATGTTAAATAGTCCAACTTTTCGTTTATCACATTACTTGTATCGTTCTGCTTTGATCGCAGCTATTTCTAATAAACAATGCATAGCTTTTGTCTATTTTTGCACTATCTTTTTATAAATAAATGTTCCTTAACGACATGTTGCACCCGTACAACTTGGTACGGCCAAAATACGCCAGGGGCTTTTAGCACCCCTCAATATGGTGTGAGAAGTCCGAACACTTTCACAAGTGCGGCACCCCGAACTTATAGCATTATATGCATTGGCTCCGAATCATGTCTTGGGTCAATAGTTGGGTTTGCCCGGCTCCTATGTTTTGGTGCCTTACGTTCCGCTATATCGGCTAAGGTAGCACGAGGAGAACCACTACGATTGTGCCCCAGTTGAGCTGGGTCGAGCACCTCAGTGGAGAAAGCTAAAACTGACTGTCATGATGAAGCGAGAGTTGGTCGCTATTCGAGAGGTTTTTTCGAGTCCCTGAAGACTTATGCCGCTTAGGGCGACGAGTCGGCTCTGTCCGGCCAAGGCGTGGATAGCGCCCCGAACTCGGTCTTCCGAATACTAGGGGCTGCGCTGAAATTTAAAATTATAGAATTCTATGGCTAAGTGAGAGTGTTCACGCATTATAGTCCGATTGCCTCGTTCGTCCGCCTGAGCGCCTCCCTCGAAGGACCCAAACATGGGAAAAAGAGCGCCCAGATTTATCCCCAAACACCCCAGCACTAGTGGCAAGGGGGCAGAAGCCGACGACTCGTCATCTCTCAGTATTGATAAATAGCCGCACAAAAGGTAATATTTTAAATTCAAGCAGCATTGCTCAGCGCATATGAACAAGTTTTCAGCGCACAGGACAAAAACGAGTGAGTTTTACTCAAAAATTACATCCCTAGTACATTCATCCGCCACAAGGCGGGCACCCTTCAGAACATCCTTATAGTAATTTTCGGGCTTGCGATGCTCTTTCCCCGCTGGTGGCCCGTCCTTCACAAGCTTCTCCGCATCCAGCCAGCCCCAGTGCACCTTAGCACGGGCAAAGGCCCTACAGGCACCTTCAATACAGACAGAGCACTTGATGACTTCGAGCCTTGGACAGGCCTCCACCAGCCGCCGCACCAGCCCGAAATAGCTCCCAGGCAGGGCCTCTCCAGGCCACAGCCGAACTAGGAGGCCCTTCATGGCCTGTTCGGCCGCCTTGTGGAGCTCGACCAGTTGCTTCAGTTGGTCGCTCAGGGGCACGGGGTGTCCGGCCTCAGCATACTGAGACCAGAACACCTTCTCCGTCGAGCTGCCCTCCTCGGCTCGATAGAATGCGGCGGGATCGGATACACTCCGGGGAAGATCTGCAAATGCCCCTTGAGAGCTCCGGATGCGGGTAAGTATCAAGTAACTCACGTTTATGTGTTTACTTTGCATAGAGAATGCCTTACCCGCCGCTATTTTCTTCACCTCATCCAACTCCTGGAGGGTTTTCTGGGATTCGGCCTTGGCAGACTTGGCATTTTCAATAGCCGCCACGAGCTCGGACGCTCGCGTCTTCGAGTCAAGCTCCAAACTCTCATGTTTCTTCATGAGAACCCGGAGCTCTTGCCGCACCTTGCCAACCTCGGCCTCATACCTCTCCCGCTCGGTGCGCTCCGCGGCCGCACTCTTCTCGGCCTCGAGCAACGCTTGCTTAAGGGTCGCCACCTCAGATGTGGCCCCTACTATAGCCATGTTAATCATGTCATTTCTTGCAATTGCACCTTTTTTATATACACATTCAACCAAGGTATTTCTTACCTTCCTTCTCCTCGAGCTGCTTCTTGGCACACCCGAGCTCTTGCTCGGACTTCTCGAGGCTCTGCTTCAGTGTGTCCACTTCCACAGTGAGTACGGCGGACGCCAGCAGAGAAGCCTGCACACGCATATTGACTCCTTTTGTTAGACTCCTGCGAATATTTTGATCCTCTATTCGGCTTTTCTTCCCGAACGCCCAACAGAGCATCAGGGGCTACTGTCTATGCGGTAATATCATTTACACATTATTTACTTACCTCAAAGCCTGTCAAAAGGCTAGTACAAGCTCCAGTCAGTCCTCTCTTGGCGGACTGAACCTTTTGGACCACTGCACTCACAATAGAGCGGTGCTCCTCGTCGATGGAGGCGCCTTGGAGCGCCTCCAACATATTGTCCGGCGCCTCCGGGTGGACGGGGGTCGCCGGCACGGTGGACTTGCTCCTCTTGGAAGGAGGTCCCCTGCCGGACTCCGGAACCCTTGAAGGTTCCGGAGCGGTGTCCGGCCTAAAGCCGGACTTGGAGCCCTGGAGGGTTTCATCCCCTTTACTCCTGGAGTCCGGGAGGTCGCCTTGCAGCGCCTCCGGGACCACCTCCTCCCTGCTTGGAACCTGTTGGGACAAAACCTCGGTGTCGTCCATAGGGCGGGGAGAGGAAGCCGTCGGAAGCGAGTTCACATCCGACGAGTCCAGTGAGCCGCTCGACGACGTGTCGAGCCGGTCTTTGGGTGGGCTGCATAAGCATATTCGACATAAGGGAAAGCTGTGCAATAAACGAATACTATGAATTACTCCGGTATCCGGATACTTACGATTTTTCCAGGGGCTTGGCCCTGGGCTGCCAATCCTCTTCGCCATCGTCGGCGTCGTTGGAGTAGTCCGGAGGAAGGGTTTTCCCCTTCTTGGACCCTCCGGCCTCCTCAGAGAGGGCGGCCTTCCTTTTCTTCTCTCCTCCCGCTGGAGGGGGAGAGGTCTCTTCTTCTTCCTCCTCGTCTTCATGAGAGGAAGGCGCTTTGGGACCGTCGGATGACGAATCCGACACCTCTTGGCGCCGGGCACTCTTTCGAGTCCCCGTGGCCCTTTTCGTGGCCTTCTTCTCCGGCACCACATAGGGCGCTGGAACCAGCAGCCTCGCCAAGCGAGCGTCCGCTGGGCCTTCGGGCAAAGGAGCCGGACAGTTGATCTGTCCGGACGTCACCTCCCAATCCTATCACAGATAAGGGAACTTAGATCCCGCATAGAGTCAAACTATGAAAAACTGATACCCTGTAAAAGGACAAAAACAGCTTACCGCATGAGCATGATGCTGAGTACTGAATCCACGATCCTCGGCAGCGGATGCGGGAGCCTCGGCGCCCTTGAAAAGCATCCTCCAGGCATCTTCGTATGTCGTGTCGAAGAGCCTGTTTAGAGTTCGGTGCTGCACCGGGTCGAACTCCCACAGGTTGAAGGCCCGTCGTTGACACGGTAGGATCAGGCGGATGAGCATAACCTGGACTACGTTGACAAGCTTGAGCCTCTTCTCCACCAGGGTTTGGATGCATGTTTGGAGTCCGGTCAGCTCTCCTTTTTTACCACAAGACAGGCATGTCTCCTTCCAGGAGGTGAGCCGCGTAGGGGGGCCGGATCAAAACTTAGGGGGTGCGACCCATTCGGCGTCGCGCGGCTCGGTGACGTAAAACGACCATGATTGCCACCCCTTCAGGGTCTCCACAAAGGAGCCCTCGAGCCACAGGACGTTGGCCATCTTGCCAACCATGGCACCGCCGCACTCCGCCTGGCTGCCGCGCACCACCTTTGGCTTGGCGTTGAAAGTCTTAAGCCATAGGACGAAATGGGGGCGGATGCGGAGGAACGCCTCGCACATGACGATAAACTCCGAGATGTTGAGGACGAAGTTCGGGGCCAGATCATGGAAATCCAGGCCGTAGTAGAACATGAGCCCCCGGACAAATGGATGCAGAGGGAAGCCCAGTCCGCGGAGGAAATGGGGGAGGAATACCACCCTCTCATGGGGCCTAGGAGTGGGGATGAGCTGCCCCTTTTCGGGAAGCCGGTGCGCGATGTCGCTAGCCAGATATCCGGCCTTCCTCAGCTTTTTGATGTGTCCCTCCGTGATGGAGGAGACCATCCACTTGCCTCCCGCTCCGGACATGAATGGAGAAGGTTGAGGTGCTAGTGCGGACTTGGGCGCTGGAGCTCAAGTGTGCAAGAATGGATAGGCAAAGGAGGAAGAAGGCGTGGGTGAAAAGGTGGATCCTTATCCCCTTATATGGGTGGACGCAACTACATGTCCCCACCAGCCTGGTAAAACTCGCTTATCTCCAAGCGCCGTAATCAAAGGCGCGGTTGGGTTACCCACGCCCGTATTGATGAGAATCCCGGAATAAGGGGACACGATCTCTGCTTTGACAAGACGTGCCAAGGAAACCGCCTCGCATAACGCGCTAAGGTGGGATACTGAAACGACTCGGATAAAGGCTTGGCCGTGGTGTGTCACGCTACTCAATACGTCAGCAGATTAGATTTGTGTAAATATTATTCTCTCTATGGAAATATGTGGAAACTTATTTTGCAGAGCCGGACACTATCTTTGTGTTCAAAATCTTCTATGAAGTACTTGGAGGAGGAACCCGCCTTGCAATGCCGAAGACAAACTGCGCGCCGGACTCGTCATCATTGAAGCCTGGTTCAGGGGCTACTGAGGGAGTCCTGGATTAGGGGGTCTTCGGATAGCCGAACTATACCTTCAGCCGGACTCCTGGACTATGAAGATGCAAGATTGAAGACTCCATCCCGTGTCCGGAAGGGACTTTCCTTGGCGTGGAAGGCAAGCTTGGCGATACGGATGTTCAGATCTCCTACTATTGTAACCGACTCTATGTAACCCTAACCCTCTCCGGTGTCTATATAAACCGGGGGGTTTTAGTCCGTAGGACAACATACACATCAACAATCATACCATAGGCTAGCTTCTAGGGTTTAGCCTCTCTGATCTCGCGGTAGATCTACTCTTGTACTACCCATATCATCAATATTAATCAAGCAGGATGTAGGGTTTTACCTCCATCGAGAGGGCCCGAACCTGGGTAAAACTTCGTGTCCCTTGCCTCCTGTTACCATCCGGCCTAGACGCACAGTTCGGGACCCCCTACCCGAGATCCGCCGGTTTTGACACCGACAGGGGGAAACATCATAGGATCCAAATATAATAGCAAAGCTCGCGATACATCAAGATCGTACCACCTCAAGAACATGAGAGAGAGAGATCAAACACATAGCTACTGGTACATACCCTCAGCCTGAGGGAGAACTACTCCCTCCTTGTCATGGAGAGCACCGGGATGATGAAGATGCCCACCGGAGAGGGATTGTCCCCTCCGGCAGGGTGCCGGAACGGGTCTAGATTGGCTTTCGGTGGCTACGGAGGCTTCTGGCGGCGGAACTCCCGATCTATTGTGCTCTTCGGTCATTTTAGGGTATATGGAGATATATAGTCGGAAGAAGTACGTCAGGGGTGCCATGAGGGGCCCACGAGGGTGGAGGGCGCGCCCAGGGGGGTGGGCGCGCCCCCTACCTCGTGGCCTCCTCGAAGCTTCCCTTACGTGCACTTCAAGTCTTCTGGGTTTCTTTCCTTCCAAAAATGAGTTCCGTGAAGTTTTAGGTCAATTGGACTCCGTTTGATTTTCCTTTTCTTCGAAACCCTAAAACAAGGTAAAAATAGAAACTGGCACTGGGCTCTAGGTTAATAGGTTAGTCCCAAAAATGATATAAAAGTGTATAATAAAGCCCATAAACATCCAAAACAGTAGATAATATAGCATGGAGCAATCAAAAATTATAGATACGTTGGAGACGTATCAGCATCCCCAAGCTTAATTCATGCTCGTCCTCGAGTAGGTAAATGATAAAAAGAGAATTTTTGATGCGGAGTGCTACTTGGCATAATTTCAATGTAATTCTTCTTAATTGTGGCATGAATATTCAGATCCGAAAGATTCAAGACAAAAGTTCCTATTGACATAAAAATAATAATACTTCAAGCATACTAACTAAGCAATTATGTCTTCTCAAAATAACATGGCCAAAGAAAGCTATCCCTACAAAATCATATAGTCAGGCTATGCTCCATCTTCACCACACAAAATATTTAAATCATGCACAACTCCGATGACAAGCCAAGCAATTGTTTCATACTTTTGATGTTCTCAAACCTTTTCAATCTTCACGCAATACATGAGCGTGAGCCATGGACATAGCACTATAGGTGGAATAGAATGGCGGTTGTGGAGAAGACAAAAAAGGAAAAGATAGTCTCACATCAACTAGGCGTATCAACGGGCTATGGAGATGCCCATCAATAGATATCAATGTGAGTGAGTAGGGATTGCCATGCAACGGATGCACTAGATCTATAAGTGTATGAAAGCTCAACAAAAGAAACTAGTGGGTGTGTATCCAACTTGCTTGCTCACGAAGACCTAGGGCCTTTTGAGGAAGCCCATCACTGGAATATACAAGCCAAGTTCTATAATGAAAGATTCCCACTAGTATCTGAAAGTGACAACATGAGAGACTCTCTAGTATGAATATCATGGTGCTATTTTGAAGTACAAGTGTGGTAAAAGGATATTAGCATTGTCCCTTCTCTCTTTTTCTCTCATTTTTTTATTTGGGCCTTTCTCTCTTTTTTATGGCCTCTTTTTTTCTCTTTTTTTATTTGGGCTTCTTTGGCCTCTTTTATTTTATTTTATTTTATTTTCATTTTCTTTTCGTCCAGAGTCTCATTCCGACTTGTGGGGGAATCATAGTCTCCATCATCCTTTCCTCATTGGGACAATGCTCTAATAATGATTATCATCACACTTCTTTTTACTTACAACTCAAGAATTACAACTCAATACTTAGAACAAGATATGACTCTATATTAATGTCTCTGACGGTGTACCGGGATGTGCAATGATGCATGAGTGACATGTATGAAATAATTATGAATGGTGGCTTTGCCACAAATACGATGTCAACTACATGATCATGCAAAGAAATATGACAATGATGGAGCATGTCATAATAAACGGGACGGTGGAAAGTTGCATGGCAATATATCTCGGAATGGCTATGGAAATGCCATAATAGGTAGGTATGGTGGCTGTTTTGAGGAAGGTATATGGTGGGTGTATGATACTGGCAAAAGGTGCGCGGTATTAGAGAGGCTAGCAAAGGTGGAAGGGTGAGAGTGTGTATAATCCATGGACTCAACATTAGTCATAAAGAACTCATATACTTATTGCAAAAATCTGCAAGTTATCAAATCAAAGTATTATGCGCATGCTCCTAGGGGGATAGATTGGTAGGAAAAAACCATCGCTCGTCCCCGACCGCCACTCATAAGGAGGACAATCAATAAATAAATCATGCTCCGACTTCATCACATAACGGTTCACCATACGTGCATGCTACGGGAATCACAAACTTCAACGCAAGTATTTCTCAAATTCACAACTACCCAACTAGCATGACTCTAATATCACCATCTCCATATCTCAAAACAATCATCAAGCATCAAACTTCTCTTAGTATTCAATACTCTATATGAAAGTTTTTACTATTCTTGGATGCCTAGCATATTAGGATTATTTAAGAAAATTACCATGCTATTTAAAACTCTCAAAAATAATCTAAGTGAAGCATGAGAGTTCATATATTTCTTCAAAATAAAACTACCACCATGCTCTAAAAGATATAAGTGAAGCACTAGAGCATCGACAAACTACTCCGAAAGATATAAGTGAAGATCAATGAGTAGTTGAATAATTATGCAACTATGTGAAGACTCTCTAACATTTAAGAATTTAAGATCTTGTTATTTTATTCAAACATCAAGCAAAACATAATGAAATAAAATGACGCTCCAAGTAAAACACATATCATGTGGCGAATAAAAATATAGCTCCAACTAAAGTTACCGATGAATGAAGACGAAAGAGGGGATGCCTTCCGGGGCATACCCAAGCTTAGGCTTTTGGTTGTCCTTGAATATTACCTTGGGGTGCCTTGGGCATCCCCAAGCTTAGGCTCTTGCCACTCCTTATTCCATAGTCCATCGAATCTTTACCCAAAACTTGAAAACTTCACAACACAAAACTTAACAGAAAACTCGTATGCTCCGTTAGTATAAGAAAGTAAATCACCAGTTCAAGGTACTGCAATGAACTCATTCTTTATTTATATTGGTGTTAAACCTACTGTATTCCAACTTCTCTATGGTTTATAAACTATTTTACTAGCCATAGATTCATCAAAATAAGTAAACAACACATGAAAAATAGAATCTATCAAAAACAGAATAGTCTCTAGTAATCTGAATCAAACGTATACTTCTGGAACTCATAAAATTCTCAAATAAATTTCTGGACCTGAGTAATTTATCTATTAATCATCTTCAAAAATAATTAACTAAATACCACTCTCTAAATGAAAATGGCAGCAATTCTCGTGAGCTCTAAAGTTTCTGTTTTTACAGTATGATCAACAAGACTTCTCCCAAGTCTTCCCAAAGGTTCTACTTGGCACAAACACTAATTAAAAGAATAAACCCACATATAAACAGAGTCTAGATGAATTATTTATTACTAAACAGGAACAAAAATCAAGGAACAAGAATAAAATTGGGTTGCCTCCCAACAAGCGCTATCGTTTAACGCCCCTAGCTAGGCATGATGATTTCAATGATGCTCACATAAAGGATAAGAATTGAAACATAAAGAGAGCATCATGAAGAATATGACTAGCACATTTAAGTCTAACATACTTCCTATGCATAGGGATTTTGTGATCAAACAACTTGTGGGAACAAGAATCAACTTGCATAGGAAGGTAAAACAAGGATAACTTCAAAATTTTAAGCACATAGAGAGGAAACTTGATATTATTGCAATTCCTACAAGCATATGTTCCTCCCTCATAATAATTTTCAGTAGTATCATGAATGAATTCAACAATATAACCAGCACCTAAAGCGTTCTTTTCATGATCTACAAGCATAGAAATTTTATTACTCTCCACATAAGCAAAATTCTTCTCATTCGGGATAGTGGGAGTATCATAAGAGACTTGAATACTATAAATTGTTTCTACATTAAAAGAGTAATGTTCAGAAAAGGGGTAACCATAATCATGGCAAGTTTTATAAATATAATCACTACTTTTTATAGCATAAGTATCATCACAATAGCCATCATAAGTAGGAGGCATGCTATCATCATTATAAATTTGCATATCAAAACTTGGGAGACTAAAAATATCATCTTCATTAAACGTAGCATCCCCAAGCTTGGGACAAACATTAATTTCAGCAAATATATTCTCAAATATGTCAACCTCCTCAAAACATAGCATCCCCAAGCTTGGGCCTTTTCATATAATAAGCATAATCACTTTCATCATCAATAGTATGGATAGCACCAATAGTATAGCAATTATCATATTCTTCCAAGCAAGTGCCAAAAAGATTTTCAAGATCATAAGAAGTATCATTATCTTCCACAATTATATTTTCATGAGGCACAATAGTAATAGGAGAAGCATTATTTGGGGGAGATATCTTTTTACCTCTCTTTCTTTTTCTTTTCTTCTTCTTCACCACATCATGTGTGGGTTCAATCCTCTTTTTGGAGCTCCTTATTAATGAGATTGGTTGAATAGGAGGCTCCTCCTCATTACCTGATTCATCATAAGAAATAATAGAAGGATATTGGGAAGTCTCTCCCATTTCATTAGTATTCTATTCATCTTCTATTTGCTTTCTTTTCTTTATGTAGTTGGCAATATAAGGATTTTCAATACAATTCGCTGCACAATACATATAAATTTCCTCCAGATCAAATCCAAGAGGTTTATAACGGGCAAATTCTAGAAGATTGTTAGTTATACGTCTCATTTCTTCGTAGCCCATAAGCAAACTAAGTTCATTATAATATGCAAGGGAAATCAAGTCATCACAATTTTTGGACATGATTAGATCATGAAACAATTTGCATCGGATAGTTAAATGACCGCGTTCATTACAAAGCTCACAAGTATGGCCAAGAAAATTTAAATTTTCAGCACAATCATCTAGCCTTTCTTGCAACAATGTAGTTTCGAAGTACTTATGCCTCTTGCAATAACTATCTTCCCTATTTGGTGTGTACTTACAAACCCAATGCACTGCACAAAAATTGACATGTTTATAGGAGACATTTTCATCATAACTAGTGCAATCATCATTAGTATCATGGATATTCAAAGAATTCGTACTAACAACATTGCAATTATGCTCATCATTCACATATTTTATGCCAAGCATTCTATGTAATTCTTCTTCTAGCACTTGAGCACAATTATCCTTTCCATCATACTCACGAAAGATATTAAAAAGGTGAAGCGTATGAGACAAACTCAATTCCATTTTTTGTAGTTTTCTTTTATAAACTAAACTAGTGCTAAAACAAGAAACTAAAAGACTCGATTGCAAGATCTAAAGATATACCTTCAAGCACTCACCTCCCCGGCAACGGCGCTAGAAAAGAGCTTGATGTCTACTACACAACCTTCTTCTTGTAGACGTTGTTGGGCCTCCAAGTGCGGAGGTTTGTAGGACAGTAGCTAATTTCCCTCAAGTGGATGACCTAAGGTTTATCAATTCATAGGAGGCGTAGGATGAAGATGGTCTCTCTCAAGCAACCCTGGAACCAAATAACAAAGAGTCTCTTGTGTCCCCAACACACCCAATACAATGGTAAATTGTATAGGTGCACTAGTTCGGCGAAGAGATGGTGAAACAAGTGGTATATGGATAGTAGATAAAGGTTTTTGTAATCTGAAAATATAAAAACAGCAAGGTAACTAATGATAAAAGTGAGCATAAACGGTATTGCAATGATAGGAAACAAGGCCTAGGGTTCATACTTTCGCTAGTGTAAATTCCCTCAACAATGATAACATAATTGGATCACATAAATATCCCTCAACATGCAACAAAGAGTCACTCCAAAGTCACTAATAGTGGAGAACGAACGAAGAGATTATGGTAGGGTACGAAACCACCTCAAAGTTATTCTTTCCAATCAATCCGTTGGGCTATTCCTATAAGTGTCACAAACAGCCCTAGAGTTTGTACTAGAATAACACCTTAAGACACAAATCAATCAAAACCCTAATGTCACCTAGATACTCCAATGTCACCTCAAGTATCCGTGGGCATGATTATATGATATGCATCACACAATCTCAGATTCATCTATTCAACCAACACATAGAACCTCAAAGAGTGCCCCAAAGTTTTTACCGGAGAATCACGACGAAAACGTGTGCCAACCCCTATGCATAGGTTCATGGGTGGAACCCGCAAGTTGATCACCAAAACATACATCAACTGAATCATGTGATAACCCATTGTCACCACAGATATCCATGGCAAGACATACATCAAGTGTTCTCAAATCTTTAAAGACTCAATCCGATAATATAACTTCAAAGGGGAAACTCAATCCATTACAAGAGAGTAGAGGGGGGAGAAAATATCATAGGATTCAAATATAATAGCAAAGCTCGCGATACATCAAGATCGTACCACCTCAAGAACACGATAGAGAGAGAGAGAGATCAAACACATAGCTACTGGTACATACCCTCAGCCCCGAGGGAGAACTACTCACTCCTCGTCATGGAGAGCACCGGGATGATGAAGATGGCCACCGGAGAGGGATTGCCCCCTCCGGCAGGGTGCCGGAATGGGTCTAGATTGGCTTTCGGTGGCTACGGAGGCTTTTGGCGGCGGAACTCCCGAGCTATTGTGCTCTCCGATCGTTTTAGGGTATATGGAGATATATAGGCGGAAGAAGTACGTCAGGGGGGCCACGAGGGGCCCACGAGGTGGAGGGCGCGCCCAAGGGGGATGGGCGCGCCCCCCTACCTTATGGCCTCCTCGAAGCTTCCCTTATGTGCACTTCAAGTCTTCTGGGCTTCTTTCCTTCCTAAAATGAGTTCCGTGAAGTTTTAGGTCAATTGGGCTGCATTTGATTTTCCTTTTCTTTGAAACCCTAAAACAAGGTAAAAAATAGAAACTGGCACTGGGCTCTGGGTTAATAGGTTAGTCCCAAAAATGATATAAAAGTGTATAATAAAGCCCATAAACATCCAAAACAGTAGATAATATAGCATGGAGCAATCAAAAATTATAGATACGTTGGAGACGTATCACTAACCAGAGAGTTGGCAGGTAAACTCGGTGGGACCGATTTGCTCATTTCAGTGAGACTGAAATGTTACGAAAGAGAAACAAGAGAGTTTACATTGCAATCTCGGTGAGACCGATCGCTCATCTCGGTGGGACCGAAACGTTACGAAGGGAAACAGAGAGATTACAATCCAATCTCGGTGAGACCGAGATCCCTATCGGTGAGACCGATTTGCCTAGGGTTTTTGGTAGTGGCTATGACATCTGAACTCGGTGGCGCCGGATAGAAAGAATCGGTGGGGCCGAGTTTGACTTTTGGTTTAGGTCATATGTGGATGTGAGAAAGTAGTTGAGGGTTTTGGAGCATATCACTAAGCATTTTGAGCAAGAGCCTCATTAAGCAACACCTCATCCCTCCTTGATAGTATTGGCTTTTCCTATAGACTCAATGTGATCTTGGATCACTAAAATAGAAAATGTAGAGTCTTGAGCTTTGAGCTTGAGCCAATCCTTTTGTCCTTAGCATTTTGTGGGGTCCACTCTTCTCATCCATGCCATGCCAATCATTGAGCTTTCCTGAGATATTAATCTTGAAATAGCATTAGCTCAATGAGCTATATGTTGTTAGGAATTACCAAAACCACCTAGGGATAGTTGCACTTTCAATCTCCCCCTTTTTGGTAATTTATGACAACATATAGATCAAAGCTTCGACAAATGATAATAAGAATGAAAAACATTGTCGCTTTGAGAAGTATGTGAAAAGCAAGAGTTCCCCTAAATTTGTGCATAATTTAAGATTTGCTTTGGACTGCAAATGCACAATGAGTTAGGAACATGGGGTTACTCTTCCACGTCACATACATCTTGGTGGAGTGCTCAAAGTGATAATAATGAAATACATGCACTCATCACCAAGCAAAGTGAATGATCATATGGGGATATAAAAAGATAATGTCATCCAACAAGCATTAAGGTAGCATATGATCAAAGACATGATCATCCAAGTATCACACAAAAGCATAAAGTATATCAAACAAGCAAATAACAAAGTTCAACCACCAAACAATAAGAGAGAACAAAGAGCAACACTCTCTCTAGAAGCCTATGATCTATACATTTTCTCCCCCTTTGGCAACAAGTTACCAAAAAGTTCATAAAAATGCATAGTGCTAGATCGACTCTCAGGCTTGGTCTTCAGGTGGTGGTGTAGATAAAACTCCAAGGACGAAGGCATCAGTTGATGTAGATGGAGCTGGTGGAGTGGGTGCTGGAGTTGGTGGCACTGAAGCTGTAGCTGGTGCAGATGAAGTTGCTCTGGTGTCTGTAACAGGCACTGCAGCAAATATCTGTCCTTTGGGCACTCTAGCAAAAGCATCAGTGGTAGACTTGCCCTTCTTCTCCTGCACTTCATCCTGAAGTTGCTCAACAACTGACTGGATCTCAATGACCTTCACATCTAAATCATAGAACTCCTGCTCCATGATCCTCTCCAAGCTCTCCTGGTTTTGAGTCAGGGTGGTCAATCCCTTCTCAATCCTCAGAGTGGAGGAAATAAAGTAGCCAAGCTGATCTTGCTTGCTCTTCAGAAGATACTGAGATGCCTCATCAATGGTTGGCATCTTTGCAACCTTTTCAGTCCTTGCCTTCTCCCTCTTTGCTTGTGCATGCACAGAAGATGGTTCATTCTCATCCATCACCACAGTGTTGTCCTCAAAGTCTGGGTAGATGGGCATGTGTTCCTTGTCCAAGAGATATGTGCCAGTGCCCATCTTGGAGTTGATTAGCTCCTGGATCTGTGGGGCATACCCACAACTTCTCTTCTGATCTACAGTTGTTCTCTTTATGGTTTCCACAATTAGGCTCATGACTTTGAATTTTTGAGGCACATCAAATATGTGAAGCAGGTTAATTACATGGCCTCTGATCATCTTTTGATCACCTGACTTTGGCAGAAGAGTGTGCCTGAGGATCCAGTTGATTGTTGGAAAACCTGACAGAAGATAATGTACTGATCCAAACTTGTGTGTCTCAAGAGTAGCATCTGGGATCTCTTTGTACATATGTGCCATGGTGTTGTGATCCTTCTTCTTCTTGGCATAGACATCCAAGTCATCTTCATTCTCCTCAGGAGCATTGATCAATTTTGCCCATTCTTCAACCATTGACTGGTACCTAGTACCTTCATACATCCAGACAATCCTACCATCTGGGTAGAAATGAGCTGTGGAGTAGAACTGCATAATAAGCTCATCATTCCACTTTGTGAGCTTCTGAGCCACAAACTCATTGACTCCACATGCCTTGAATCTGTCATATACACCAGGGAAGTGATATTCATTTTCCTCAATGAATTTCCAATCAACCCATCTCATGTCACACACTATGGGCTTCTTGTCAAGTAAAATGGTCTCATAGAAGTCCTGTTGTTCCTTTGTATGGAACCTGTAGTCCATAGAAGTCCTTCTCCTGGTGGCATATGGATCAGACTCTCTCCATAGCCTTAAACCTGAATACTTCCCGATTTTCATGTTCTCTGCAACTTGGTGAGCATCATTGTGATCTGGAATTTTGGGCTTCAACTTCCTCAAAACGACAGAATCATCTTCTTCTTCAGCAGCTTGAGGCACTGGGGCCTTGTTCTTCTCCTCGACAGGGATGTTCCTGGTGCTCCTCTTGGGTTTTGGCTTTGGAGCTGGAGTAGCAGTCTTAGGAGCAGTCTTAGGCTTAGATGGAGCAGCCCCTGCCCTCTCCCATAAGCTTTTGAGCTTTGGGTGCTGGTGCTGCATCCTCTTCCTCTTCCTCTTCTTAAGAATCTTTCATTATTGAAGATCTGCCAAGCACTCTGGCAGTGGTCTTCTTGACCCTTTCCTTCTTTTTATTTTCTGCCACAACCTGTTCTTCGGGTGCAGATCCAAAGTCTCTTGAGTGGATGTTCTGGCTTTTGACATGGGAACTCTCTTGGCAGGAACCTTTTGCTTCATTCCTGGCTTAGTGGCAGCAGCTGTGCCATATTCCTTTTTCAGGACTTTCCTCTTTGAGGTGGCATCTTCCTCAACAGCCACATAGTCCTCATCCTCAAAATCTGAGGTTCTCTTCTTTCTGGTCCTGGTGGCTGCCTTAGGCAAGTTGCTCGGTGTACTCCTGCTTCCCTCATCAAAGCTGCTAGAGGGACTAGTGCCCTCACTCATGTTAACTTGCTCATCAGACTTGTTCTGACTGTCACTCTGATCTGACATGATGCAAACACTGACAGCAGACCCTATGAATAGATTATAGATGAGGTAGATTGGATAAGCATCACAAAGTACAGAGGTTTTTGCAAAAGAATGAGTTAAAAATTTAGTTTTAGTTTTCCACAGAAAGCATTTCGGATCTACCGATTTGAAAGCTCGGTGATACTGAAGCAGCTTTTGGAACCTAAACTAGTGAACTCGGTGAGACCGAGTCACAGTTCAGTGGCACCGAGACTGCTAGGGTTTCACAAAGTATTGAACTCGGTCACACCGATTTGCAATTCTCGGTCAGACCGAGAATCACATGTGCAATGGCCTTAGCCAAATCGATGGAACCGATTTCAACAACTCGGTTGGTCCGAGATGATTTCGGTGGAAACCTAACCCTAAATTTTCAATCCATGACTAAACTACAGAGTGATTTCGCTGGATAGAGTGATCTCAATCATGGCAAAACAATGTGCTTAGAATCAGAGAGGGATTAGCACAAGGATCAAGTCCATACCCTAAGTGCGGCGATGGAGCTGCTACGGCGGCAACAGCGGAGACGATTCCCGTTGACGGCGGCGGAGACCAGCGGCGGGAGGCAGCTGGCAATGAGGAGGACGATCCAGAGACCCAGGGAGGCAGAGCAGGCTGAGCATGGGCGACGGGGTTCGGAAAATTTTCCAAATTTTGGCCCGGGGATATATATAGCCTGACCCTGTCGGTGTGACCGAGTGGAACAACTCGGTGGCACTGAGATTCATAACTACAAGCAGTTACTGAAACTCGGTGCGACCGAAAAGTTCAAATCGGTTGCACCGAGATTGAAAACCTAGATCAACTTAGTGATCTCGGTATGACCGAAATGGATGAATCGGTCAGACCGAAACGCACAAAGAAGTTTTGGAAGTTTAAGTCTATGACGAATCGGGGACTCCGAGTGCTCCTCACACAGAGTGGTTCGAATCTGACTTGATCAAACTTTGTGATGTAGCATGAATAGAGTTTGAGATGAGAAAATGCGTAGATAGCTAGAGAAGGTTCTTAGGCATTCTAGTCCATCCACTTGGCAAAATAAAAAGGAGCCAAACAATCAAAACAACAAGCGGATGTTCTTGAATGAGTAAATCATGCAACCAACATGCTCACACAATAAAATGGCAAATGAAATATGTGGCAAAGCATGCACAACCAATTCCAGCATCTATCAAGCAATTGGCGATGACTAGGTCATCTATATACGAGTATATTGACTTAGGAGTCAAATGAGAACATTTGATCATAGGTCATACTCATCGTTTAAGCACAAGTGGGGTTACCACTTTTACATAAAGCGTTGTTGTGTTCACACCATTAGAGTTGCTTTAGCTCAATTCTTAGAGTAAAGCTCCCCCTAGATGTGAGATCCCCCCTAAGAGGGATGAACTAACCTTGGGTTTTGTCGATGATGACTTCATGTAGGTGTTGAAGATGTGGATGCTCAATGTTGATGTAGATCATTTGGAGCAGTCCTTTGGAGTGAGTTGCACTTTCAATACCTACATGGGTTAGTCCCACAAGGAACAAACAAGGATATCCATAGACATAGAGTGATGCACACACAAGATGATGCCTATGATAGCATTAGGTTACCTTGTCCCTTGTCTTACCAACAAGAGGGTTTGTGACTCCTTGAACTAGTGCAAGATGTGGAAGTTGATTGCACTTGTTTTTGCCAAAATGATAAGAGTGAAGTATGTTGGCGGAGTCACCCTCAAGAACTCTCTAGTTCTTCTTCTTCGGGATCCACATCATCTTGATGGGAATCCTTGGAGTTGTAGTCGTACCTGATGAAGTAGAACTTGATGTAGTCTTGGGAACCCACTTGACCAAGGCCTTAGGTGCTTCTTCAAATGCATCAATTTCCTCTATAAGCTTATCCTTGTCTTTTTGCTTGTGGTCTTGTGGTGGAAGATCATCTTGAGCTTGTGTCCCTTTGAAGGAAGTAGGATCATACTTCTCTTGTTGAGGAACAAACTTCGTCTTGGGGTATTGATCTTCTTCCCACTCAACTCCATTGGCATTGAACTTTCGTTCAAAACGAACACCTTGGTTCTTCCAGTGCCTTCCTTCCTTGCATACAATTTCCTCGAATTGCTTACTCCCGGCAAGGCTCTTGTAAACACCTTTCTCTATAATTCCCTTCAATAAGCTATTTTCTTGCTCAAGTGTAACTTGGCTAAGAGAATCATTAGTGGAATCAACAGAACTACTAGAAGCAACAACATTAGATTTAGCATGATTATTGTTACTACTAGAGGAAGAATCTTTCTTGTTCTTGTTGCTAGACTTGACTTGAGGCATGTAAGTGGATAAGAGTAAACGCTTGGCAATGTAAGAAGAACTTTTCTTGCGAAGATCATCATTGATTGCCTTTAAGAACTCATGCTCTTGCTCAAGGTTGAGCTTTTCAAAACATAATTTCTCATGAGTCCTTAAAAGTTCTCGATGATCTCCTAAGATAGTTTCATGAGCTAACTTAAGAGTGTTTAGTTCTTTAGTTAGGAACTCAATCTTCTCCTTATCATTGTCATTCGTTTTATCTTGATTAGCATGATTAATTGACGTTTCATCATAGTATTCATCACTAGAGTTGTCAACAAGTAAATCGTCATCACCTAACAAGTCATCTTCATCACTATTGAAATCAACATACTCGGGGTGTGATACCTTTGGGCCTTTAGCCATGAAGCATCTTCCAAGTCCTTCATTTGGTGAATCAAATATGTCATAGGAGTTGGTTGACACAAGTGCTAGACCGGCAACACCTTCATCTTGAGTATATTCGGAGTCGGAGTGATAGCTTCTCTCGGAGTGATTGTCGGAGTCGGGGTCGGATACCCATTCAACAACATGAGCTTGATGTCTTCGTTTTGAGTAGCTCCTTGATGACTTGTCCTTCCTTTCTGAATCCTTGCTTCTCCGGGATGTTCTTCGTTCATAACAATCATCTCTACTCCTTCTCTCTCTTGATGGTGATTCTTCTCTTCTACTTCTTCTTTTTGGAGAATGTTCTCTTCTTTTGTAGGGTGCCGTACACTCATTGGAATAGTGTCTGGGTCTTCCACAATTGTAGCAATTTCACTCTCGACTAGAAGATCTTTTGTCATTGTAGGACCTTGACTTGGAACTTCTCTCTTTGCTTCTACTCTTGTAGAACTTGTTGAAGTTCTTCACCATTAGGCTCAATTATTCATTGAAGGTTTGTTTCTCACTTGATGATGTGGGAGCTTCACATGAGGCTTTGTAAGCACCACTTGACTTGTTATGGAGCTCCTCCTTATCCTTGAGTGACGTCTCATGAGCAACAATTCTTCCAATGACTTCCATTGGCTTGAGATCTTTGTAATTGGGCATCATTTGGATCAATGTGCATACAGTATCATATTTTACGTCCAAAGCACTTAGGATCTTCTTGATGATGAATTTGTCGGTCATCTCTTCACTTCCTAAGCCGACAATCTTATTTGTGATAAGAGCAAGCCTAGAGTACATTTCAGCGACACCTTCACCATCCTTCATTTTGAACTTGTCAAGCTGACTTTGAGCACATCCAGCTTGGATTCCTTGACGGAGTCGGTACCTTCGTGCATATCAATCAAAGTATCCAAAATTTACTTTGCATTCTCAAGACGGCTGCTTTTGTTGAATTATTCGGGGCACAATCCTTTGAAGAGTATATCACAAGCTTGAGCATGTATTGCAGCATCTTCAACTCTTCTACGGTAGCTTCATAGCTCGATTCTCTCCCATCAAAGAATTCACCTTGCAAGACAATACACACAATAGCCCATACGACGGGGTTATGTCCAAGAATATGCATTTTCATCTTATGCTTCCAACTAGCAAAATTAGTACCATCAAAGTAAGGACCTCTATGGTGGTAATTTCCCTCGCTAGACGCCATACTCTCCTAGGTTGTGAAACCAAGGCTATGACTTCCAAAAGCAATGAAAATCAAGGCAAATGGAGACCAAAGCTCTAATACCACTTATAGGATCAAAAGTATGTCTAGAGGGGGGTGATTAGACTACTTGACCAAATAAAAACTTATCCTTTTCCCAATTTTAATTCTTGGCAGATTTTAGCAACTTTGGACAAGTCAAGCAATCTTAACACAATTCAAGCAAGCATGCAAAGAGTATATGAGCAGCGGAAAGTAAAGCATGCAACTTGCAAGGATATAATGGGAAGGGTTCGGAGGATTCAAACGCAATAGGAGACACGGATGTTTTTGTCGTGGTTCCGATAGGTGGTGCTATCATACATCCACGTTGATGGAGACTTCAACCCACTAAGGGTAACGGCTGCGCGAGTCCATAGAGGGCTCCACCCACGAAGGGTCCACGAAGAAGCAACCTTGTCTATCCCACCATGGCCGTCGCCCACGAAGGACTTGCCTCACTAGCGGTAGATCTTCACGAAGTAGGCGATCTCCTTGTCCTTACAAACTCCTTGGTTCAACTCCAAAATCTTGTCGGAGGCTCCCAAGTGACACCTAGCCAATCTAGGAGACACCACTCTCCAAGAAGTAACAAATGGTGTGTTGATGATGAACTCCTTGCTCTTGTGCTTCAAATGATAGTCTCCCCAACACTCAACTCTCTCTCACAGGATATGGATTTAGTGGAAAGAGGATTTGAGTGGAAAGCAACTTGGGGAAGGCTAGAGATCAAGATTCATATGGTAAGAATGGAATATCTTGGCCTCAACACAAGTGTAGGTGGTTCTTTCTCAGAAAAAGTAAGTTGGAAGTGTAGGTTTGTTCTGATGGCTCTCTCCTCGAATGAAGAGGAGGTGGAGGGATATATATAGCCTCCACACAAATTCTAACCGTTACACACAACTTGCCAATCTCGATGGGACCGAATTGATAAACTCGGTCAGACCGATTCAGCAAAGCTAGTGACCGTTAGGAATTTCGGTGGGACCGACATGCAACTTGGTAGGACCGATATGGTTAGGGTTAGGGCATAACGTAATCTCGGTGAGACCGATTTTGGTAATAAGCTAACCAGAGAGTTGGTCAGGTAAACTCAGTGGGACCGATTTTCTCATTTCGGTGAGACTGAAATGTTACGAAAGAGAAACAGAGAGTTTACATTGCAATCTCTGTGAGACCGATCGCTCATCTTGGTGGGACCGAAACGTTACGAAGGGAAACAGAGAGATTACAATCCCATCTCAGTGAGACCGAGATCCCTATCGGTGAGACCGATTTGCCTAGGGTTTGTGGCAGTGGTTATGACATCTGAACTCGGTGGCGCCGGATAGAAAGAATCGGTGGGGCCAAGTTTGACTTTTGGTTTAGGTCATATATGGATGTGAGAAAGTAGTTGAGGGTTTTGGAGCATATCACTAAGAATTTTGATCAAGAGCTTCATTAAGCAACACCTCATCCCTCCTTGATAGTATTGGCTTTTCCTATAGACTCAATGTGATCTTGGATCACTAAAATAGAAAATGTAGAGTCTTGAGCTTTGAGCTTGAGCCAATCCTTTTGTCCTTAGCATTTTGAGGGTCCACTTTTCTCATCCATGCCATGCCAATCATTGAGCTTTCCTGAGATATTAATCTTGAAATAGCATTAGCTCAATGAGCTATATGTTGTTAGGAATTACCAAAACACCTAGGGATAGTTGCACTTTCAATAACCCACAAGTATAGGGGGTCGCAATAGTTTTCGATAAGTAAGAGTGTCGAACCCAACGAGGAGCTAAAGGTAGAACAAATATTCCCTCAAGCTCTATTGACCACCGATACAACTCTACGCACGCTTGATGTTCGCTTTACCTAGAACAAGTATGAAACTAGAAGTACTTTGTAGGTGTTTTTGGATAGGTTTGCAAGATAATAAAGAGCACATAAATAAAAAGTAGGGGCTGTTTAGATAAAGACACAACTAAATGTTTTAGTAAAGAGCTTTTTGTTACGAGAAAGTTATTTGTCCCTAGGCAATCAATTACTAGATCGGTAATCATCATTGCAATATTATTTGAGGAAGAGGCATAAGCTAACATACTTTCTCTACTTGGATCATATGCACTTATGATTGGAACTCTAGCAAGCATCCGCAACTACTAAAGATCATTAAGGTAAAACCCAACCATAGCATTAAAGTATCAAGTCCTCTTTATCCCATACGCAAACAACCTACTTACTCAGGTATGTGCTTCTGTCACTCATGCCACCCACCGTAAGCAAATCATGAACATATTGCAAACCCTATAGCGGGGATCCCTCATTCTTGCGTGACACGGAGAGCACCATAGGACAGCACCAATAATAAAACATGCAACTGAAACCAATCACGATCATCAAATAACCCATAGGACAAAACGGATCTACTCAAACATCATAGGATAGCCATACATCATTGGGAAATAATATATAGCGTTGAGCACCATGTTTAAGTAGAGATTACAGTGGGTAAAAGAGGGATTACACCGCTGCATAGAGGGGGGAAGAGTTGGTGATGATGGCGGTGAAGTTGTTGGTGAAGTTGTTGGATCTGTCACTCTGTCTCTCTCTGTTTCTGAGTTTTGTTCTGCTGCACTTTCACCGTTTCGTATATATATGGAGATCCGTAACTCCGATTGGACTGAAATCTTCGCCGTGAATTTTGCCCAAAAATTAGCTTTCTTGCGGCCAAAGAATGGCATCAACCGCCTTACGGGGGCCCCACGAGGGTCAGGGCGTGCCCGGGGGGGTGGGGCGCAGCCCCCTGCCTCGTGCCTCCCTCGGGCACCGTCTCGCATGGATTTTCCTTCCCATATTCTCCGAATATTCCAAAAATAATCTCTGTCCATTTTTATCCCGTTTGGAGTCCATTTGATATGGATATTCTGCAAAACAAAAACATGCAACAAACAGGAACTGGCACTGGGCACTGGATCAATATGTTAGTCCCCAAAAATAGTATAAAAAGTTGCCAAAATATATGAAAGTTGTAGAATATTGGTATGGAACAATCAAAAATTATAGATACAACGGAGACGTATCAGGGAGAAACATCATAAGATCCAACTATAATAGCAAAGCTCGCGATACATCAAGATCATACCACCTCAAGGACACGAGAGAGAGAGAGATCAAACACATAGCTACTGATACATACCCTCAGCCTCGAGGGTGAACTACTCCCTCCTCGTCATGGAGAGCGCCGGGATGATGAAGATGGCCACCGGAGAGGGATTCCCCCCTCCGTCAGGGTGCCGGACGGGTCTAGATTGGTTTTCGGTGGCTATGAAGGCTTCTGGCGGCGGAACTCCCGATCTATTATGCTCTCCGATGTTTTTAGGGTATATGGACATATATAGGCGAAAGAAGTAGATCAGGGGAGCCACTAGGGGCCCACGAGGGTGGGGGCGCGCCCAGGGGCAGGCGCGCCTCCCTGCCTCGTGGACACCTCGAAGCTTCCCTGACGTATACTCCAAGTCTCCTGGATTGCTTCCGTTCCAAAAATAACTCTCCCGAAGGCTTCATTCCGTTTGGACTCCGTTTGATATTCATTTTCTTCGAACACTAAAATAGGCAGGAAAACATCAATTTGGGTTGGGCCTCCGGTTAATAGGTTAGTCGCAAAAATAATTTAAAAGTGTATAATAATGCCCATAAACATCCAAAATAAATAATAAAATATCATGGAACAATAAAAAATTATAGATACGTTGGAGACGTATCAATCAACATGTCGCAGCCCCACCTAGGCACAACAGAGAGGTCAACATGCCGGTCTAAATCCTATGGCGCAGGGGTCTGGGCCCATCGCCCATAGCACACCTGCTCGTTGTGTACGTGGCTGATGAGCAGACCTAGCAACCTCCATTACAAAGGAAGTTGCGTTACGCGGTCCAACCCGGCGCGCGCCGCTTAGTCGCTAACTTCACGAAGGCTTCGGCTGATACCACGACGTCGAGTGCCCATAACTGTTCCCGCGTAGTTTTCTAGTGCGTATAGGCCAGTGGCCAGACTCGGATCAAATACCGAGATCTCATTAAGTGTGTTATCTTGAAGTAACCGCGAATGCCGACCAGGGCCAGACCCACCACTCACCTGGGTGGTCTCAACTTGCCCTATCGCTCCGCCACAAAGATCCACATAGAGGGCCGTCGGGAAAGTATGTCCATTCAGCCCCAATTCGTGAATCAACCGCGGGTACTCAATGAGCCGACCTGACTTATCATGTGTAATAAGTATAGTATATACCCGTGATCAACACCCGACGTGATCACGGCCCGATAGTATAGCATGGCAGACTGACAAGAATGTAGGGCCACTGATGATAAACTAGCAACCTATACTAAGCATTTAGGATTGCAGGTAAGGTATCAACAATAGTAGCAAGGACAGGCTATGCATCAGAATAGGATTAACGGAAAGCAGTAACATGCTACACTACTCTAATGCAAGCAGTAGAGAGAAGAATAGGCAATATCTGGTGATCAAGGGGGGGCCTTGCCTGGTTGCTCTGGCAAGTAGGGGTCGTCAACAGCGTAGTCGATCGGGGCACCAGCAACGGCGTCAGTCTTGTAGTCTACCGGAGAGAAGAGGGGGAAGAAACAATGAATACAATGCAAACACATGCATACCGATGCATGACATGACTAGTAACGGTGCTAGGTGCGCCCCAACGCAGTAGGAGGTGATACCGGCGAAGGGGGGAAACATGCGGGAAAATATCCCTGGTGTTTCGCGTTTTCGGACAGATGAACCGGAGGGGGAAAGTTGCGTGTTTGCTATGCTAGGGATGCATGGAGACGAACGGGCTGCGTACCCGGATTTCTCTCGTCGTTCTGAGCAACTTTCATGTACAAACTTTTTCCATCCGAGCTACGGTTTATTTTATATTAATTTTAAAAGATTTAAATCATTTTTAGTATGTATTTAATTATTTTAATTCAACATTATCCAGAATAGTGCTTCCTGACGTCACCATGACGTCAGCAGTCAACGTTCACCGTTGACCTGGTAAACCTGACATGTGGGTCCCGCGTGTCAATCTCTGTTAACTAATTAACCAAATTAATTAGTTTAATTAACATATTAGTTAGGTTAAATAATTAATTAGGCTAATCTTATCAGGATTTATTTTGTTAATTAATTCTTTAATTAGTTAATTAATTAATATTTTTAATTATTATTTCTAATTATAGTTTTTTAATTAATTTTTTAATAACTCTTTTTTTGTTTAGTAAACATTCTGGAGGGGGGCCTCGTCATAGGCCTAGCGGGGCTAACGGGCGCACGGGCGTGCGGGCACGTGGGCGCGGCCACGAGCGCCCGCCAGGATGAGCTCGGCAGCTGGCCTCGGGCGCGGCCAGTGGCCGCCGCCGGCGGAGATGGACGCAGCCTGGCACGGCCAGCTGGAGGAGACGGCGCAGGGCGCTCGGCGGCAGGGGAGCAACAAGCAGGGGAGGAGGGCGCACGCGGGAGAGAGGGGGCCAGGGGCGCGAGGCCGCCGTGGGCGCGGCATGCTGTGCGGGTAGCCGCGGAGGGGGAACTGCGCGGGCGAGCTACGGCGAGCACAAGGCGGGAGGACAGCAGGGTCGAGCCAAAGCTCGGGCGGAGGCCGGTGCGGGGTGCGGCCAAGCAGGGAGAGGCGGGCAGCATGGTCGGGCATTGGTGGCACGAGGCGGTAGGGCAACGGCGGCGCGAGGCTGCAGCAGCAGCCGTGCAGCAGCGGCAGGAGGAGGAGGCGAGGGACGGAGCACGGCACGCGGCAGGGAGCGCGGTCGCCACGGGCGCTAGCGAGGCGCCGGTGCGGGTGGCAGAGCATGGCGAAGCACTCCGACGCGCGAGCGCGCGAGCAGGGGCAGGGGGTCGCGATGGCCGCGGGCGCAGTCCCGAGTGAAGCAGCAGTGCGGGCCAGGCGCGGGCACGCGCGCGAAGGCGCAGACGTGGTCGGGGTGAGGGACAGAGAGGAGGCCGGGGGCCTCACCGCGTTCCTGGAGGGAAAATGGCAGCGGGGCGTGGGGAGGTTGACGGGGACTAGGCAACGATGGGGAGGTGGGTGTGCAGTCCGGCGAGGAGGGGGACGCAGGCCGGCGAGGTGGGTCTCGGGTGGTGACGTCCTGGCGCAGGGCGGCACCGAGCGCCCCCGATCCCGATCTGGATCGGGGAGGGAGGCAGAAGGGGGAGGTGGATCGAGAGAGTGGGGGTGAAGTGGGGTGTCGGTAGGGTTGAACAGGTGGAGTGGGGGTTATGGAGAGGGAGTGGGGGTAGGCCGGTTGGAGTGGTAGACTGGGCCGGCCAGTTGGGTCAGTTGGCCCAGGGGGGCTTTTCTCCTTTTTTGTTTTATTTTCTTTTCTGTTTTAAATCACTTTAAAATATTTAGGTAATTTCTAAAAATGAGTTTTCTCCACAACAATTACCAGTGCAATGTTTGGCACCCACCGAACATTTTTGTTGCAATGTTTGGAAACATTTGTTGTTTGCGATATTTTGAATTGGTTTTTGAACTAGCGGGAGATTAGCAACAGTGATGGAGGTGACGTAGCATCACTAGCAGAGTTTTACTATCGCTTAATTATCCGGGCGTTACAAAACTCCTCCACTACAAATCCCGAGATTTAGGAGGTAGAAGGAAACAGTGCGGGGTATTCATCGCGCAGGCGGTCCTCGCGCTCCCAAGTGGCTTCATCTTCAGAGTGATGCGACCACTGGACCTTGAGGAACTTGATCACTTTCTGACGTGTGCGGCGTTCAGCTTGGTGGAGAATGTGGATCGGATGCTCTTTATAGGAGAGGTCCTGTTGCAATTCGAGCACTTCATGATCCACTGCTCGGATTGGGTACTTGAAACAGCGGCGGAGCTGTGACACGCGGAACACATCGTGAACCTGAGAAAGGTTCGGCGGAAGCTCCAATTGATATGCCACTTTTCCACGCCTTTCAAGAATAGTGAAGGGACCGATATAGCGAGGAGCTAGCTTTCCCTTGATCCCGAAGCGGTGAGCACCCTTCATTGGTGTAACTCGAAGATAAGCCTTTTCGCCAGGTTGATAGACCATGTCTTTATGATGACGGTCATACTGACTCTTCTGACGTGACTGGGCAGTCTTGAGATTCTCACGAATAATGCGGACCTGTTCTTCGGCATGTTGGATAATATCCGGACCGAAGAGTGGATGTTCCCCAGTTTCTGACCAGTTCAGAGGGGTCCGACACTTTCGTCCATATAACACTTCGAAGGGGGCCATCTTCAGACTAGCTTGATAGCTATTATTATAAGAGAACTCGGCATATGGAAGAGATTCCTCCCATTTCTTGCCGAAGGAAATTACACAAGCTCGAAGCATGTCTTCGAGAACTTGGTTGACACGTTCAACTTTCCCTTGCGACTGAGGATGAAACACAGTACTAAATGACAAATGAGTTCCCATAGCTTCTTGGAAACTTGCCCAGAATCTTGAAGTGAATAAGCTGCCATGGTCCGAACTGATAACCAGTGGAATACCGTGAAGTGAAACAATCCTGGACATGTAGAGAGTTGCAAGCTGACTAGAAGTGATTGTTTCTTGGACCGCTAGAAAATGTGCAACTTTAGAAAACCGGTCAATGACGACAAGAATAGCATCATTACCTTTCTATGATTTGGGAAATCCAGTGACGAAGTCCATTTCAACATGGTCCCATTTCCATTCGGAATAGAGATAGGTTGCAGAGTTCCAGCAGGCCTTTGATGCTCTGCTTTGATACGACGGCAAACATCACACTCAGCAACATATCGAGCAATGTCTTGCTTCATATTAGACCACTAGAATCTTTGACGAATATCCTGGTACATCTTTGTACTACCAGGATGGATGGACAGAGGCGTATCATGAGCTTCTTTCATAACCTTTTTAGTCTGACCCAGGTTTTTCCTCGAACATGGTACCACTAGGCGGCCTTTGAAGTACAAGGCGCCATCATCGGCGATAGTGAAGAATGAGGGCTTTCCTTCTGCGAGATGGCGTTTAATCTTCTGGACTTCAGAGTCATAACCTTGAATAGTCTGTATACCGTCTACGAGATCTGGTACGACAGCCAGGGTATTTAGAGAACCCTTAGTAACAACACGAAGATTCATCTTTTGGAACTCTGTGGGAGCGGGAGCGAGTGCACCCGAAGGAACTATATGGAGGTTCAGCTTTTTGAATTCTTCAACAAGCAAGGGTTGAACTTTGTGAACCTGGAGGTGGTTGTAGTAAGACTTGCGGCTCAAGGCATCAGCCATTACATTAGCCTCGCCTGGGGTATATGATATACCCACGTCAAAGTCTGCAACAGTCTCCATCCATCTCTGCTGACGGAGGTTCAGGTCTGGCTGAGTAAACAGATACTTCAGACTTTGGTAGTTGGTGAAGATCTCGCAACGATTATCGAGAAGGTAATGTCGCCACTGCTTTAGTGCATGAATGACAGCAACAAGCTCGAGGTCGTGAACTGGGTAGTTCTCTTCGTGAGGGCGCAGCTGATGAGAGGCATAAGCAATCACTCTGCGCTCTTGCATTAGGACACAGCCTAATCCTTGACGGGAAGCATCGCAGTAAATGACGAAGTCCTTCTTAGTATTAGGTGGAGCAAGCACTGGGGCAGAAGTCAACTTGTCTTTGAGTGCCTAGAAACTTTCCTGACACTTGTCTGTCCATTGGAACTTGACGCCCTTATGCAATAGGTTAGTCAGAGGCCTGGCGATCTTGGAGAAGTTCTCGACGAATCGACGGCAATAGCTGGCGAGACCGAGAAAACTTCTGACTTGCTTGACATTCTTCGGAGGAGTCCAATCGAGAATAGCCTGGAATCATTCAGGGTTGACAGCAATACCATCCTTGGAGATGACATGCCCGAGATAGGTTACTTCGGTAAGCCAGAATTCACACTTGGAATACTTAGCGAAGAGTTGATGCTCTCAAAGCTTTTCCAACACAAGGCGAAGATGTTCAGCATGTTCTTCTTTGTTCTTGGAAAATACAAGGATATCATCCAGATAAACCATGACGAACTTGTTGAGGTAATCAATGAATATATAGTTCATCAGACGAGAGAAGGTGCTTGAGCATTCGTTAAGCCGAATGACATGACGGTGTATTTGTATGATCCATATCGAGTCACGAAGGTGGTCTTTGGGATATCCTCTTCAAGAACACGGATCTGATGGTAACCCAACCTCAAGTCGAGTTTGGAGAACACTGATGAACCAGCCAGTTGATCATAAAGGTCATTGATCCGAGGGAGGGGACATTTGTTCTGAATAGTGGCTTGGTTAATAGGCCGATAATCTTGGACCAATCGGTTTGTCCCATCCTTCTTCTTAACAAAGAGAGAAGGTGCTCCCCAAGGAGAGCAACTAGGGCGAATGAAACCTTTGCGAAGAGATTTGTCGATTTCCTCCTTAAGCTCAATGAGTTCATGCGGTGGCATCTTGTAGGGTCGTTTGGCTATAGGGGTGGTGCTTGGTTTCAAGTCAATGATGAATTCGACAGCTCTAGCAGGGGGGATCCCTGGAAGTTCTTCAGGAAAGATGTCTTGGAATTCACAAACGACGGGGATGTTTTCAATGCCCTTGAGTGGTGCAGCGTTCAATGCATTCAAGGCATAAAGCCGTGCCTCGGCATTTTGAACCAGATGGGCCTGGTAAGTAACTACCTCATCAGAAGGGTGTAGCAGATCGATGGTCTTAGTGGCGCAAACTATAGAAGCAGTATGCGCTTTCAACCAATCCATCCCCAGAATGAGGTCGATGTTAGACGACTTCAGGATAATGGGAGAGGCATAGAATTCCAGCCCTTCGATTTCCACGGGGACATCGATGCCAACCATGGAGGTTTGACATTGTCCCACGGGGTTTTTTACCACTACCGAAGTGTTCATCTCCTCACATCCAACGTCGTGCTTGTATGCAAAATCTTCTGACATGAATGAATGTGATGCTCCTGAATCGAATAAAACAGATGCAGGTACTGAATTTATGAGTAGTGTACCCATCATAGTAGCAGGCTGGTCTTGAGCTTCATTGAGATCAACGTGGTTGGCATGAACACGACCATAAGACCTAGCATTGGTGTTGCGGGGATGGTTGCTTCCACGGCCTGCTGCGGGAAGGGCCAATTGATTCTGGTTCTGAAAGCAGTTCCTGGCAAGGTGACCTAGTTGACCACACTTGTAGCACAAACCATTATTGGGAGTGGGAACAGGAGATCGGGGTGGTGGAGCTAGAAGTCTTGGCTGCCTAGTTGGTGGGGGAGGCAGACGTGGTGCAGCATAGGATTGTCTTGGAGCAGGTGCAGTTGGCTGGTACATGTTGTTGGGAATCCATATCCTACACTTCTGCGAGGACGGGCCCGAAGATGAGCTCGTGTCACGGTTGCGCCTGTGAGAGCTCCAGTGTTCCTCCAGACCAGTTTTGACATTGATGGCCTTGTTCACCAAGGTGGCGAAATCAGCAAAGTCATGCACTAGAAGTGCGAGCTTGATGTCAGCTTCAAGGCCATCATGGAACTTCTCCTGTCTGCGTGCATCAGTTGCAATGTCTTCTTCAGCATATCGGGATAAATCCAGAAACTCCCGCTGATAAGCTTCAACAGTTTTGTTGCCCTGGGTGAGGCTGCGGAACTCACGCTTGTTCTGGTCCATGACTCCCCGAGGAATGAAGCAGGCACGGAAAGTAGCTTGGAAGTCTGGCCAGGTGATGATTGTTCCAACGGGCAGAGTACGCCTGTGGCTGTCCCACCATTGAGCAGCGGGCCCCTTCAAGAAGAAGGAAGCAAAGGTGACATAGCTGGTAGGGGCTACATCAGCAGACTCCAACTCATAGGTGATGCCACGGAGCCAGGCATCCAGAGGCTGAGTTGAGTTGCGGTACACAGTTGGGTTGAGGCGCATGAAACCCTGCAGAGTCACTTGGGCTGGCTGCCGGTTCATATTGGGCGAGGAAACTGAGCCATAATATTCTCCATGAATTGGCGATTCAGCTCGAACTGTTGCATCATCCCAGCCATGTACTCAGGTGGTGGTGGGGGATGGCCACCATGAACACGACCACCTGGTCTAACCATCCTGCTAAAATATAACATGGGTAATTCAGCATTGAGAAGTTTGCAAAGACAAGCATCATTCATGATGAGGCATGCATAATGAAAGAAACACGATAGATACTACATAGTAGTTGGCATATCTTACAAAATGGATCATGCATAGAGTTCGGTACACAGACTAAAGACATCATAGGCGGCACGCAGGCTCATGTCGAATGCATCTAATACTAATAAGCAAGCCTACATCAGTCCCAGGAGGAATTGTGGAGGTAGGTGTAGCCTGACGGCTGGTAGTGACGCGACGAGAAGTCCTCCACGTCAGTAGCCTGTGGTCCGCGGATACTCTGGTGCAGAACCCGATGCGCAGGAGGCAGAAGAGGACCAAGTGCGGGAGAGTAGCCTCCCACATCTGGCCAGCCGACACCCTGGGGCATCACGGTCCTGGCAGGGTAGATCACAGAACGCGACAGATCACCAGATCGGACAAGGGGGTGCAACAGCGTTAGAGCACGGTACAGGTGCTGACGGGTGGTCTACAACTCGTGGCGAAGAGCTCGGTTAGCTATATCCAGCCCATCAGCATGCAGAACCAGGTTCTGATGGTAGAAGGGCTCTCTGGTGACAGTGGAGTAGGCAGTAGTGTAGTATCCCTCCGCACCAACATCGGATGCAATAGCAATGTGCCTGAAAGGGGAGGTGTCCAACACCCGATACTCTCCACTTAGACGTGTCAGAGCAGCATAAGCAGCATCATGGACTGCCATGTCAATAGTCACTCCAACACCATGAGCAGTGTGCAGCATGGTAGCGGAGTCATACTCCCGAGAGTAGAGGTGGACGATTGCATGGTACTGCTCCTGGTTAAAGTCCTGGTACTCCTCGTAGACGGTGTACTCAGGGTGCCAGCGATAACCCAGATAGGTCATCATCTCAGCTAACACAGCAGGTGATCCCGAGACACCAATGGCCGCCGTGTGGTGCACGACCTGCCTCGTGGGTTCCATCTGAAAACAAAGATGTTTCGAAGGAGTCAAATGACAGTGTGGATATTGTTCAATACACTATTCTAAGAAATAACTAGGGCTTATCCAACTTTAGGGTGAACGTGGTCACGGGATCCTAATGTTAGAGTTAGTAAATTCGTTTAACCCGAGTAGAAGAGGGTTCAGAGTCCCAGAGTAAAGATCGAGGAGTAAAAGATCCTAATACCACCCAAATGGCGACGTGGGCCCGTAAGACACACAACCATGTTAGTAAAAAGTTTTGCAATGTCTAGACTCGACTTCGACCAAGGAGTGTGGAAGGGGGATTCCTACAAGCAGCCGGCTCTGATACCAACTTGCACTACAAAAAAATACACTTCTGTGATGATACGTGTTTGTCACAGTAGGTCGCTTTTTTTCATGCATGTACATCCATGACAAATTTATGACAGAATCAAGATAGTCATACCTATGCCGTCGTATAAGTGTTCCATGACATTACCAAAATTATCATCACGGAAGTGTCCACTTCCATGACAATAAAGCGCGTGTCACAGAAGTGCTTTCGTCAAGGGTGACCGACATGTGGCATCCACCATAACGGAACGCCGTTAAGCTATCGGGTCGGGTTTTGGATCCGATAACCCGTTAACAGCCCCGACCAATGGGGATTTTCCATGTGTAAAATCATCATTGGCTAGAGGAAACACGTGTCGGCTCATCGTTGGGACAGATGTCATCCACTCACTAGACAGAAGGTGCCTATGATACGTCGACACATGGCACGGCCCAACAGTGGCCCATTCCTATGAAAAGGCCGGCTCATTTGACTTGGTCAAAAGCTAGCGGGCCAGCCCATGGAAAGCCTATTAACGGCATGTTCGCATATAGCCCATTTACAGCCCGCTAATCCAAGGCCCGTTACGCCCTATCCGAATTAGGCCCAGTAGCGTCATCTGGGCTGTCCAATATGATTCCAGCCCGTTTTCACTTCTGGCCCATGTATAGCCCATAAAGTCTTTCGGCCCATATGAGGCCCTTTGTAACTGTTGGCCCATTAGCGGCCCGTGCTGAAACTGGCCCGTAATGAACAGTGTATTACTTTACACCCATTAACGGCCCGTGGTGAAACTGGCCTGTAATGAACAGTGTATCACTTTATACCCATTAACGGCCCATTATTCCGTTGGGCCGTTTCCAGCCCAAGTTAACTTTTGGCCTTCTGAGGGCCCATTTATTCTTGGGCTCATTTGCAGCATTCAGTTACTTACGGCCCGTTACTGTCATTTTCTATTTGTGGGCCAAATTCAGCCCGTCATTACAGTTGGCCTGTTTGTGGACCGTTAGTCTGTTGGGCCATTTTCATAGCATCATCAAATACGGCCTATTGACGGCCCGTTATGGTCAGCCCATAAACGTACGATTTCCATTAAAGGCCCATCTACGGCCCATTAAAGGCATGTACAAGACCCATAAATGAGCCGGCGGCCCATGGATCCTACGAGACGTACAAGGCCCATGGATCCTACGAGACGTACAAGGCCCATGGATCCTACGAGACGTACAAGGCCCATGGATCCTACGAGACATAGAAGGCCCATGGATCCTACGAGACGTAGAAGGCCCATGGATCCGACGGCCCGTGAAGGGCCATGGACGGGCGAATTGGCCCCCGTTTGAACGATATAGCATATTCAAAGAATTATCCTACTCAATACTACCACCTCTAAAAAGCCTACACTATTACAACAAAGAGATCAAGGCATAGAAAGGTAGAATAATCCTACACTATACAATAAAGAAATTACAGCTGATTATACCCACTGGGCATTATGGTTCGGCATAGGTGATAATAAAGCATACACAAACAGCAAATTACATACACTGGGAAAATACAGCTCATACATCATGGACGCGCATCAACTTAACTCCAATTGAACTATAATCTCTTCAGAAAATAGGATTGGCCCGATTCAGATAGCATAAATTTCAGTCTGCAAAATCTCCAATTCCTTCATGGTTACCTCAGTGTCTTGTTTCATTTTTTTGACTCCTGCATCTAATACCTGCATGTCCAGTCTCAACTTGTTGATTATACGTTGACAATCATGTACACGTTGTCTTGCCACCTCTAGTTGATGCTCGAGAACATCAGCACATTCCAATTCCAATCCATAATCATTCGGTAACGGCCATGCCGCACTGCTCGCAGATCTTTGTGTTGATGTCACTTCATCCTGAAATGTTTCTGTAAGTACACATGACCAGGGCAAAAAATATAGTTACAACAGTGAAGCAAACAAGACACTATTTTGTACCACATAGCAAAACAGGACTAACAATAATGTTACACGTCACTTTCAAAAAAAAATACACGTCATGAAGCATAAGCAGGTGATATTTTAAAAATTATAAAAAAGATAGTCTGTGCAGCCTGCATACAGAAATCCCTCTTAGCTCACCAGAGGAGCATGATGTTGGGGCCCAATCGAAAACATAGACAAGTTACAAATTTAGACAGCACGTTGCGTATAAGTAAGCAAGCAGTTGGCCATTCTGTGCCTCAATTAAAGTCTGATGGAGCATAATGAACAGCGGAGGGTTTCATACAAACATACTACAGCAGGCAAAACTATGCAATCATTAGCGTAGTATAAACTAGATTGTGAGCCTCATGCAATAATAGTTGGTTAATAGACTTCAAAGCTTCAGGCACACTTCGGTAGAGTAATTAAATGGTAAGGCCTTTAATTATGTCAACTAATAGTGATACAAGTACCGAACATCAGGCATGATTATTTGGGCATCTCATTTGTCGGCGTTCTGGGAACGGGGGTCCCCAGACTTGCCTACCTGTGGCCTGCGGCGTGGCTTGAGGAGGGGCCCAGCACGGCCCATCTTCATCAACACAGACCCAAGACCCTCGCGAGGGCGGACGACACAGAGCTTCCTCAGGCACGGCCTCATCAGGCTGGCTCGCAAGGAGGCGGAGAGATCAAGGCGGGGTACCTCACGATGTGCCCGTGACGCAAGCCATGACAACCAAGGGTGCCAGGCGGGCGCCAGCCTGCGCAGTGTCCTCCTTTCCTCTTTGGTGCAAAGGGAGCAAGCGCAGGCGAGAGCATCAAGCAAAGGCACCCGTTTCGGTGCAACGAGACCAAGACCAGCCCAACGGCAGGGAGGAAGTCATTGTGGAGCCCAAGCCATCGTCACCACCAGAGCCTTTGGCAGGCGAGGACCAACTTTAGTCAGGATAAGTGTACCAGATGTCCCCCTTCCAAATGGCCAATTGTTGGCGCCCTTCCCGCTCAATATTTGGGAAGAGGCCCAGGGCCTTTGCCTATAAATAGGACTAGCCACCCCCAGGGTAGGAGGAGAGAGATCGGATCGCAATCGAGAAGAGAGAGAGAGAGAAGGGAGACTGAACTCCTCCTAGCAGTTCATCCCTCAGCCAAGAACAGACCCTCGCGAGGCTGTTCTTCCTTGTATCGCTCATCATCATCAGCCCAAGAGGCAATCCACCACACCACACACTGGAGTAGGGTATTACACCACAACGGTGGCCCGAACCAGTATAAACCCTATGTCTCTTGTGCTGTTCTTTCCTTAGCTTAGATCTTAGCGAGGCGGAGGGGTGCAGGTAGGTAGAAGGCGAAATCTCCGCGTGCACCCCAGTGTTCGAACCTCAAGGGTCCGCCGGAACCCGAAATCCGACATCATTAACTGAGGACAAATAAAGCAATTGAAAAGAGAAAATTAACTATGCCTGAAACAAACAAGGAATTGAACTGTTGAGTTGCATACAGTGTCTTACCTTAGCAGGTTGAAGAGGCTCAGCGCAGCTCCTACTTCTCTTGCAAGGCTCCTTCCTAACATCTTGTACTTGGAAATCCTCAATCTTATCTTCATTGCACCCCCTCTACAAGGTGACACAAACTAGTTACTCGTCTCCTTAGAATATAAATATGCATACTTTCCAGTCTGTGAACACAAAAGAATGAGATTATAACAAAACAACACCACATAATGAAACATGCTGCATCTCTTGCACTTGCACACAATGAAATGAGCATTTACTATGTCTGCACTATGTAAAAACTAGGCATACCTTCGAACTGGATCTCCGGGTACTCTTGGAGAGCCTACTGTAGTGTACAACCAGACCTTTATGTCACCTATGAGTTAGACAAGGCCCCACTACAACAGCCCTTAGTGTTTAAATCATTGACAAGCTCTGTTAGAGTGTTATGTCAAGAACAACAAGTAATCAAAGAAAACAGGCCTAGTATGGCTGGCTGATGCAAACAAGCAATTGAACAGATGTGTGAGCAAATCTTACATATCAAGAAAAGAAGCAAAGAAGGAGGCTTAAAGACCATCACTTGACTGACCAGATTTAAGGGGCATTTAAACATCATGTGCAACGTATGAACTAACATAAACATTGCATATTCCAGATTCTACAATGGAATGCACATGTATTAGGTTATGCCATGTATGATGATGCCTAAATGTATAGATAGCAGGCAGGAGTGATTCATCATTGCACGCACAATTGAATTGCAGTTTAAGGGCCAGTTCGATTCCGCCTTTTCAGGGCATATTGTCAAAATAAGCCATAAAAGATGTAAATAGGTCATTTTTGAGTTATGGGCTTGGGCTTAACTAATTTTGCTTTGGAGGGGGGTGTTTCGGGTAGAACCTCACTAAAAATTGAAGGGAAGGGGAATAGTGAAATGACTCTGTTGTCTGCCTATATTACACTCAAAATGCAACTGCTGATGCCCGTGTCACACCTGACCCTCAAGTAAAAACAAACACGCAAGCATTCATTGCCTTGCCCGCTTGCATCTCCTCTCCCCTTTCCACTATACAATGAATTGCTATGAGCTGCTTCTGTTGCTGCTATATGATGCATTGCTATGAGCTGCTCCTACTGCTGCTATATGATGAATTGCTATGAGCTGCTACTGCTGTATGATGAGTTGCTATGAGCTGCTGCTACTGCTATATGATGAATTGCTATGAGCTGCTGCTGCTGCTATATGATGAGTTGCTACAAGCTGCTCCTATTGCTGCTATATGATGAGTTGCTACAAGCTGCTCCTGCTGCTGCTATATGATGAATTGCTATGAGCTGCTGCTGCTATATGATGAATTGCTATGAGCTGCTCCTGCTGCTGCTATATGATGAATTGCTATGAGCTGCTGCTGGTATATGATGAATTGCAGACTGCTGCTGTATGATGAGTTGCTATGAGCTGCTGCTATATGATGCTTTCAGGTGCTGCTGCTATATGATAATAACCAGCCACTTGGACCATCAAATTTCAATAAATAATTGTTCTTCATTTAAATGTGGGTCATGCGTTCTTTGTTTAAATTAGGCAATGGGATCTCTATGGAAAACATTGACCAAAGTAGATTGTGCCAAGTAGATGATATCTTTGTATTTGCATTTTGAGCAAATAGTGATGGTCTGTTTTCCTATCATATTAATTACTGCACTGGGTTCAATTTGTGATGTTTGCAAGTCAAATTAATTTCCATATGGGCAGCAAAATGAAAAAAAAAATAATGCAATCTAGACTTTCCATTGATCATACCAAAGATAAGCTGAAAACGCAATGAAAATAACTGGTTGGCTTATTACATGGAGCTTATATTCACAGGTGCTTATTTTCTTAGGATAACTCGTAATAACTGTCCATAAGAAACTTGGCTAATAGAACTAGCATACAAATAACATGTCACGATGATTGCAATGGAGGAGTGGCGTACCATGGCACATTGTATAGGCTCACCGCTGACTCTCCTTTTTTTGTGATGTTCCATGAAATTGCCACATACATCTTGTACTTTTTCATTGTGTAACCCTATCTGCAAGTTGACACAGCTAATTTCAGACATCTCTACATGATACTACATTGCATATCCCTTGCGCATATTTAAACCACCAATTAATGATTGTGTGCGTTCCATAAACTAGCCATGACTCTGTATGCTGGACTAGCAGGCACTCTAAGGGAGCCGAATGTAGTGCACTGGAATTCCTACATGCCACCTACGATTTTGTGTAATGTACTGCCCCTTGTTCCTAAATATATGTCTTTGTAGAAATTCCAGTATGGACCACATACAGATGTATATAGTTGCATTTTCGAGTGTAGATTCACTCATTTTGCTCCGTATGTAGCCTATAGTGGAATCTCTAGAAAGACTTATATTTAGGAACGGAGGTACGAGGTAGTATCATGTATGACATCTACATATCTAATTTAGCAGCCAGTACTAGAAATCATTGTCTGCACAAAGGGATTACTGGTCGAAAATCCTAGCAAAGCACGCTGGCAGGCACAGAACAATACAAGAGAGAGAGAGACGCGCTTACAAGATCATAGCAATGCCTCAGTCCAGGATCTTGGTTGGCCAAGCTGTTAGATCCAGAAGAAACATTGTCATTGTAGTTTTTGCCAGCTGCATAACAGGTAACAGCGACCGGTTAGTATATTTGAAGTACATCGGGCAGGTGATGCTGGACGGGTTTAAAGGTGACAAGTACCTAGGCCGTGGCGGGTGCTTGGCATCTCTCCAGACTATGGGAATCAGGTTAGAAACGTCGAGGGTGATGACGCTGCGCTGGCTGTCGGGGTCCGGTAAGGAGATCTAGAACCGTCGAGTAGGGTGTTTGTGGAGCGGCTCCGGTAGGGTGGACTACGGTGTGGGCGAAGCGGATCTATGGCTGTGGATGAGGGCGTAGGTGCTGCTCCGGTGGTTGGGTTAAGGATGGTGTTGACGATGCAGATCTGCGGCCGTGGACGGGGCGTCAGAAGCTGCTCTGGTGGTTGGGTTAAGGGTGGTGTCGACGATGCGGATCTGCGGCCGTGGATGGGGCGTCAGAAGCTGCTCCGGTAGGTTGGATGAGGGTGCGAGGAAGCGGATCTGAGGCCGTGGACTTGTGAGTTGGCAAAGCGGCCCCGGTAGGGTTGAGAATGATATAGGCGAAGCGGCTCTGGTAGGGTTGAGGAAGGTGTCGGCGAAGCGGCTTTGGTAGGGTTGAGGAAGGTGTCGGCGAAGCGGCTCCGGTAGGGTTGAGGAAGGTGTCGGCGAAGAGGATCAGAGGCCGTCGACGGGGGCGTCGGTGGGGCGGCTCCGGGGGGTGTGGACGAAGCGTCTCCGGTGGGGAGTACGAATGAGCCGCTGCAGATGTGCGACGATTGACGAGAGTACCGGCGAAGCAGATCCGGCGCCGTGGACAAGGCCGACACTGAATGGGCTGTGGTACAGTGGTGGATGAGCAGTCTACTTGTTTCTAGGAGAGGTGGGAGGGGTAGATGCGGCCGCAGAAGTAGATCCGGTGAGGTGGACGCCGCTGGCAGTGAATGGGCTATGGTACGCCGGTGGATGAGCAGTCTAGGGTTTCAAGAGGGGAGGGGAGAAAGCGCGATGAAGTACGGATGGCGTGATGTAAGATGCTCTGGTGCTGTGGAGTTAGTCGTTTTTGCGGGAGGGGGAGAGGAAATGGGGGTGCCGTGTAGTGGGGGAACCGGAAGTTACCAAAGCATCCCCGACCTATCATGTAGATGAGGGCGGTATTGTAACTGTTGGTCTCCGTGCACCAAGGACAAAAGAGGGATTTCGCATGATAAAGACTAAGGTGGCGGAAATTTTAGAAGGAGGCGGGAGATTTTGCCGCCCGCGGGATCGTTCGTATCCAATTTCAACTAATTTTGGACCGTGCTAGCGGGAAGGTCATGCTAGACTGTGTACACGGGGCATGCATCAGCAGTTAATAACTGGTGTGAAATCCACCCCAGAAAAAAGACAATAACTCGGGATGATGCGCCGATAACTTGGACGTTCACATGTGCGCGGCTAATCGTACGGGTGTAGTGGCGCGTTCACAAAAAAGGGATCAAATGCTCAGCCTGTGTATTTCTCGTGTAAATAGATAATTTAGTGCCATTGGTTATTTACTTTAAACATAATGCATTGACGTGTTAGTGTAGAGGCGCACAAAAAGAAATGGATATTGTAGTCAGCTACTTAAAAGTGTTACCTCATATGATTACATAGCCTCCATTTCATAAATTGCGTACCCGTTGAATTCATATATGAATATTACATATATTACTTCAAAATAGAAACTTAAATCATCCAAGACTAATGAATTTGAATGCAAGAGTAACAATGGTGCATGTTCATGATAGCTACACTGGTTGTTTGAAGAAACATCACTGTAACTTTGGCATGCACAACTAAAAAGGCTTATTTAAATAGAAAAAATGTGATATGTGAGTGTCCAATCTTTATAGCGTTGAATCGATATTGTACCTTTGGTCACGATACGAAGTAGATATTGACTTATGTTCAAGCGATGCACGTCCACGATCGCTAGATAGTGATACGTGAATGAATTGTGCAATCTCTCTCACACACATACATATCTCATTTCCCTGTGGGCATCGGAATCACACACACGCACTTCGTGTATTTCTCTCCCTCCGTTAGGGTTAAATTCATCTTTCTACCCCGTCCTACAAGTCTCTCACACAGAAACACACACGCTATCTATGTCTAACACGCCCACCCCTTTAATTCCGCCCACCCACAACCACTAATGTCTCTCACACATATGCTATCTACCTATCCCTTAATATAGCTAGATATGTGTCACACAAACTTCTTCTCCCTACTAGCAAGATGCCCATGCGTTGCACGGAACATCAAGATGCATTTGTATGAGAAGCTTATCTTGTGGGAGAAAAGGATGAATGAGGGAATGCCTTATTTGCAAATGCGGAGAGGGGTGTGGGTATCTTTTTGCAAAATTGCCATAGTTTCCTTCCTGTCCTTCGGATATAAACTGGATGGCCTATATTGCAGGATGGCAGGAACACCATCATCACCAACTCTATTTTTTATAAGATAAGAGTAGAGATATGTGAGTGTCACTTCCCCCCTCCCCACACACCCACACTTCCCAACACCGAAGGAGTAGGGTGACACCTCGATCTTGATACTAATCTATCGACTGGCTTCTCTCTCAAACATACACACACACACTACCCGGCACCGAAGGAGCTAGTAGGGTGGCACATCAATCTTGATAATAATCTATCAACTCCTCTTTCAAACACACACACACACACACTCGCTAGTTGTGCCTCTGTGCCTACCGCGCACACTCTCGATACGTCTTTCTCTCCCTGCCCCCCCCCAACAATGACAGCAGAAGGGTGAAAACTCGATCTGACCATAATCTGTCAATTGGTTTCTCTCTCAAACATTGTGTCTCGGTGCCTCGCTCAGTAGCCCCTCGATATGTAGACTTTTCTCGTGCGCACAGCTGTAGTGACGATGACGCTGAACCCAGTGTGCCTTGTTTTTACTGGTCTCATGTGATAGTTTTCACCCTGTTTTCTGTTAACTAACAAGGCAACCTTTTCTTTGTTACTACTAGTGAATCTGAAATCATTCGGGGCAGACATAAAATATATCACTTCCACCCAATTATCGCAGCAACTATTTTAAAAGAAATAAGCTAGCTGCCCGTGCATTGCACGAAACATCAAGATGCATTTGTATGAGTAGTTTATCTTGTGAGAGAAAAGGTTGAACGAGGGAAGGCCTTATTTGCGAACGTGGAGAGATGTGTGGGTATATTTTTGCAAAATTGCCATAGTTTCTTTCCTATCCATTAGATATAAATCTGACGGCCTATATTGCAGGATGGCACGCACACCATCATCACCAACTCTGTTTTCTACTCCCTCCGTCCGAAAATACTTGTCATCAAAATGGATAAAAAGAGATGTATCTAAAACTAAAATGCGTCTAGATACATTTCCTTTTATCCATTTTGATGACAAGTATTTCCGGACAGAGGGAGTATTTGTCTTTTTAGAGATTTCAACAAGTGACTATGACCGGACCTTACCAACAGACTCAAAAAAGTAGTCCATAATTTTGATGTTACCTCTTTTCTTGGCGGTGCAGTGCCATCTGGATACCTCATAAATAAATAAAGTACTACATGATACTAATATATGATACATGGCGCAGGAGTACTAAGTATTATTAATACAGTTTTGCTAGAACTCATCTAGATGAGATATAATTTGGTCTCATTCATCTTTTATAGCCATTGGATGTGATGCTATATAAGATGCGTGTGTGCTGACGTGGGTTGTATTTGTTCTTGTGCAACGAACTAACCACTGCATGTCATGTTTGATAGTCTCAAGTCATTAAAAGCATACAAGCCCCACATCTCTTCTTGGTTGATTCCTCTATTTATGTCAAAAAATAAGAAACAACGTGAGAGTTAATGCACCACGCCTATGTGTTTACTATTTGGTTTTCGTAAGATGACTTAATACTCACCTAGATGGAGGGAGTATTCGATTTGACAGCGGGCGGCGCAGTTCCCGATACGGCTTTAATGCAGACGAGGGAGGGAGTAGCGGTTCCCGATATGTTGAACGGCCAATGCATCCTTCTTCAATTAATGCATGAGGAAAGTAATGGGAGGAGGTCCGGGGAAAGAGGCTGCACGATGTGAATGCAACGCAGTTTGGCCTCATTCCCTCATATAAAGGCGCCCCTCCATTCCAATGCATCTACCACATCGTACGCACCTAAGCATTTTCCTAAGCACCTACACTAAGCGCAAAAGAGCTCACTCCAGACCCATGGTGGCGATGCTCATGAGCGGCCAGCGGCTGCGCCAGATGGTCCACGACGCCGGCCTGCGGCATGGCGCCGAGGATCGTCTCCAGACGGTGTTGGAGACCGGCTGGTGGATGGCCGCCTTCGACGCAAACTACGAATCTCACTTGGACCAGATGATCGTTGCCACCAGCAATAAGTTAACCGTCCTCAAGAAGCTTGCGGACGACATCGCCGTACTCCTCCAGCCCGCGCGCCCGGGCTCCTCATTGCCTACCACCCTAATCGACCTCCATGGCCGGAACCTCTTTCAAGCACTGGTGGCCCTGTGACTTCCCGCCGACGCCATGAAGAATGTCCACCTGGAGGTCACGCTCGCCGCGAGGCGCCTCACCCTGCAAGAATTCGTCGACCTACACATCCACATGTACGAGGAAATCGTGTACATAGGTATCTACAAGGCCAATGAGGACGCTACGACGTTGGCCTTCCTCAACCAGCTGGAAGCCTTGGATGCCTTTGCTGAGAAGCACCTCGACCTCGCCACAAAAGCTGTCGCTCCTTAGCCGCCGGTCGGTGGCCCGGCGCACTAAGTTGAGGAGGAGGAGGAGGTCGTACGTTCATGGATCCATCTTTCTTCTTGCCTTCTGTAACCACCACTGCGATCGCATCATCGTGGCCTTAATTCTGTGTTGTTGCATTCTCGTTCTAGTCAATACCGACATGTGCGATCCCTTTGCTTAATTATATGCATCACTGTAACTAGTACTCCATCCGTCAATTTATAAGTTGTGCTTACCTTTTCCATCAACTTCGTGCAACGCGCGGGCATCTTGCTAGAAACACTAGAATATGTCTATATAATCCGTATGTGATAGCCCATTTGAAATCTCAAAAAAGACAAATATTTAGGTACGGAGGGAGTAATATATTAGGAGTATATCAAAACAATAGTGATTTCTTTTAAATTTGTGAACAAATACTACTATTCTACTACTTTGGATCCGTCGCAATGCACGAGCACATTGCTGGTAAAAGGAAAAGGCATGCCGCGTTCGCGTCGCACCCCCACACGCCCGGGAATCGGGAGTACAACACGGCCCGTCCGGCACGACACATGGCTTAGGGATGGCGTGTTGCCTAGCATTTTCACTTTCATGTGGGACCGCCGTTGAGCAAACCGACACCCCGCCCGCCGCCGAGTTGGAAAAAAGAAATGAGGGGAAGATCTAGCTGTAGCACGGAAGCCAAGAAATTTGGTGTCAGACGGGGGTCGTTGATAGAGTCGGAGCATTCCGTACTAGTACCAAGTTTGTACTCCTAATACTATATTACTAGTACTACCACTATACAACTAGTAGGTACGTGCACGGCACAACATCGTAGGAACAAAAAACGGGAACATCTTGTTTTGGGTGATTTATCTATTTTTCAATCAACGTAGTATGAATAATATGATGTGGGGGCACCCATGAAGCTTATGTGGCTTGGTTGCATGGCTACGGAAGGTTAGAGAAAAATAAATAGATAATGTGTTTAGAGTGCACTCCACTAAATAGATATATATACTTTGGATCCATTGCAATGGACCGGCACATCTATATCTATACCCCCTATATAGTGTGTGAAAAACTTTGAAAGTTGGTCGTTGGATGAAGCCAATCCGATGGTACAAAGATGGCAAATCCGAGCACTACTGGCCGTTGGATATCATCCACCAGATTCTGCCACATGTATAATCTAGAAGACTCCATGGTTGAACTTAATTCATGACTAAGGGCCTCTTTGATTCATAGGATTGCAGAAACACAGGAATAGGAAAAAAGTAGGATTGGAATGGCATGTTCATTGGATCCCTATAGGATTTGAGTTTGTTTGATTGTGTCACATGAAAAACAAAGGATTTCTTTCAAGAGGTTGGAGTGCATGTTAGAATTCCTGTGAAACGTAGTACAAATGAATCCTTAGGAAAATATTCTACATGATTCAATCCTACGAATCAAACGACCAACGTAGGAAAAATTCCTAAGGATTCTAATCCTTCGAAGATCCTATGAAAATCCTTGGAATCAAATAGACCCTAACTTTGCCACAACTAAGCTTAGGCAAAGTTATTAGTTCTTCAAAACAAGAGAAACAAGTTGGCAAGCCTAAGGGAATCTTGCCACATTTTTTGTGTGTATGTCATGTGGGGCCTTAGTGTGGCTTGCCTAAGGTGTGGCTTGAATCAAACACTCGCCTAAGTTAATCAAACTTGCCTAACCTTACATTCAACCAGATTTTGCCACATGTTAGAATCCAGAAAGCTCCACATGTAGAAGCATAATGCACAAACCACCAGAATCTCATGCGTGCAATGCACGTGTACCTTACTAGTACTAGTTGGTAGTAGTAAGAAACAAATTCCAGTTTTGGCACGAGCTCGTACTGCGGGAGCACCACAAGGCCTGCCGCAGGAGTTACATTTCCCTCTCGGGGCCCACGGGACCGAACTTCAGTGGCTTAGTGGTAGAAACAAGAAACGTGATGGTCGCCGTGGTTCAACTTCCATGGACAAGCTGTCATGTCTGCTGACACATGTATATCAAAACTAGAGTGTTTATATTTCAAGCACGTGAACAAGTATTATTCTACTACTTTGGATCCATTGCAACGCACGGGCCAGCACATTGGTAGTAGTAGTGTCCATCTCTATCTCTAGAGGCCTTCCCTCGTTCATCCTTTTCTCTCACAAGATAAACTACTCATACAAATGCATCCTGATGTTCCATGGAACGCACGAGGATGTTTCCTTGGGGGTCTCTCCAGCGTGGCGTGGCCGTAGTTGCAAGTTGACGCCCCTTGAGATGCCGACGTTGAGGGGCACTCGGATTTCCTCTGACGAGCAGGTAAGATGAGTTTGATCACGTAGTAAATGCATTCTAAAGACTACTTCTGTGTCCATTTCCTAATTCTCCCCCTACCCATTGTTTCACAGGTTAGGCTCGGTGCGAGTGGAGATTGGCTTGCATGTGTACGGGAGGGTACCAACATCAATTTGCACAACATTTACAACGGCGAAACCATTCCCGTAGAACCTTTGTCCAACATTGGGATCAACCATGCAACGGGCCACCGCATGAATTGGTACGATGGAACCACAGTGAGATTGAATAAGATAGCACGAACCTTGCACATGGCGGTCAAAGGCGGACCATGCTGTCTGCGGCCGATTTGTTGCCGTACGAGTAGGAAGACGATGTGCTCCTTTCTAACCGCATCTGCGCGGTGACAAACCAGGGGACTTATTTTGTATGGGACACATCCTACGATATACTCCCTCTCTCCCAGATTATTTGTTTTGAATCTTTTCGTTTTATAAGTTTCAAATTCAAATTTAGAGCTCCCCATCACATGTTGAGATTACAATGTCCATTAAATCGTTGCGTGCATGTATAGTAAAGAAACAAATCTCGATTTTGGCACGAGTTCATGCTGCGGGAGCACCACAAACCCTGGCGCAGGAGTTACATTTCCCTCTCAAGGCCGTCGGGACTGAGCTTCAGCGCCTTACTACACCTACCTTTGAGTCAATAATATGTGGACCCGATAGGTGACTGGTCCACATGTAATGCTCCCATAGGCAGAGGGGCAGTGGGGCCAAGAGGGGTGAGCCGTAGGTCGGGGGACGTGTGGTTTCATGGGTTCGAGCGGCATCGTGGGAATCGTGGGTGCCTGTGGTAGATACTTGATGCTCGCCACGTTTTAGGTGGCCCACATGTCATGCACACAAAGGCAGAGTGGCGGTGCAGCCGAGAGGGGTGAGGCGCACATCGGGGGGGGGGGGGGTGGTGCCATGGGTTGGAGAGGCGTCGTGGGAATCGTGATGGTCGCCGTAGTTGAACTTCCATGGACAAGCTGTCATGTCTACGGACACATGCACTGCATACCGATCATTGGAAGGAGTAGCAGAGAAAGCTATATATGCGGATAAATAGTTCCTTATAGTCAAGCGGACCCGTGCTACTACTCTGTTCCAAAGACATGCACACCATCGAAATAGTCCATCTATATCAATATACACCGAGAGGGAATAATTTTTTTTACAAGAGAGGAAATAGTTCGTCCATCCATAATGCCCTCCTGCTGGTGCAGCCTTTTCTTCTTCTTCTTCTTCTTCTTCTTCTTCTTATTGTTCTCATTCTCTGTGGGAGACGGCTTCGCAACAAGCTCTTTGGACCTTGCAGCTATCTCGAAACTCACACGGGCATCGAGGGCAGCATATTTTATCTGCTCGTACGTCAAGGGATAATTCTCCCATCCAGACAACCTTAATGCCACCGTCTCGTCACCCTTCTGAAGATTTGTACCGAGCACAAAATTTGCTACGTCGAATAGGGATGGTGTTTGTTTATCACAAACTTCTACAGGAATTTTGATTCTGGTTTGTAGGTCAGCGATGCTATTCAAATCAAGCTTGTACGGCTCCATCTTCTGTTTGTCCCCTTCGATGGCTGCCCCACAGAAGTATACATCCTCCCGAGATAAGAAATCGTGAAGCTCACCTGGTATGGAGGGCAAGTGTATGATGTGGTACACCAAAACATCATCTTCGAAGCACAGTTGAAGGACGACGGCACGCTGGATCTTCCCAGGGGCACGCTCCGTGTACTCTGCGTCGAGACCAATGACCCTCGTCTCTACCTTTTCGAGGGAGTTGGATACATTGTTGATCCACTGCCGAACAACCCTTGGGTGGACGGTGACGGTGGCAACTATGCACATCGAGCCTTCGACGAGGACAAGTTGGACGCTAAAAACTCGCATCTCGATCTCTATCGCCATTTGGAACCGTTGGAACCGAGGGCTATGGTTTGGAGAATTAGGATTAGATGGCTAGTCTAACTGAAGTAGTAGATGATTATTTAAAGAGGTTAAAACAATGTGAACACAGTGGGGTTTGGATGCAAATGAAGATGAAGGGGAGGTGAAGAGGCCGAGGAGAATCGGTTCCCGGTGGAGAAGTAAATGGGAGAAGTGGCGTGCAGGCAGTTGATTAGACGGCTAGGTAGACTAAACGAAAAGGCTATGCGGGTAGACTGATGAGTCATACCTGTTCGTGTACGTGCCCATCCTTCCTGATAGGTGGGACCTATGCAAACAGATAAAAAAATGTGTCGTAGTTTTTTTTTTGAGCGCGTGAGTGGGAGACACAACATTCTCTAGTTAAGGAATACTCCCTTCGTTTAGGTGAGTATAAGTCACCTTATGAAAATCAGGTTTTCCCAAAACCTTTAGGCGTGGAGCATTAACTTCCTGCTCGATCCCCTCCCAGCCTCGTTAGCCAGCGTTCTCTTCCTCTGCTGCCGCGTTCTACCTTTCCATTTTTCCTCTTCTCAAGTGTGGAACGATCTGCATGCCGTCCTTGATGCACCGGAACGACCACTACATGCATCGCGGCAGAGCGTTGATTGGGCATGCACGAGAATTTGGTTCTGCTCGCAATATGGATGATACCTGAATGATGAAGTGAACAGGCATGCTAGCACGGGAGACCTATTTACGCTATACAATACTGGAGTACTCATGTACCTACTGGTAGTAGTAGTAGTAGTAGTACAATTGTGGTACACTTGATGGTCAAAATACTATTCATCCGGTCCTCACACTGAACTGACAACACCCTGCGCCTGACACTAGTCCAGGCGGCGTGTTCGGGTTACCAAAGTCAGCCTCACCCTGTGCATAGTGCAGTCTATCACCGCCACTGTACAGCACATTGGCGCCTCGCCTCGTCTCCCTCTCCGCTCCCATAGCACCACTCCATCTCCATCTCCTTCTCCGTCTCCATCTCACTGTGCCCCCGTGTACCATCGCCTCACCCGCCTCCCCCAGTACCACTATTCCCTCGCTAGCCGCTCCAGCACCGACATCCTTCTCCCCCGTAAATCAAGCCCCCTTCCAAACTCCACCATGGCCGAACGCGAACCGCGCAGCATCCATATGAGCCGCGATTGGAGCAATCTCCCCAGTGACATCCTCGACCTTTGTTGTTTGTGTATGGATATGTTGAGCGCCTTGCGGCTGGTTGCATGCTCGAGGGACATGCACACGGCCATCGTCGAAGCGAGGCCTAAGCTTTTCAAGACACCCTGCTTGCTGCTATCTGGTCTTGCGAGATTGGCTCACCATGATACGGAGGCGTGCATGATGCCCCTCGACTTCAATCCGATCTCCATTAGCCAAAACTTCTTTGCAGGTATGTAGTGGGTCGCCGTACATCATTTCCCTTGACATCGATCCGATCACCATCGCCCGAAACTTCTTGGCAGGTATGTACTGGGTCGGTATGAACTCCCACTGGATGGTTGCCTTCAGAGAAGACGGTAAAAAGTTGGTGCTCGTGAACTTCCAGACCTCCCATGAGATTATCCTTCCTCCGTTGGATTATATAGAGTATTACCATCGCGGTCCAAGTCATCTAGATTACTACATCAGTTGGACGGACCTTGTTTTGTAGAAGATTGTAATCTGCCAAGTGCCCACATGACATGCGAATTACGTAGACTTCAAGCTAATTGCCTTGTTCGACCGTGGACTCGCCTATCTTTACATCGGTGCCTTCTTTAGCTGGAGACAACTCGGCTCGCAGTGGATCATCGTCAAAGCTGATACACACTTCTGTGATGCTATTGAACACAATGGCATCATCTACGCGATCGACAAAGCAGATGGCACCACGTATTGCTGGGACGACACGTGTAAGTTGTTTCCTCTCATGTTAATGATGACGCCATGACACTGTTTGAACTTTTTGTGATGATTGGCATATCTCTGTTTGAGCAGAATTTGAGTAGAACTATGGCAATGTATTAGAGACGCCGTAAATCAGCTATATTTGGAATGAGTTAATTCATGCGATTGTGACCATGTCATTACAGCCTATTTGTACCCTGAATAATCAAACGGTTAGGAATATATGGATATTATCCTTATTTTATAGTAATCTATATACTACTACTAAATATGAGTGTGTATCAATGGCCATGTTAGTTTCCTCATTTTCATGATGTAGAAACATGTGCCACACTGTTGGTTTCATCTAACCATACATTAGGGAAGTAAATGTGCATATGGAGAACTCTATATTTGGAAGTAGTGAAATCCTGCAATGGCACTTCTATATTTTCGAACCCAGTATACATTTCCCTGTATTTTCCTCCCAGTTCCAACAGGGACATATCAATGATGTTTCTTGCATTATCCTACTCATACTCTGAACAATGCTGATCTTACATTAACAATGCATGTCCTTTTTGATATGATGCAGTGTCCCTACAGTTACTGCCCTTTGTAATCACACCACCTTTTCCAAAAACAGGGAAGCACAACTGGTTCCTCGCTCGATCAGATGACGGCAAAAGACTGATGATCATTCGGACACATGAGCCGGAAAAGTTATATTGCAAAAACCCCACTGTATACAAGCACCGTGTAATACGTGAGTATCCGGACAGTGGTTGTTACGTCTATGAGCAGGATACTAGCTTGTTGGGGCCTTTAGGATTTTTTAGTTGGAGGCGGGTAAACAGCCTTGGTTCACACTCTCTGTTTCTCGGACTGAATTATCTGGTTAACCAGGAGATCACCGTTGGCAAGGACCTTGATGGTAGAGAGGCTCTGTTTGCTATGGAAAATTGTGTCTACACGGCGAGCCCTAGGAGTTCGAGAGCAAACTCCCCTGATTGTCAATGTTACAGCCTGCAGCCAAAAGAAGGTGAGAATGACAAAGGCATCCGGATTAACTTTGATCCTTGGATGTCTCAATTACGACAGGCAGTGATGTGGTTCGAGCCTTCAGGTTGATAGGTTATTGGGCTGTTTCATCGAAAGGGTGGAGTACTGGTGTCTCCGGATCACTAGTCGCTGAAGCGGGGCTGCAAATTATGATGGTGTTGGATCATCTCTTCGAATGACTTTGTTGTCTTTGCTGCTGGTCCTTGATGGGTAGTTCTTTCTTTTGTTATGCATATTCCTTGTCATTTGGTCATCCTCGTCTATGTCACTCTTACTATGTAATAGTTGCTTCTGTTTAGAATGTCATTCTCGTCTGGATCACGAGAGTCTGAGCGCTACAGATGGGTGCGTTTTGGTGGTGTAGCAAGACTTCTTGTGAACTATCATGTCTTGCTGTTTATGTCATTAGTAGTCACTAGTCAGTGTTTGAATGTTGTATATATCGTTGTTTTGAACTGTTTATTGTCTCGAACTACTGGTGAGCTAAATGAGGGCATTACCATTCTCTAGTGTTCAGAGTATATCTCCTTTTTTCAAGTTATATAATTTGAGCTCAGTGTCTTTCCGATGATGTACACTTGTTTGGGCCAATGAGGTGTCGTTGAATATGGGCCGAGTAGTAACGCAATGCCAAACAGGTCAATTATGACTCTCAGGCCGGGCTCTCAAAAGATCCTGAAAAAAGGCCGGGCTCTCCAAAAAAGAATGAATAAGGACTCTTAGGCCGACATGTGGGCGCCACCGGTGTTTTCGTGCGCTTGCGCGCCGAGAGCATATTGGCGCATGCTCGAAATTCATGCTACCTTTTCATCCGCAGTTCCCGCCCCTCCCCACCTCTGGAATCTCGATTCCTACTCCAGTTCCCCCAAATCCCCCTCCTGTACTCCCTGTACTCAAGCGCACTATCATGTCGCCGGTCAATGCAGATCTCCGAGCCAGAGATCCTGAGGTCCATCCTGCCTTCAGTCACTACGTGCTGTCGCTCAACAGTGGCATGGCGGCGCTTGACGACCAGTTTGTCGGCAAAGTGCTGATGGTAACCATCAATGGCGACCGGCCTCCCGTCTCGCCGGATGACCTTGATAAAGCTCTTGGCATTGCGCACGGCATCCAAATAAGTGACTTGCTCGTCGAAGTCTGTCCACCACCAACTGATTTCTTCGTCAGGTTCCGGACAATATTCGACTGCACTCGTGTGTTCGAATCTTCCCGGCGTTTGTTCTGCGATGGCGCGCTGGTGAGCTTTGATCGGTGGCACCCATGATGGGGCTCTGTGCCCTCTGAGCTTGAGTTTTTAACAAAGCTTACCTTCCACGGCATGCCTCGACGTGCTTGGAACGGCGAGTCCATGAACGAGCTTATCAACGACCTTGGAGGTGAGCTCGTAAGTATGTTTGTTCCTCCAGACAGCTGGGCTCTGACGGTTATGGCATGGATGAAGAAGCCGTCCACCATACCGAAGGTGATTGGTGTTGAGATACCGGTGCAGGAACCGGGGTTGTACTATTCGTCGCCACCAAGGCCGCCGCGGACCACGTTAGGGATGTACCTGCATCGAGTGTTCGTGCATGTCGAAGAAGTGGTCAATCCATCAATCGAAGTCCTGCCGCCGCCGCTGGTGCCAGGGTCCGTCGACGATGTCCATTACAGGAGTCAACGTCAGACTTTCCCCGTGTTGCTTGGAACGATGGATGGCACAGGGCCTACTCCATCACGCGGCGGAGGCCACTGCTTCTTTGGGAGAAGAGGCAGGGCTGGCTGCCTGGATGTGCTCTAATTTGAGGTAACAACTGAATCTTGTCAGATACTAGTTAAATCCGAGCTATGGGTGTGAAGCACTGATATGCTAGTACATTTGATTGTGACTTGTTCTAATTTTGTACCTGAACTTTTTTAGAAAGGGATGTACGTCAACTTAATGTGCTAGGAGAACTTATTGTGTTGTCTGTCTGTTTTCTTTGCACAACATTCAAGATATTTCCCCATCATTGATAAAGATGATGAACCGTTATGTACGACTTCATTGGTTTCAACATAGCCCTTCCCGTAGCGATCCATTGCTTCCATCCTGATTGTGCCGCCTGCGTGAAATTTTTGTATGCAAGTTCAGTGTGCTATGATGTTCTATATTATTGTGTCAACTATATAAGTTTTTACTGAGCATCAGCAATGCATATGGCTGAAAGATGTATTTACGAGCATCGGCCGATGGGTCTCTCTCTCTCTCTCTCTCACACACACACACACACGCACACGCACAAGTGGGACCCGTTGAATTATTTATTTGCTCGTGACATCTTTTAATTAGGTTCCACTCTAATCTAACTTTTTTCTTAAGTTATTAATTGAGCTCAGTTACTTCAAAAAGTTGTACAGAAGCCTTGTTTGGGCCTTTCCGGCCTCGCTGAATGTGGGCTGAGTAACCATGTTAGGTTGTACAGTACTACACAGGCCTTTTTCACTATTTTTTCTTAAATAATACATTTTTTATTAATTTACATAAATATTACGCTGGGTAATTTTTTTCAAAAATAATACACCGTCCGCCCGCAGCAGGCCGACTGGTCCTAGTCGGCCCACAGCATGCCGATTGGATTCCAGTCGGCCTACAGCTGGCCGACTGGCCCTTGTCGGCCCACTGTGGGCCGACTGGAGCTAATTGGCTCGCTGTGGGCTAACTGTTTTTACAAAAGTGTTAATCATGTATTTAAAAAATATGTGTATTGTGACCTCCTCCGCTCGCTGTGGGCCCACTGTTGACTAAAAAATATGTTTTAAAAAGTGTTAATCATGTATTTAAAAATTGTTAAATGTGTGCATAAAAAATGTTCCTTATCTATACAAATTTTTTAACGTGTGTATAAAAAATAGCTTTTTTTCAACATCAGCAATGCAACTGGGCCGACAGCTGTACACAATATCCGGGTCAACTTGTTATTCTCCGCCCCGCTGGGCTGCAAACTTTCCTAGAAGGTATGCATTAGGCTTAACAAGAAAATGGACTTTAAGAAATAATAAATGGGATGTAATTATAATAACTGGACAGTTACTATGCACCAAACACGTAATTAGTTTGAAAAATATATTATTTTTGGAATTTGAAAATTTTAATTTCATTACTTGTTACGCACGCAATATTTCATTGGATTTTAACGTAATACAACTTTATTTTGAAATTATATTTAACCTGACTAGAAATTTCGGATACAAATATTTCGGATCCCATCAAAATGTGGGAATTTTTTTTGAATTCTGTTTTGAGCGGTTGTTTGAAATTATTAATCGTTGTCCTAGCTAGAAGTTGGGTTGTACTTTTAACAAACTGTAAATGGGCTGTAGTAAATTCCATTAGAATTAAAAAATGGGTTGTACATTCTTACAAATCACAAATGGGCTATATGTTCTCTGCCAAATCCGAGCTGTGGGCCTACTAAGTTAACACCTACCAAGGGCTTTGTCAACTTAGTCAATATAAATGATTCTAGCTGCAGTGATCATACGATGTCCATCCAACGGCCGTAGTGCTTCTTCAACCTCTGGTCTTCTTGCTCCAGCCGCCCAAAGCAGCACCAGTCGTGTCACGTGCTCCTGCCTCCCGTGGCCGGCTGTGATGCCGCGGAGGCCTCACCGCCTCGTACTACTCCCACCGCTGGCCAGGCCATCCCTCTACTCACCCACACCCCCTGTTATTCTGCGGCGATGGCAGCCTCACACCGCAGCCGAACCAGTGAACCCTCGTACTCCTCTCTGCGCGGGCTTCCACTGTTGCGTCTTCCCCAGCTCCGCGTCGTTCCCTTCCTAGGCCTCGTCGTCGTCTAGACCACCGCCCTGGTGCTCTTAGCGCGGCGTGGTCAACGTGGTCAATGACCGACTTCCATCAGAAGAGTACTGTACGTGGAGAGGCTGACAGCTGGGTCCACGGCAGCCGCAAGGAAGTGCCTCCTTATTACGCGCAAAATAATTATTCCTCCACCTGACAATGGGGACCCACCGGACGGGCCACCGTATTTCGCGAAAAAAATGATTTGCCCCCTGACTGCTGGGACCCACAAGCTACATCTTCGCACACAAGGAAGTGCGTCCAAAAAAACGATTCGCCCCCCTGACTGCTGGGACCCACCAGGCCCTCGACTGCTGGGACCCACCAGCTACATCTTCGCACGTAAGGAAGTGCGTCGGGGCAAAAAAACAAAACGATTCGCCCCCTGACTGCTGGGACCGACCAGCTACATCTTCGCAGGCAAGGAAGTGCCTGACAGTCGGGACCCACCTGGTCGAAGTGTACATAGCGTTGTCATTCTGGTCGCGAATGTGTACGTACATACTGGTCGATGTAGAGGCGCGCACGTGTCATAGTAGAGGCGTGCACGTGTCGTAGTAGAGGCGCGCACGTGTCGTAGTAGAGGCGTGCACGTGTCGTAGTAGAGGCGTGCACGTGTCGTAGTAGAGGCACGCACGTAGCATGTACACGTACGTACAGCGGCCAGGGTGCAAGAAAGAAAATACGGCCATGTATGTGTACATACGGGCGGGGTCTCAAACGCCTACTCGCGCATACGTACGGCGAGGGCTCGTGTACATGGCTGGGTTAGAACAGAGAAACAGTGTCGTCGTCGTGTTCATGGGGAGGCAACGGAATGCTTCGTGTTCATGGGGAGGCAACGAAATGCGTCGTGTTCATCGGGAGGGCTTGGACGGAACAGGCGATGGAAACGAGGCCTGGCGTACCGCAGAATGGAGGAAACGACCTTGTGTTTGACCGGCCACGTTCGAAACGGGATCCTGTTCATCAGGAGAGGTCTGGCGTACCGCGAAACAGAGGAAACGGACCTCCTACAGTCGAAACGGGGGTCCTGTTGATCGGGAGGGGTGTGGCGTACCGCAAAACGGAGGAAACGGACTTGTGTTGGAGCGCTACGGTCGAAACAGTGGTCCTGTTCATCGGGAGGGGTGTGGCATACCGCAAAACGGGACTCCACGGGATACTGTTCATCTCCACTATCGACCCCCTCCAGCCTCCACGAGCTACTCTTCATCCACCGTTGACCTCCTCCAGCCTCCACCTGCAACTGTTCATCAACAGGCTCCTGTTCATCCAGCCTCCACCGTGCGCTACTCCACCGACTACTATTCAACCACCCCTCCACTGTCTACTGTTCATCCAGCCCTCCACACCACGTGGTCCTGTTCAACCACCCCTCCACGGGCACCCCTCCACCGTCTACTGTTCATCTAGCCCTCCACACCATGGGGTCCTATTCAACCACCCCTCCACCGTCTACTGTTCATCCAGCCCTCCACACCACGGGGTCCTGTTCATCCACCCCTCCACGGGCACCCCTCTACCGTCTACTGTTCATCTAGCCCTCCACCACACCACGGGGTCCTGTTCATCCAGAGGCAACGCCACCGCTCACTGTTCATCCAACCCCCCCCCCCCCCGCAACGCTCACTGTTCATCCCATCGACTGGCTTCAGTTAGCAGCAGTAGCGAAGGAATCGCTCGATCGCGTTCAGTTAACAGCCATCGATCGATCGCTCGGGTTCAGTAACGTGTAGCCTACAGTGCAATTGCTCGGGTTCAGTTAGAGCCCAACGCCTCGCTCGGGTTCAGTTAGAGCCAACGCCTCGCACACACGCGTGTACGTGTACGAGAGAAACGCGCATCGCTCGGCCCCCGATCTCCCACCATAACCGGGAACTCCCCGAAATTTTCCTCCCCCTCGCTTCTACCACGGTTTTTTCCGTAATGGACGGCCGAAAGAATGTCATGCAGCTGCGTCTCCGGCCCGCCCAGGACGAAAAGCCCATTTTCTGTCATGAATTTTTGTCATAGAAGTAGGAGCCCACCACATCTATGATGATATCGGGTTTTGTCACAATTATCGTCATAGAAGTGTCATATGTATGACAGAAAAAAAATTCATTCGGCCCAAAATGTCACGGATGTGTCTTTTTTTGTAGTGTTGTGACACCCCCGATTCAATCGTACACTAATCATACACGCAAACGTGTATGATCAAGATCAGGGACTCACGGGAACATATCACAATACAACTCTACAAATAAAATAAGTCATACAAGCATCATATTACAAGCCAGGGGCCCCGCGGGCTCGAATACAAGAGCTCGATCATAGACGAATCAGCGGAAGCAACAATATCTGAGTACAGACATAAGTTAAACAAGTTTGCCTTAAGAAGGCTAGCACAAACTGGGATACATATCGAAAGAGGCGCAGGCCTCCTGCCTGGGATCCTCCTAAACTACTCCTGGTCGTCGTCAGCAGCCTGCACGTAGTAGTAGGCACCTCCAGTGTAGTAGCAGTCGTCACCGACGGTGGCGTCTGACTCTTGGACTCCGTCGTCTAGTCGCAACAAACGGGTATAGAAAGGGGGAAAAGGGGAGCAAAGCAACCGTGAGTACTCATCCAAAGTACTCGCAAGCAAGGAGCTACACTACATATGTATGCATTGGTATCAAATGAAAAGGTGGTAGCATAAGTGGACTGAACTGCAGAATGTCAGAATAAGAGGGGGATAGCTAGGCCTATCGAAGACTACGCTTCTGGCAGCCTCCATCTTGAAGCAGTAGAAGAGAGTAGATGGTAAGTTAACCAAGTATTATCATATAGCATAATCCTACCTAGCGATCCTCTCCTCGTCACCCTGTGAGAGAGCGATCACCGATTGTATCTGGCACTTGGAAGGGTGTGTTTTATTAAGTATCCGGTTCTAGTTGTCATAAGGTCAAGGTACAACTCCAGGTCGTCCTTTTACCGAGGGACACGGCTATTTGAATAGATCAACTTCCCTGCAGGGGTGCACCACATTTCCCAACACGCTCGATCCCCTTTGTCCAGACACACTTTTCTGGGTCATGCCCAGCCTCGGAATATCAACACGTCGTAGCCCCACCTAGGCACAACAGAGAGGTCAGCACGCCAGTCTAAATCCTATGGCGCAGGGGTCTGGGCCCATCGCCCATTGCACACCTGCACGTTGCGTACGCGGCTGGTGAGCATACCTAGCAACCTCCATTACAAAGGAAGTTGCGTTACACGGTCCAACCCGGCGCGCGCCGCTCAGTCGCTGACGTCACGAAGGCTTCGGCTGATACCACGACGTCGAGTACCCATAACTGTTCCCGCGTAGTTTGTTAGTGCGTACAGGCCAGTGGCCAGACTCAGATCAAATACCAAGATCTCATTAAGCGTGTTATCTTGAAGTAACCGCGAACGCCGACCAGGGCCAGGCCCGCCACTCACCTAGGTGGTCTCAACCTGCCATATCGCTCCGCCAGAAAGATCCACATAGAGGGCCGTCGGGAAAGTATGTCCTTTCAGCCCCCAATTCGTGAATCAACTGCGGGTACTCAATGAGCTGACCCAACTTATCATGTGTAATAAGTATAGTATATACCCGTGATCAACACCCGACGTGATCATGGCCTGATAGTATAGCATGGCAGACTGACAAGAATGTACGGCCACTGATGATAAACTAGCATCCTATACTAAGCATTTAGGATTGCAGGTAAGGTATCAACAATAGTAGCAACGACAGGCTATGCATTAGAATAGGATTAACGGAAAGCAGTAACATGCTACACTATTCTAATTCAAGCAGTAGAGAGAAGAATAGGCGATATCTGGTGATCACGGGGGGGCTTGCCTGGTTGCTCTGGCAAGTAGGGGTCACCAACAGCTTAGTCGATCGGGGCACCAGCAGCGGCGTCAGTCTCGTAGTCTACCGGAGAGAAGAGGGGGAAGAAACAATGAATACAATGCAAAAAGATGCATAACGATGCATGACATGACAAGTAACGGTGCTAGGTGTGCCCCAACGCAGTAGGAGGTGATACCGGCGAAGGGGGGAAACATCCGGGAAAATATCCCTGGTGTTTCGCCTTTTCGGACAGATCAACTGGAGGGGGAAAGTTGCGTGTTTGCTATGCTAGGGATGTGTGGCGGACGAACGGGTTGTGTATCCGGATTCGTCTCGTCGTTCTAAGCAACTTTCATGTACAAAGTTTTTCCATCCGAGCTACGGTTTATTTTATATTAATTTTAAAAGATTTAAATCATTTTTAGCATTTATTTAATTATTTTAATTCAACATTATCCAGAATAGTGCTTGCTGACGTCATCAAGACGTCAGCAGCCAACGTTCACCGTTGACCTGGTCAACCTGACATGTGGGTCCCGCGTGTCAATCTCTGTTAACTAATTAACCAAATTAATTAGTTTAATTAACAGATTAGTTAGGTTAAATAATTAATTAGGCTAATCTAATCAGGATTAATTAAGTTAATTAATTCTTTAATTAATTAATTAATTTTTTTAATTATTATTTTTTAATTAATTTTTTTATCAACTCTTTTTTTTGTTTAGAAAACGTTCTGGAGGGGGGGCCCTCGTCATAGGCCCAGCGGGGCGTGCGGGCACGTGGGCGCGGCCACGAGTGCCCGCCGGGACAAGCCCGGGTGCTGGCCTCGGGCACGGCCAGCGGCCGTCGCTGGCGGAGATGGACGCAGCCCGACACGGCCAGGTGGAGGAGACGGCGCAGGGTGCTCGGCGGCAAGGGAGCAGCAAGCAGGGGAGGAGGGCGCATGCGGGGGAGAAGGGGCCAGGGGCGTGAGGCCGTCGTGGGCGCAGCCTGCTGTGCGGGTAGCCGTGGAGGAGGAATTGCGCGGGTGAGGTACGGCGAGCGCGAGGCGGGGGGCAGCAGGGTCGAGCCGGAGCTCGAGCGAAGGCGGGCGCGGGGTGTGGCCAAGCAGGGAGAGGCGGGCGGCATGGTCGGGTGTCGGCGATGCGAGGTGGCAGGGCGACGGCGGCGCGACGCTGCAGCAGCAGCTGTGCAGCAGCGGCAGGAGGAGGAGGCGAGGGACGGAGCGCGGAGCACGGCAGGGAACGCGGTCGCCACGGGCGCTAGCAAGGTGCCGGTGCGGGCGGCAGAGCACGGCGAAGCACGCTGGCGCGCGAGCAGGGGCAGGGGGTCGCGGTGGCCACGGTCACAGTCCCGAGCAGCGCAGCGAGTGCGGGCCGGGTGCGGGCGCGCGCGCGAAGGCGCGGACGTGGTCGGGGCGAGGGAGAGAGAGAAGGCCGGGGGCCTCACCGTGGTCCTGTAGGGAAAAATGGCAGCAGGGCGTGGGGAGGTTGATGGGGACGAGGCGACGATGGGGAGGTAGGCGTGCAGTCCGGCGAGGAGGGGGACGCAGGCCAGCGAGGTGGGTCTTGGGCGGCGACGTCCTGGCGTGGGGCGGCACCGAGCGCCCCCGATCCCGATCTGGATCGGGGAGGGAGGCAGAAGTGGGAGGTGAATCGAGAGAGTGGGGGAGTGGGGTGTCGGTAGGGTTGACCGGGTGGAGTGGGGGGTTATGGAGAGGGAGTGGGGGTGGGCCGGTTGGAGTGATAGACTGGGTCGGCCAGTTGGGTCGGTTGGCCAAGGGGGGCCTTTTCTCCTTTTTTGTTTTATTTATTTATTTTTCTTTTTATTTATTTTCTTTTCTATTTTAAATCACTTTAAAATATTTAGGCAATTTCTAAAAATGAGTTTTCTCCACAACAATTACCAGTGCAATGTTTGGCACCCACCGAACATTTTTGTTGCAATGTTTGGAAACATTTGTTGTTTGCAATATTTTGAATTGATTTTGAATTGGTTTTTGAACTAGCGAGAGATTAACAACAGTGACGGAGGTGGTGTGGCATCACTAGCAGAGTTTTACTGTCAGTTAATTATCTGGGCGTTACACTTGGAGTGGATGTCAAGCAATCAACGAGGCGGCCATGAGGCAGGGGGGCGCGCCTACCCCCCTGGGCGCGCCCTCCCCCCTCGTGGGCCCCTCATTGCTCCACCGACCTACTTCTTCCTCCTATATATGTTCACATACCCCACAAACATCCAGCAGCACCACGAAACCCTATTTCCACCGCCGCAACCTTCTGTACCTAAGAGATCCCATCTTCGGGCCTTTTCCGGAGCTCCGTCGGAGGGGGCATCGATCACGGAGGGCCTCTACATCAACTCCATGGCCCCTCCGATAATGTGTGAGTAGTTTACCTCAGACCTTCGGGTCCATATTTATTAGCTAGATGGCTTCTTCTCTCTCTTTGGATCTCAATACAAAGTTCTCCTCGATTCTCTTGGAGATCTATTCGATGTAACTCTTCTTTTTGCGGTGTGTTTGTCGAGATCTGATGAATTGTGGGTTTTGAAGGAAATATGCCCTAGAGGCAATAATAAAGTTATTATTTATTTCCTTATATCATGATAAATGTTTATTATTCATGCTAGAATTGTATTAACCGGAAACATGGTACATGTGTGAATACATAGACAAACAGACTGTCACTAGTATGCCTCTACTTGACTAGCTCATTGATCAAAGATGGTTATGTTTCCTAGCCATAGACATGAGTTGTCATTTTATTAACGGGATCACATCATTAGGAGAATGATGTGATTTACTTGACCCATTCCGTTAGCTTAACACTTGATCGTTTAGTATGTTGTTATTGCTTTCTTCATGACTTATACATGTTCCTATGACTATGAGATTATGCAACTCCCGTTTACCGGAGGAACACTTTGTGTGCTACCAAACCTCACAACGTTACTGGGTGATTATAAAGGTGCTATACAGGTGTCTCCAAAGGTACTTGTTGAGTTGGCGTATTTCGAGATTAGGATTTGTCACTCCAATTGTCGGAGAGGTATCTCTGGGCCCACTCGGTAATGCACATCACCATAAGCCTTGCAAGCATTGTAACTAATGAGTTAGTTGCGGGATGATGTATTACGGAATGAGTAAAGAGACTTGCCGGTATCGAGATTGAACTAGGTATTGAGATACCGACGATCAAATCTCGGGCAAGTAACATACCGATGACAAAGGGAACAACGTATGTTGTTATGCGGTTTGACCGAGAAAGATCTTCATAGAATATGTGGGAGCCAATATGAGCATCCAGGTTCCGCTATTGGTTATTGACCGGAGACTTGTCTCGGTCATGTCTACATAGTTCTCGAACCCGCAGGGCCCGCACGCTTAAAGTTCGGCGATGATCGGTATTATGAGTGAGGGAGTCCTAGATTAGGGGGTCTCCGGACAGCCGGACTATCTCCATTGGCCGGACTGTTAGACTATGAAGATACAAGATTGAAGACTTCGTCTCGTGTCCGGATGGGACTCTACTTGGCGTGGAAGGCAAGCTAGGCAATACATATATGGATATCTCCTCCTTTGTAACCGACCTTGTGTAACCCTAACCCTCTCCGGTGTCTATATAAACCGAAGGGCTTTAGTCCATAGGACAACAATCACAACATACAATCATACCATAGGCTAGCTTCTAGGGTTTAGCCTTTCTGATCTCGTGGTAGATCTACTCTTGTAACACCCATATCTTCAATATTAATCAAGCAGGACGTAGGGTTTTACCTCCATCAAGAGGGCCCGAACCTGGGTAAAACTTCGTGTCCCTTGCCTCCTCTTACCATCTGGCCTAGACGCACAGTTCGGGACCCCCTGCCCGAGATCCGCCGGTTTTGACACCGACATTGGTGCTTTCATTGAGAGTTCCTCTGTGTCGTCGCCGTTAGGCTTGATGGCTCCTACTATCATCGATAGCGATGCGGTCCAGGGTGAGACTTTTCTCCGTATTCGGCGGCTTTGCACTGCGGGATAATTCGCTTGGCCATCTGGAGCAGATTGAAAGCTACGCCCCTGGCCATCAGGTCAGATTTGGAAATTTGAATTACACGGCCAACATCCGTGGGGACTTGATCTTCGACGGATTCGAGCCACAGCCGGGCGCGCCCCACTGTCGCGATCGGTACGACCTAGCTCTACCGCCGAACAATACCCCAGAAGCCGCGCCCGCATCAGCTCCGACCCTTTGTTCAGAGCCAACTGCGCCAATCGAGGACGGGTGGTTAGACACCACCTCAGGGGTTGCAGTCTCAACGGCGATCGAGCCGAACACCAGCACAAATCTCCGTGCAGCCCGTGACTCCAAGGTGCTGGACTCTCTTCTGGAAACCGAACCATCCGCGCCCCTGCTAATCGAATCCGATTGGGCGCCGATCATGGAATTCACCGCCGCGGATATCTTTCAGCACTCTCCCTTCGGCAACATTCTGAATTCACTAAAGTCTCTCTCTTTGTCAGGAGAGCCCCGGCCAGATTATGACCAACAGGATTGGGATGCAGACGACGAAATTCGACGCCCACCCACCACCCACTTAATAGCCACTGTCGATGACTCAACCGACATTCTCAACTTCGACTCCGCAGACATCGACGGTATGGACGACGATGCGGGAGGCGGAGAGGAACCACCGCCCACACGGCGCTGGACGTCCAATTCATCATATGACGTATACATGGTGGACACACCAAAGGAAGACGACGAGGAACGGAAGGACGCACCGAAGGCTTATTCCCTCGAGAAGCAGTCAAAGCGGCGGCGCAAGCGCCGCCCCAAATCCCGCCTCGCCAGAAATAACGATAGCACAGACCCAGCGTTGGAGCAGGGCGAACCACTGCCGGACCACGGCAATACAGAGAATCAAACCGAACAAACCAATTCTGTCAAAGATAATAGTCCGGACGACACAATGCCCGACAGGCACTCGGAGCAGCAGAATGCCCGTCAAAGGCTTGTTTCCACCGCGAGGAGTCTGAAAAAGCAGCAGCAAAGGCTCAAGGCTACGCAGGACACACTCCAAATCAGATGGAGTAAAGTACTCAACACAGCAGCGAAGTACGGCGACAATCGCCCCACCAAGAGCTACCCAAAGAGGAAGTTACTAACTGAATTCGATGAGGAGGCCTCAGACCCCTCACAACCAAAAATCAAAACAGCCACCTGGCCCGATAGACAACCTCACGGCCAACATAGAGCGGCAAACAATGCCACCTACAAGACAATACGCGATTCACACGAGGGCTTGAACCAAAAGGACAGCGCAACCAGATCCATCTATGGACCACGCAAGCATGCCCCAGCATACGATATAGCACAACAAACGTCCGAACAACGCGGTACACCCAGATACAGGGGTGCCGCACACCCCCTATGTTTCACCGATGAGGTGCTGGATCATGAATTTCCAGAGGGATTCAAACCTGTAAACATAGAGGCATACGACGGAACAATAGACCCTGGGGTCTGGATCGAGGACTATATCCTCCACATCCATATGGCTCAAGGAAATGATCTCCACGCCATCAAGTACTTACCACTCAAACTCAAAGGGCCAGCTCGTCATTGGCTTAAAGGCCTCCCCGAAAACTCCATTGGAAGTTGGGCAGAGCTCGAAGACGCTTTTCGGGCAAACTTTCAAGGGACTTATGTCCGACCTCCGGATGCGGATGATTTGAGTCATATAACTCAATAGCCCGGAGAGTCAGCCCGAAAGCTTTGGATCAGGTTTCTTACTAAAAAGAACCAAATTGTCGACTGCCCGGACGCCGAAGCCTTGGCAGCTTTTAAGCACAGCGTCCGTGACGAATGGCTTGCCCGACACCTCGGCCAAGAAAAACGGAGAACAATGGCCGCATTAACAAGCCTCATGACCCGCTTTTGCGCGGGTGAAGACAGCTGGCTAGCCCGATGCAGCTCCAGCAACCCCAGTACATCTGAAGTTAGAGATGGAAACCGGAAATCACAGCGCAACAACAATAACAAACGCTGGAATAAAAGAGACAGCATGAAGAGCACGACAGTAAATGCCAGATTCAAAAGCTCTCGGTCAGGTCAGCAAAAGTTGCCCCCTAAAGGCGCCAGAGACGAATTGTCCAGCCTAAACAAAATTCTGGACCAAATATGTCAGGTCCATAGCACCCCTGGCAAACCAGCCAATCATACCCACAGAGAATGTTAGGTCTTCAAGCAGTCCGGCAAGCTCGACACCGTACACAAGGGGGAGGATACACCAAGTGAAGATGAGGATGAGCCTCTCAAGGAAGACACTGGGGAACAAAAGAAATTTCCACCAGAAGTCAAAACAGTAAACTTGTTACACGTGATCAATGGCAGAAACAAAATGGCACTCCCAGCAAAATACGCCCGAAGGCCTATCACCGCAGAGTCCTGCCACTGGTCGTCTCAACCGATCACTTTTGACCATCGTGATTACTCAGCAAGTGTCTGGCGTGCAGGATGGGCTGCCCTAGTATTAGACACAATAATTGACGGATACCACTTCACACGAGTCCTGATGGACGGTGGCAGCAGTCTAAACCTGATATACCAGGATACAATCCGCGAAATGGGGATAGACCCAACAAAAATTTGCCATAGCAATATTACCTTTAAAGGAGTAACGCCAGGCCCAGGGGCTCATTGCACGGGCTCCCTGCTACTAAAAGTTATATTCGGCTTCCCCGATAACTTCCGTAGCGAACATTTAACCTTCCACATCGCTCCGTTTCAAAGTGGCTATCAAGCACTACTCGGACGCGAAGCTTTCGCTCGCTTTAACGCAATACCACACTATGCTTCCCTCACACTCAAGATGCCCGGTCCACGTGGCATCATTACAGTAAACGGAAGTATTAAGCGATCTCAGCGTGCCGAAGAGCGTGCGGCTGCCCTGGCAGCCGCACACTAAAAATGGCCTCACCAACTAAAGCATTTAACAGGTCGTCATGACCTCGGACACGGCTAGACGAGTCCGGCGCAGCCATATGCAATTTATACTGGATCAATGATCACACCCCTATTACAAATACAAGGGGCTCAACGTGCACAGACAAGCGGCAATTCTTACTTACCTAGAATTATACATGATTTCTTTAAAAAACTATCTTTTTGCACGACAGCTTTTTCACCCAAGCTCCTCTTTTTTACAGATGATCATCGTGCTACACCCGTCCAGGATACGGCACAACAGAGACACAGGCGCAGACGTGCAGCAGGGACCCGCTCCAAGGATTCTTTTCAGATTAAGACCCTGTGTAAACCTTTTTTACTGTCTCTTGTTGATACATATCCACCGCATTCTCATCACAGTTGAGAAGTATGCTGGCGTCTTGGCATGTGGCCACGTTAGAATAATGCACGTACCTGGACACAAGGGGTTTCTTACGAAGGGCACTATTTGGGCCCCGTTTATACCATAAAGACCGAATACCTTAGGGAGTGTTCGGCGTCGCGAGTTTGGCCTTATATGCATCAGCTCCGAATCATTGTCTTTGGTCAAATGTTGGGTTTGCCCGGCTCCTATGTTTTGGTGCCTTATGTTCCGCTTTACCGGCTAAGGTAGCACCAGGAGAACTACTGCGATTGTGCCTTGGTTCATCCGGACGAGCACCTCAGTAGAGAAAGCCGAAAACTGACTGTCATGATATAGTATGAGACTGGTCAACCACTCGATGACCTATCGGAATGTTATAATTCCTCCGCCTTAACGAAGGGCCATTTCCCGGCCAGGCATGTATGCACCCCGCGATCGGGAGAGTGCAGAGCCACCAGGGGCTATCTAGTAGCCCCACTGTCAAACTCCTATGGCTAAGTGAAAGTGTTAAAGCATTATAGTCCGGTTGCCTCGCTCGCTACGCTATCACCTCCTTAATAGGACCAAGATGTTGGGTTAAGTGTGAACACGCGTTTTTTGCGAGCAACCCCGCATTTTATGCATGGGGTTGAAGCCGACGGCTGCAATCTTTCAGGTTATACACACGTATACATAAACGGCCGTACAGGAGGCATCATACTACTTTCAGGCAAAAGTATAAAAATAACCTTATAAAATATTCATAAAAGCATTGTGCTTACAATGAGAATACATATCACTCAAACATAATATTTTTCGAGCATTGGGCCTCTATCAAATGAGCACCCTCGAGAACCTCCTCAAAATAGTGTTCGGCAGCCACCCGGCCTATGCCCGAACCCTGCGCCGCAACAGTGGTAGCGTCCATCTCCACCCAGTATGCTTTAACACGGGCAAGGGCCATCCACGAGCCTTCTATGCACGTCGACCTCTTCATCGCATTAATGTGCGGCACCGCATCAAGGAACTGCTGCACTAAGCTGAAATAGCTGTTCGGCTTTGGCCTTTCCGGCCATAGTTGATCCACAACGGACCTCATGGCGAGTCCGGACAACCTATTCAGTTCGGCCCATTCGGCTAGCTGGTCAGTCAATGAAAGCAGACACTCTGGAACATGGAATTGCGTCCAGAACAGCTTGTCCACTTCACGATCTGTCTGACCTTGGAAGTACTTGGCTGCATCGGTAGCGCTCGCCGCCAAATCCATATACGCATCTGCCGAACTCCATAGCCGATCCAGAGGGGCATATCGGGGATCTCCGAACTTCCTCCATAACATGAAGGGTTTCCCAGCCGCAATATCCCCGGCTTCCCGCAACTCCTCCTTCTTCGCTCTCATAGGAGAACGGGTGTCTTTGTCTGCCACCGCGGCCTTCTCAAGGTCTGTTGCCTTCGCTCGGTTTTCTTTCTCAAGGACCCGGCAACGGTCGGCAGTGTCTTTTAATTCTACGGCCATCTTCTCCTGGCTCTCGCAATGTGTGGCCTTCTCGGCTTTCAACTCTTCGGCCGCATTCAAAGCAGCCGCATTACTAATCCTCGCTTGTTCCTTGGCTCGGGCAAGTTCCGCCCGCAAGGCTTCCACGGTGGCAGCTCCATTTGCAGTCACAACATATTAAAGATACTGGCATTATGCCGCTCTTACTATGTGGCATTCACCGGATAATAACACTTACCCTGTTCCTCGTCAAGCCTCTTGTTAACAAGCTTGATGTCGGTGTCTGCCGCATCCCGTTGCCGTTTTAATTGGGCAAACTCCCTAGTCCGGCTAGCCACCGGAGCTCCCACCACCTGCACATAGAGGCAGTTTGGTTATTGCCTGGGAATATGATCCTCTGTTCGCCGCCGTTCTCGACGACAACCAGAGTCTCAGGGGCTACTATCTACACAGGGCACACCTAACATGTGCAGTACTATCACATATTATCTCACATACCTCAAAGCCTGTCAATAGACTCATACAGGCTTCATGTCATCCGCCTTCAGCAGACGAGATTCTCTCCATCACCGTACCCATCAGCGTACGGTGCTCTTCTGAGATGGCCGCTCGCCCCACCAACTCCCTCAGAACGTCCGACCGCACACCAGACGGTGCCGGACTCTTTCGTATGCTCTCTTCGGGAGCCAGACACTGGGGACTTCGAGGGTCTGCGGGATTATCTTCTGGCCTCACCGGATCCGGAGAGGCCCTCCGTGACGACACTTCAGGGTCGCCCGCTTCTGGAGCGGAGGAGTCTGGGGGAGGCGTTTCGCTCTCCATCATCTCTGGAAGAAGATCCCCCGAAGACAAGCTCATTTGAGAGGGGCTGAGGCCCGAACTGCAAGACAGATGCGGCGGTTATTTTCTCAGAGGAAAAAGATAGCATACCCTTACTATTAAAATATTTTGGATCACTTACGACTCATTGGAGGGCTGGTCCCCCGCGGACACTATGCGCTAAAAACACCCCCCAAGGCAGGACCCTCAGTGGGAGACCTCTTCTCCCGTTTGGAGGCTTCGGCTTCCGAATCCTCGGAAGCAGTCCTTTTCCTCCCCCGATCGTCCTCCTTCGTGGAGACGCTCGTTCCCTCGGTTGGAGCAGATAGCGATGGGGGCCCGCGTCCGCCCGTATTATCTCCCTCGGTATCTTCCTTCAAGGGCTCCGGGCAAGGTGCAACCTCGAGCATCTTCTCCAATACCGGATTTTCCAAACCCTCAGTGAGGGGGACCAAACACCGAATCATCTTTGCCTTTGTTAGGCAATCCTAGTCAAAAGGTGAACTCTCAGAAATAACTTCGAATAAAGGACAACATGTTCGGCTAGGGGATTTCTTACTTGTTCGGCGGCGCGGTTACTGCTTCGGCCCACGTCCTCGGTGATATCCGGACATTCCACTTGAGGTCCTAAGAATGACTTGTACATCTCCTCGTGCATCAGGCCGAGGAAACTTTGAATGGCATGTGGTCCCTCTTGGTTGAACTCCCGCAAGCGCAGGGGCCGGCATTTGCAAGGCTGGACTTGACGAACCAGCATAACTTGTATTACTGCAACCAAATTAAAATCTCCCTCGAAGAGATCTCGGATGCGGCTTTGCAGTATAGGCACGTCCTTGGCTGGACCCCAGCTCAGACCCCTGCTAATCCATGACATCAGTTGTGGTGGGGGGCCCGGGCGGAAAGCGGGGGCAGCCGCCCACTTGGCACTTCTGGGAGCCGTGACGTAAAACCACTCCCGTTGCCATAATTCGGACATCTCTGGAAAGGAGCCTTTCGGCCATGGAGCTCCTGCCATTTTGCCTATTGATGCACCTCCGCACGGTGCATGTTGCCCCTCGATCATCTTTGGTTGTACTTCAAAGGTCTTGAGCCACAGGCCGAAGTGAGGGGTCTGAAAGTGCAACTATCCCTAGGTGGTTTTGGTAATTCATAACAACATATAGCTCATTGAGCTAATGCTATTCCAAGATGATTATTTCAGGAAAGCTCAATGATTGGCATGGCATGGATGTGAAAGTGGAACCCTCAAAATGCTAAGGAAAAAGGATTGGCTCAAGCTCAAAAGCTCAAGACTCTTCATATTATATTTTAGTGATCCAAGATCACATTGAGTCTTTAGGAAAAGCCAATACTATCAAGGAGGGATGAGGTGTTGCTTAATGAGCCTCTTGCTTCATGTGCTTAGTGATATGCTCCAAAACCCTCAACTACTTTCCCATATCCATATATGACCTAAACCCTAAGCCAAACTCGGTCCTACCGATTCTTCCTATCCGGCGCCACCGAGTTTCACTTGTCATTAGCCACTGCCAAACCCTAGCAATTCGGTCCTACCGATAAGGATCTCGGTCTCACCGAGATGGGGTTGCAAACTCTCTGTTTCCCTTTCGTAACTTTTCGGTCTCACCGAAAGAGCGAATCGGTCCCACCGAGATTGCAATGTAAACTCAGTGTTTCCCCTTTGTAACTTTTCGGTCTCACCGAAAGAGCAAATCGGTCCCACCGAGTTTGCCTGACCAACTCTCTGGTTAGCTAATTACCAAATTCGGTCTCACCGAGTTTGTGTAATCGGTCTCACCGAGATTACGTTATGCCCAAACCCTAACCATATCGGTCCTACCGAGTTGCATGTCAGTCCCACCGAAAATCACTAACGGTCACTAGGTTTACATTTTCGGTCCGACCGAGCTTATTGATTCGGTCCCACCGAGATTGGAAAACTGTGTAACGGTTGGATTTTGTGTGGAGGCTATATATACCCCTCCACCTCCTTCTCATTCGATGAGAGAGCCATCAGAACACACACACCATTCCAACTCATATGTTCTGAGAGAGAACCACCTACTCATGTGTTGAGACCAAGACATTCCATTCCTACCATATGAATCTTGATCTCTAGCCTTCCCAAGTTGCTTTCCACTCAAATCTTCTTTCCACAAAATCCAAATCCTATGAGAGAGAGTTGAGTGTTGGGGAGACTATCATTTGAAGCACAAGAGCAAGAGTTCATTACCTACACACCATTTGTTACTTCTTGGAGAGTGGTGTCTCCTAGATTGGCTAGGTGTCACTTGGGAGCCTCCGACAAGATTATGGAGTTGAACCAAGGAGTTTGTAAGGGCAAGGAGATCGCCTACTTCGTGAAGATCTACCGCTAGTGAGGCAAGTCCTGTGTGGGCGATGGCCATGGTGGGATAGACAAGGTTGCTTCTTCGTGGACCCTTTGTGGGTGGTTGCTTCTTCGTGGACCCTTCATGGGTGGAGCCCTGTGTGGACTCGCGCAACCGTTACCCTTGGGTGGAGCCCTGTGTGGACTCGCGCAACCGTTACCCTTCATGGCTTGAAGTCTCCATCAACGTGGATGTAGGATAGCACCACCTATCCGAACCACGGGAAAAACATCTGTGTCTCCAATTGCGTTTGAATTATCCAAACCCTTCCCTTTACATTCTTGCAAGTTGCATGCTTTACTTTCCGCTGCCAATATACTCTTTGCATGCTTGCTTGAATTATGTGATGATTGCTTGACTTGTCCTAAAATAGCTAAAATCTGCCAAGAACTAAAATTGGGAAAAGGTTAAGTTTTTATTTGGTCAAGTAGTCTAATCACCCCCCTCTAGACATACTTTCGATCCTACAAGTGGTATCAGAGCCTTGGTCTCCATTTGCTTGATCTCCATAGCTTTTGGTGGTCACAGCCTTGGTTTCACAACCTAGGAGAGTATGGCGTCTAGCGAGGGAAATTATCACCGTAGAGGTCCTTACTTTGATGGTTCTAATTTTGCTAGTTGGAAGCATAAAATGAAAATGCATATTCTTGGACATAACCCCGCCGTTTGGGCTATTGTGTGTGTTGGTTTGCAAGGTGACTTCTTTGATGGGAGAGAACCAAACCGTGAAGCTACCGCGGATGAGTTGAAGATGTTGCAATACAATGCTCAAGCTTGTGATATTCTCTTCAACGGATTGTGCCCCGAAGAATTCAACAAAATCAGCCGTCTTGAGAATGCAAAGGAAATTTGGGACACTTTGATTGATATGCACGAAGGTACCGACTCCGTCAAGGAATCCAAGTTGGATGTGCTTCAAAGCCAACTTGACAAGTTCAAGATGAAGGATGGTGAAGGTGTCGCTGAAATGTACTCTAGGCTTGCTCTCATCACAAATGAGTTTGCCGGCTTAGGAAGTGAAGAGATGACCGATAGATTCATCATCAAGAAGATTCTAAGAGCCTTGGATGGAAAATATGATACCGTGTGCACATTGATCCAAATGATGCCAAATTACAAAGATCTTAAGCCAACGGAGGTGATTGGAAGAATTGTTGCTCATGAGATGTCACTTAAGGATAAAGAGGAACTTCACAACAAATCAAGTGGTGCCTATAAAGCCTCATATGAAGCCCCTACATCATCAAGTGAGAAACAAGACTTCAATGAAGAATTGAGCTTAATGGTGAAGAACTTCAACAAGTTCTACAAGAGTAGAAGCAAAGATAGAAGCTCCAAGTCAAGGTCCTACAATGACAAAAGATCTTCTAGTCGAGAGCGAAAATGCTACAATTGTGGAAGACCCGGACACTATTCCAATGAGTGTACGGCTCCCTACAAGAGAAGAGAAGATTCTCCAAGAAGAAGAAGCAAAGAATCACCACCAAGAGAGAGAAGGAGTAGAGATGATCGTTATGAACGAAGATACTCACGGAGAAGCAAGGATTCGGAAAGGAAGGAAAAATCAGCAAGGAGCTACACAAGAAGAAGGCATCAAGCTCATGTTGGTGAATGGGTATCCGGCTCCGACTCCGACAGCCACTCCGAGAGAAGTTATTACTCCGGCCCCGAAGATACTCAAGATGAAGGTATTGCCGGTCAAGCACTTGTGTCAACCAACTCCTACGACATATTTGATTCACCAAATGAAGGAATTGGAAGATGCTTCATGGCCAAAGGTCCTAAGGCAACACACACCGAGTATGTTGATTTCAATAGTGATGAAGATGACTTGTTAGGTGATGACTTGCTTGGTGACAACTCTAGTGATGAATACTATGATGAAATGTCAATTAAACATGCTAATCAAGATAAAACGAATGACAATGATAAGGAGAAGATTGAGGCTCTAACTAAAGAACTAAAAACTCTTAAGTTAGCTCATGACACTACCTTCAAAGATCATCGAGAACTTTTAAGAGCTCATGAGAAATTACGCTTTGAAAAGCTCAATCTTGAGCAAGAGCATGAGTTCTTAAAGGCAATCAATGATGATCTCCGCAATAAAAGTTCTTATTACATTGCCAAGCATTTACTCTTATCCACTTACATGCCTCGAGTCAAGTCTAACAAGAAAGATTCTTCCTCTAGTAGTAACAATGATCATGCTAAATCCAATATTGTTACTTCTAGTAGCTCTCTTGATTCCACTAATGATTCTCTTAGCCAAGTTACACTTGAGCAAGAAAATAGTTTATTGAAGGGAATTATAGAGAAAGGAGTGTACAAAAGCCTTGCTGGGAGTAAGAAATTCGAGGATATTGTGCGCAAGCAAGGAATGCACCGGAAGAATCAAGGTGTTGGTTTTGAGCGAAAGTTCAATGACAATGGAGTTGAGTGGGAAGAATATCAATACCCCAAGACAAAGTTTGTCCCTCAACAAGAGAAGTATACTTCTTTCAAGGGGACACAAGCTCAAGATGATCTTCCACCACAAGACTACGAGCAAAAAGGCAAGGACAAGCTTCAAGAGGAAATTGATGCATTTGAAGAAGCTCCAAAGACCTTAGTCAAGTGGATTCCCAAGACTACTTCAAGTCCCACTTCATCAAGTACGACTACAACTCCAAGGATTCCCATCAAGATGATGTGGATCCAAAAGAAGAAGAACTAGAGAGTTCTTGAGGGTGACTCCGCCAACATACTTCACTCTTATCATTTTGGCAAGAACAAGTGCAATCAACTTCCACATTGTGCACTAGTTCAAGGAGTCACAAACCCTCTTGTTAGTAAGACAAGGGACAAGGTAACCTAAAAGTTTTCATGGACATCATCTTTGTGTGCATCACTCTATGTCTATGGATATCCTTGTTTGTTCCTTGTGGGACTAACCCATGTAGGTATTGAAAGTGCAATTCACTCAAATGGATAGCTCCAAGAGATCTACATCAACATTGAGCATCCACATCTTCAATATCTACATGAAGTCATCATCGACAAAACCCAAGGTTAGTTCATCCCTCTTAGGGGGGATATCACATCTAGGGGGAGCTTTACTCTAAGACTTGAGCTAAAGCAACTCTAAAGATGTGAACACAACAATGCTTTATGTAAAAGTGGTAACCCCACTTGAGCTTAAACGATGAGTATGACCTATGATCAGGTGTTCTCACTTGACTCCTAAGTCAATATACTCATATATAGATGACCTAGTCATCGCAAATTGCTTGATAGATGCTAGAATTGGTTGTGCATGCCTTGTCACATATTTCATTTGCCATCTTATCGTGTGAGCATGCTGGTTGCATATTTTACTCATTCGAGGACATCCACTTGTTGTTTTGATTGTTTGGTTTTATCTTCTTTTGCCAAGTGGATGGACAAGAATGCCTAAGAACCTCCTCTAGCTATCTATGCTTTTCTCGTCTCAAACTCTATTCATGCTGCATCACAAAATTTGATCAAGTCAGATTCGAACCACTCTGTGTGAGGAGCGCTCGGAGTCCCCGATTCATCATAGACTTAAACTTCCAAAACCTCTTTATGATTCTCGGTCTGACCGATACTCCACTTTCGGTCCTACCGAGATCATTAAGTTGATCTAGGTTTTCGATCTCGGTGCAACCGATTTGAACCTTTCGGTCACACCGAGTTTCAGTAACTGCACACAGTTATGAATCTCGGTGCCACCGAGTTGTTCCACTCGGTCACACCGACAGGGTCAGGCTATATATAGTCACGGGCAAAATTTTGGAAATTTCTCCGAACCCCTTCGCCCGCGCGATAGCCTGCTCTGCCCTCGTGGTCTCCGGATCGTCTTCTCGCCGCCAGCAGCCTCCAGTCGCTGGTCTCCGTCGCCGTCAACGGGAATTCTGCCCCGCCGTAGCAAGTCCCCGCCGAACTAGGGTATGGACTTGATCTTTGTGCTATTCCTCAATCTGATTCCTAGCACATTGTGATCATATTGATTCTAGCCACGTTTGATAAACTTCTATCCAGTCAAAACGCCCGTAGATTAGGTTTGATTCGAAAATTCTTGGTTTAGGTTTCCGTCGAAACCATCTCGGACCCACCGAGTTGAAAAACTCGGTCCCACCGATTTGGCTTATGCCATTGCACAAGTGAGACTCGGTCTGACCGAGAATTACTTACCGGTGTGACCGATTTTGGAACTCTATGAAGCCCTAGCAGTCTCGGTGCCACCGAACTGTGACTCGGTCCTACCGAGTTCACTAGTTTAGGTTCCAAAACTGCTTCGGTATCACCGAGTTTGAAAATCGGTAGATCCGAGATGATTTCAGTGGGAAACTAAAACTAAGTTTTTGGATCATTCTTTTGCAAAAATCTCTGCATTTTGTGATGCTCATCCTTTTCTATCTCATCTATAATCTATTCACAGGGTCAGCAATCAGAGTGCAGCATGTCTGATCAAAGTGATAGCCAAAATATGTCTGAGCAGCAAGTGGTGATGAGTGAGGGCACTAGTCCCTCCAGTTCATCTGATGAAGGCAGCAGGAGCACTCCTAGCAATTTGCCAAAGGCTGCCACGAGACAAAGGAAGAAGAGGACTTCAGATTCCGAAGATGAGGACTATGTGGCAGAGGAAGAGGCCACTTCCAAGAGAGTTGAGCCAGCTCAAGGCACTAAGCCAGGCCTGAAAATCAAAAGGCCAGCAGGCAGGCAGCCAATGTCAAAGGCCAGAATGTCAACCGAGAAGCCCATAGAGCCAGTTGCAGCTGAGAGCAAGAAAAGAAAGGAAAGGGTGAAGAAGACTGTGGCTAGAGTGCTTGGCAAAGCTTCCATCATGGAAGAGGAAGAAGAAGAAGAAGAAGAAGTAGCTGCACCAGCACCCAAGGCACCCAAGCTAATGGGAGATGCCATAAAATCAGGGGGAGCTGCTTCCAAGGCCAAGCCAGCTCCAAAGCCAAAGCCAAAGAGGAACACAAGAAGCATCCCTGCAGCTGAGAAGAACAAGGCCCCAGTGCCCGAGACTGTTGCTGAAGAAGAGGAAGAGAATGTCCTAAGGAAGCTAAAGCCCAAGATCCCAGACCACAACGATGCTCATCCTGTGGCTGGGGACATGAAGCTCCGAAGAGATTCAGGACTGAGGAAGTGGAGAGAAGCAGACCCATATGCTTCAAGGAGAAGGACTGCCGTGGACTACAGGTTTCACACCAAGGAGCAGCAGGATTTTTATGAGACAGTGCTGCTAGATAAGAAGCCCATTGTCTGTGATATGCGCTGGGTTGATTGGACATACATCAAGGACAATGAGGAGCACTATCCTGGAGTGCAAGATAGCTTCATAGCTTGTGGAGTAGCTGACTTTGTTGGGCAGAAGCTCACAAAGTGGAACGAGGAACTCATCATGCAGTTCTACTCCACAGCTCACTTTTATCCAGATGGGAGGATCACATGGATGTCTGAGGGTACAAGGTACCAATCCACTGTTGAGGAATGGGCGAAGCTGATTAATGCCCCAGAGGAGCATGATGATGACATGGACATATATGCCAAGAAGAAAATGGACCACAACTCAATGTCAAATATGTACAAGGAGATCCCAAATGAAGCACTTGATACCTTCAAGTTTGGCTCAGTACATTACCTTCTGTCAGGACTGCCTACGATCAATTGGATACTAAGGCACACCTTACTGCCCAAGTCTGGAGATCACAAGATGATCAGAGGCCATGCTATCAACTTGCTACATGTGTTTGATGTGCCTCAGAAGTTCAAGGTGATGAGCCTCATAGTGGAAACAACCAAGAGGACTGCAGCAGACCAGAAGAGGAGCTGCGGATATGCCCCTCAGATTCAGGAGCTCATCAACTCCAAGATGGGCATGGGCATATATTTATTGGACAAGGAACATTTGCCCATCCGTCCAGATTTTGAGAACAATGAAGTTGTGATGACTGAGAACGAGCCATCGTCTGCACAAGCTTACGCAAAGAAGGAGAAGGCGAGGAAGGAGAAAGCTGCCAAGATGCCAACTCAAGAGGAGGCATCTGAGTATTTCTTGAAGACTAAACAAGAGTAGCTTGGTTACTTGATTGCATCCACGCTGAGGATTGAGCAAAGTCTGGCCACCCTCACTCAAAATCATCAGAGCCTAGAGAGAATCATGGAACAGAAGTTCTATGACTTGGATGTCAAAGTAAAGGAAGTTCAGTCTGAAGTGGAGCAGCTCCAAGAGGACATGCAGGAGAGGAGAGGCAGGACTACTACTCATGCCTTTGCCAGAGTGCCACGAGGCCCGAGGTCATCTTCCGTGCCAGTTGCTGACACAAGAGCCACCACCTCAGCACCAGCCACAGCCTCAGTTCCACCAGCTCCAGCATCTACTTCAGCTCCAACTCCAGCGTCTACTTCAGCATCTACCGAAGCCTTCGTCCTTGGAGTGATCCGGACTCCACCACCACCAGAAGATCAAGCCTGAGCGTCGATCTAGTGCTATGCATTTTCTAGGAACTTTTTGGTAACTTGTTGCCAAAGGGGGAGAAGGTGTATAGATCATAGGCTTCGAGAGAGAGAGTGTTGCTTTTCTCTCTTGCTTTATTTGGTGGTTTTTTGAACTCGTTTGCTTTTGAGTGCTTGAGATACTATATTTGTGAGACATTGATGATCATGTGTTTGATCATAAGCTACACTTAATGCTTGCTTAATGCTATTATCTTATCTATCTTATGTGATCATTCATTATTCTTGGTGATGAGTGCATGTATTTCATTCTTATCATTTTTAAGCGCTCCACCAAGATGTATGTGACATGGAAGAGTAACCCATGACTCTAACTCTTTGTGCATTTGCAGTCCAAAGCAAATTTTTAAATATTCACAAATTTAGGGGGAGCTCTTACTTATCACATACTTCTCAAAGAGACAATATATTTCATGCTTATTATCATTTGTCGGAGCTTTGATCTATATGTTGTCATCAATTAACAAAAAGGGGGAGATTGAAAGTGCAACTATCCCTAGGTGGTTTTGGTAATTCATAACAACATATAGCTCATTGAGCTAATGCTATTCCAAGATGATTATTTCAGGAAAGCTCAATGATTGGCATGGCATGGATGTGAAAGTGGAACCCTCAAAATGCTAAGGAAAAAGGATTGGCTCAAGCTTAAAAGCTCAAGACTCTTCATTTTATATTTTAGTGATCCAAGATCACATTGAGTCTTTAGGAAAAGCCAATACTATCAAGGAGGGATGAGGTGTTGCTTAATGAGCCTCTTGCTTCATGTTCTTAGTGATATGCTCCAAAACCCTCAACTACTTTCCCATATCCACATATGACCTAAACCCTAAGCCAAACTCGGTCCTACCGATTCTTCCTATCCGGCGCCACCGAGTTTCACTTGTCATTAGCCACTGCCAAACCCTAGCAATTCGGTCCTACCGATAAGGATCTCGGTCTCACCGAGATGGGGTTGCAAACTCTCTGTTTCCCTTTCGTAACTTTTCGGTCTCACCGAAAGAGCGAATCGGTCCCACCGAGATTGCAATGTAAACTCAGTGTTTCCCCTTTGTAACTTTTCGGTCTCACCGAGTTCCACTCGGTCTCACCGAAAGAGCAAATCGGTCCCACCGAGTTTGCCTGACCAACTCTCTAGTTAGCTAATTACCAAATTCGGTCTCACCGAGTTTGTGTAATCGGTCTCACCGAGATTACGTTATGCCCAAACCCTAACCATATCGGTCCTACCGAGTTGCATGTCGGTCCCACCGAAAATCATTAACGGTCACTAGGTTTACATTTTCGGTCCAACCGAGCTTATTGATTCGGTCCCACCGAGATTGGAAAATTGTGTAACGGTTGGATTTTGTGTGGAGGCTATATATACCCCTCCACCTCCTTCTCATTCGATGAGAGAGCCATCAGAACACACACACCATTCCAACTCATATGTTCTGAGAGAGAACCACCTACTCATGTGTTGAGACCAAGACATTCCATTCCTACCATATGAATCTTGATCTCTAGCCTTCCCAAGTTGCTTTCCACTCAAATCTTCTTTCCACCAAATCCAAATCCTATGAGAGAGAGTTGAGTGTTGGGGAGACTATCATTTGAAGCACAAGAGCAAGGAGTTCATTACCTACACACCATTTGTTACTTCTTGGAGAGTGGTGTCTCCTAGATTGGCTAGGTGTCACTTGGGAGCCTCCGACAAGATTGTGGAGTTGAACCAAGGAGTTTGTAAGGGCAAGTAGATCGCCTACTTCGTGAAGATCTACCGCTAGTGAGGCAAGTCCTGTGTGGGCGATGGCCATGGTGGGATAGACAAGGTTGCTTCTTCGTGGACCCTTTGTGGGTGGTTGCTTCTTCGTGGACCCTTCGTGGGTGGAGCCCTGTGTGGACTCGCGCAACCGTTACCCTTGGGTGGAGCCCTGTGTGGACTCGCGCAACCGTTACCCTTCGTGGGTTGAAGTCTCCATCAACGTGGATGTAGGATAGCACCACCTATCCGAACCATGGGAAAAACATTTGTGTCTCCAATTGCGTTTGAATTCTCCAAACCCTTCCCTTTACATTCTTGCAAGTTGCATGCTTTACTTTCCGCTGCCAATATACTCTTTGCATGCTTGCTTGAATTATGTGATGATTGCTTGACTTGTCCTAAATAGCTAAAATCTGCCAAGATCTAAAATTGGGAAAAGGTTAAGTTTTTATTTGGTCAAGTAGTCTAATCACCCCCCCTCTAGACATACTTTCGATCCTACAGGGTCACACGGAGGAAGGCCTCACACACGACAATAAATGTCGTGATGTGGAGAAAGGAGTCCGGAGCTAGATCGTGGAAATCTAGCCCGTAATAGAACATCAAGCCCCTGACGAAGGGATCCAGAGTGAGGCCTAGACCTTGGAGGAAGTGGGAGACGAACACCACGTTCTCATTGGGTTTGGGAGTAGGGACGACCTGCCCTCAAGCAGGCAGCCAATGCGAAACCTCGGCGGTCAGGTATCTGGCCTCCCTCAACTTCTTGATGTCCTCTTCCGTCACGGAGGAGGGCATCCATCGGCCTTGAAGGCTGGATCCGGACATGATTGAAGATCCGGAGCACCTGACCTGGGCTTTGGGTGTTAGAACTCGAGGCGAGGGAAGGGTTTGGTTGAGCACGAGAGGGAAAAAGCGAAAACCTTGTCCCCTTATAAAGAGGGTGAATATCAAGCGTCCTCTCCGTAGCCGTTTGGGACTTGCCTATAATCCAGGAGTCCTAGACATGGTTGGGTTACCCACGACCGCATTAATGAGAATCTCGTAATTAGGGGAACAGGATCTCCGCTTCGGCAAGGCGTGTCAAGAAACCGCCTCGCGTTATGTGTGGAGTTGGTTAAGAGAAACGGTTCGAATAATCACCGGGCCATGACGTAATGTCGTGTTGCTAAAATAAGCTAGCAAATTAGATCTGCGAAAACATTATTCTCTCTACGGTGGAATGTGGAACTTATTTTGCAGGGTCGGACACTATCCTCGTATTCAAATTCTTCTGTGATGTATTCGGAGAAGGAACCCGCCTTGCAATGCCGAAGACAACTGCACGCCGGACTCATCGTCATTGAAGCCTGGTTCAGGGGCTAATGAGGGAGTCCTGGATTAGGGGGTCTCCGGACAGCCAGACTATCTCCATTGGCCGGACTGTTAGACTATGAAGATACAAGATTGAAGACTTCGTCTCGTGTCCGGATGGGACTCTACTTGGCGTGGAAGGCAAGCTAGGCAATAGGTATATGGATATCTCCTCCTTTGTAACCAACCTTGTGTAACCCTAACCATCTCCGGTGTCTATATAAACCGAAGGGTTTTAGTCCATAGGACAACAATCACAACATACAATCATACCATAGGCTAGCTTCTAGGGTTTAGCCTTTCTGATCTCGTGGTAGATCTACTCTTGTAACACCCATATCTTCAATATTAATCAAGCAGGATGTAGGGTTTTACCTCCATCAAGAGGGCCTGAACCTGGGTAAAACTTCGTGTCCCTTGCCTCCTGTTACCATCCGGCCTAGACGCACAGTTCGGGACCCCCTACCCGAGATCCGCCGGTTTTGACACCGACAATGAGTTTTTGTGTTTTGATGTACCGAAGGTAGTTCAGAGCCCTGGATATGATCACGGACATGACGAGGAGTCTCGAAATGGTCGAGATGTAAAGATCAATATATTGGACGACTATGTTCGGACACCGGAAAGGTTCCGGAAGGTTTCAAACATATACCGGAGTACCGGGGGGTTACCGGAACCCCCTGGGGGCTTAATGGGCCTACATGGGCCTTAGTGGAAATAGAGGGCAGCAAGAGGAGTGTGGGGCGCGCCCCCCAAGGCCCAAACTGAATTGGTTTAGGGCAAGGGGGGTTGACCCCCTCTTTCCTTCTCCTCATCTCCCTTTCCTGCCCCCTCTCCTACTCCTACTAGGTAAAGGAGTCCTACTCCTAGTGGGAGTAGGACTCCCCCTCTTGGGGCGCCTCTCCCTGGCCGGCCGCCTCCTCCCCTTGCTCCTTTATATACGGGGCAGGAGGGGCACCCCATAGACACAATAATTGATCATTGATCTCTTAGCCGTGTGTGGTGCCCCCCTCCACCATAATCCACTTCGATCATATCGTAGCGGTGCTTAGGTGAAGCCCTGCGTCGGTAGCATCATCATCATCGTCACCACGCCATCGTGATGACGAAACTCTCCTGTGAAGCATTGCTGGATCGAAGCTCGCGGGACGTCATCGAGTTGAACGTGTGCAGAACTCAGAGGTGCCGTGCGTTCAGTACTTGGATCGGTCGGATCGTGAAGACGTACGACTACATCAACTGTGTTGTGCTAACTCTTCCGCATTCGGTCTATGAGGGTACGTAGACACACTCTCCCCTCTCGTTGCTATGCATCACCATGATCCTGTGTGTGCGTAGGATTTTTTTTCAAATTACTGCGTTCCCCAACAGTGGCATCCGAGCCAGGTTATTGCGTAGATGTTATATGCACGAGTATAACACAAGTGAGTTGTGGGCGATACAAGAGTCATACTGCTTACCAGCATGTCATACTTTGGTTCAGTGGTATTGTTGAATGAAGCAGCCCGAACCGACATTACGCGTACGCTTACGCGAGACTGGTTCTACCGACGTGCTTTGCACACAGGTGGCTGGCTGGTGTCAGTTTCTCCAACTTTAGTTGAACCAAGTGTGGCTACGCCCGGTCCTTGCGAAGGTCAAAACAACACTAACTTGATGAACTATCGTTGTGGTTTTGATGCGTAGGTAAGAACGGTTCTTGCTCAGCCCGTAGCAGCCACGTAAAACTTGCAACAACAAAGTAGAGGACGTCTAACTTGTTTTTGCAGAGCATGTTGTGATGTGATATGGTCAAGACATGATGTTGTATTTATTGTATGAGATGATCATGTTTTGTAACGGAGTTATCGGCAACTGGCAGGAGCCATATGGTTGTCGCTTTATTGTATGCAATGCAATTGCCCTGTAATTGCTTTACTTTATCACTAAGCGGTAGCGATAGTCGTAGAAGCAATAGTTGGCGAGACGACAACGATGCTTCGATAGAGATCAAGGTGTCGTGCCGGTGACAATGGTGATCATGACGGTGCTTTGGAGATGGAGATCAAAGGCACAAGATGATGATGGCCATATCATATCACTTATATTAATTGCATGTGATGTTTATCCTTTATGCATCTTATTCTGCTTTGTTTGACAGTAGCATTATAAGATGATCTCTCACTAAATTTCAAGGTAAAAGTGTTATCCCTGAGTATGCACCATTGCCAAAGTTCGTCGTGCCGAGACACCACGTGATGATCGGGTGTGATAAGCTCAACGTTCATCTACAACGGGTGTAAGACAGTTTTACACACGCAGGATACTCGGGTTAAACTTGACGAGCCTAGCATATGCATATATGGAACACTGAGACCGAACGGTCGAGCGTGAATCATATAGTAGATATGATCAACATAGTGATGTTCGCCATTGAAAACTACTCCATTTCACGTGATGATCGGTTATGGTTTAGTTGATATGGATCACGTGATCACTTAGATGATTAGAGGGATGTTTATCCAAGTGGGAGTTCTTAAGTAATATGATTAATTGAACTTAAATTTATCATGAACTTAGTACCTGATAGTATTTTGCTTGTCTATGTTATTGTAGATAGATGGCCCGTGTTGTTGTTCCATCAAATTTTAATGCGTTCCTTGAGAAAGCAAAGTTGAAAGATGATGGTAGCAATTACACGGACTGGGTCCGTAACTTGAGGATTATCCTCATTGCTGCATAGAAGAATTGCGTCATGGAAGCACCGCTGGGTGCCAGGCCTACTGTAGATGCTGCTGATGACGTTAAGAACGTCTGGCAGAGTAAAGCTGATGACTACTTGATAGTTCAGTGTGCCATACTTTACGGCTTAGAACCAGGACTTCAACGACGTTTTGAACGTCATGGATCATATGAGATGTTCCAGGAGTTGAAGTTAATATTTCAAGCAAATGCCTGCATTGAGAGATATGAAGTCTCCAATAAGTTCTATAGCTGCAAGATGGAGGAGAATAGTTCTGTCAGTGAACATATACTCAAAATGTCTGGGTATCATAATCACTTGACTCAACTGGGAGTTAATCTTCTTGTTGATAGTGTCATTGATAGAGTTCTTCAATCACTGCCACCAAGCTACAAAAGCTTCGCGATGAACTATAATATGCAAGGGATGAATAAGACAATTCCCGAGCTCTTCGCAATGCTAAAGGCAGCAGAGGTTGAAATCAAAAAGGAGCATCAAGTGTTGATGGTTAACAAAACCACCAGTTTCAAGAAAAAGGGTAAAGGGAAGAAGAAGGGGAACTTCAAGAAGAACGGCAAGCAAGTTTCTGCTCAAGAGAAGAAATCCAAATCTGGACCTAAGCTTGAGACTGAGTGCTTCTACTGCAAAGGGACTGGTCACTGGAAGCGGAACTGCCCCAAGTATTTGGCGGATAAGAAGGATGGCAAGGTGAACAAAGGTATATGTGATATACATGTTATTGATGTGTACCTTACTAGAGCTCGCGGTAGCACCTGGGTATTTGATACTGGTTCTGTTGCTAATATTTGCAACTCGAAACAGGGACTATGGATTAAGCAAAGACCGGCTAAGGACGAGGTGACGATGCGCGTAGGAAATGGTTCCAAAGTCGATGTGATCGCCGTCGGCACGCTACCTCTACATCTACCTTTGGGATCAGTTTTAGACCTGAATAATTGTTATTTGGTGCCAGCGTTGAGCATGAACATTATATCTGGATCTTGTTTGATGCGAGATGGTTATTCATTTAAATCTGAGAATAATGGTTGTTCTATTTATATGAGTAATATCTGTTATGGTCATGCACCCTTGAAGAGTGGTCTATTTGTGTTAAATCTCGATAGTAGTGACACACATATTCATAATGTTGAAGCCAAAAGATGCAGAGTTGATAATGATAGTGCAACTTATTTGTGGCACTGCCATTTGGGTCATATTGGTGTAAAGCGCATGAAGAAACTCCATACTGATGGACTTTTGGAATCACTTGATTATGAATCACTTGGTACTTGCAAACCATGCCTCATGGGCAAGATGACTAAAATGCCGTTCTCCGGAACAATGGAGCGAGCAACAGATTTGTTGGAAATCATACATACTGATGTATGTGGTCCAATGAATATTGAGGCTTGATGACCCACAAGTATAGGGGATCTATCGTAGTCCTTTCGATAAGTAAGAGTGTCGAACCCAACGAGGAGTAGAAGGAAATGATAAGCGGTTTCCAGCAAGGTATTCTCTGCAAGTACTGAAATAAGTGGTAACAAATAGTTTTGTGATAGGACAATTTGTAGCGAGCAACAAGTAACAAAAGTAAATAAAGTGCAGCAAGGTGGCCCAATCCTTTTTGTAGCAAAGGACAAGCCTGGACAAACTCTTATATAGAGAAAAGCACTCCCGAGGACACATGGGAATGTCGTCAAGCTAGTTTTCATCACGTTCATATGATTCGCGTTCGGTACTTTGATAATTTGGTATGTGGGTGGACCGGTGCTTGGGTACTGTCCTTACTTGGACAAGCATCCCACTTATGATTAACCTCTATTGCAAGCATCCGGAACTACAACAAAAGTATTAAGGTAAACCTAACCATAGCATGAAACATATGGATCCAAATCAGCCCCTTATGAAGCAACTCATAAACTAGGGTTTAAGCTTCAGTCACTCTAGCAACCCATCATCTACTTATTACTTCCCAATGCCATCCTCTAGGCCCAAATAATGGTGAAGTGTTATGTAGTCGACGTTCACATAACACCACTAGAGGAGAGACAACATACATCTCATCAAAATATCGAACGAATACCAAATTCACATGACTACTAATAGAAAGACTTCTCTCCCATATCCTCAGGAACAAACGTAACTACTCACAAAGCATATTCATGTTCATAATCATAGGGGTATTAATATGCATATAGGATCTGAACATATGATCTTCCACCAATTAAACCAACTAGCATCAACTACAAGGATTAATTAACACTACTAGCAACCCACAGGTACCAATCCCGGACTTGGAGACAAGAATTGGATACAAGAGATGAACTAGGGTTTTGACAGGAGATGGTGCTAGTGAAGATGTTGATGGAGATTGCCCTCTCCCGATGAGAGGAGCGTTGGTGATGACGATGGCGATGATTTCCCCCTCCCGGAGGGAAGTTTCCCCGGCAGAACAGCTCCGCTAGAGCCCTAGATTGGTTCCGCCTCGTAGCGGCGGAGTTTCGTCCGAGAAGATGGCTTATGAATTTTTTCTCATGGAAAGACTCCATATAGCAGAAGATGGCCATCGGAGGGCCACCAGGGGGCCCATGAGGTAGGGGGCGCGCACCCCACCCTCGTGGGCAGGGTGTGGCCCCCCTGGTGAACTTCTTGCGCTCAATATTTTTTATATATTCTGAAATTGACTTCCGTGAAGTTTCAGGACTTTTGGAGCTATGCAGAATAGGTCTCTAATATTTGCTCCTTTTCAGCCCAGAATCCCAGCTGCCGGCATTCTCCCTCTTTATGTAAACCTTGTAAAATAAGAGAGAATAGGCATAAGTATTGTGACATAATGTGTAATAACAGCCCATAATGCAATAAATATCGATATAAAAGCATGATGCAAAATGGACGTATCAATGATGTCTACTACACAACCTTCTTGTAGACGTTGTTGGGCCTCCAAGTGCAGAGGTTTGTAGGACAGTAGCAAATTTCCCTCAAGTGGATGACCTAAGGTTTATCAATCCGTAGGAGGCGTAGGATGAAGATGGTCTCTCTCAAGCAACCCTGCAACCAAATGACAAAGAGTCTCTTATGTCCCCAACACACCCAATACAATGGTAAATTGTATAGGTGCACTAGTTCGGCAAAGAGATGGTGATACAAGTGGTATATGGATGGTAGATAATAGTTTTTGTAATCTGAAAATATAAAAACAGCAAGGTAACGAATGGTAAAAGTGAGCGTAAACGGTATTGCAATGCTAGGAAACAAGGCCTAGGGTTCATACTTTCACTAGTGCAAGTCCTCTCAACAAGAATAACGTAATTGGATCACATAACTATCCCTCAACATGCAACAAAGAGTCACTCCAAAGTCACTAATAGAAGAGAACAAACGAACAGATTATGGTATGGTACGAAACCACCTCAAAGTTATTCATTCCAATCAATCCGTTGGGTTATTCCTATAAGTGTCACAAACAGCCCTAGAGTTCGTACTAGAATAACACCTTAAGACACAAATCAACCAAAACCCTAATGTCACCTAGATACTCCAATGTCACCTCAAGTATCCGTGAGTATGATTATACGATATGCATCACACAATCTCAGATTCATCTATTCAACCAACACATAGAACCTCAAAGAGTGACCCAAAGTTTCTACCAGAGAATCACGACGAAAACGTGTGCCAACCCCTATGCATAGGTTCATGGGCGGAACCCGCAAGTTGATCACCAAAACATACATCAAGTGAATCACGTGGTATCCCATTGTCACCACAGATACGCACGGCAAGACATACATCAAGTGTTCTCAAATCTATAAAGACTCAATCCGATAAGATAACTTCAAAGGGAAAACTCAATCCATTACAAGAGAGTAGAGGGGGGAAGAAAAATCATAGGATCCAAATATAATAGCAAAGCTCGTGATACATCAAGATCGTATCACCTCAAGAACACGAGAGAGAAAGAGATCAAACACATAGCTACTGGTACATACCCTCAGCCCCGAGGGAGAACTACTCCCTCCTCGTCATGGAGAGCACCGGGATGATGAGGATGGCCACCGGAGAGGGATTGCCCCCTCCGGCAGGGTGCCGGAATGGGTCTAGATTGGCTTTCGGTGGCTACGGAGGCTTCTGGCGGCGGAACTCCCGATCTATTGTGCTCCCTGATAGTTTTAGGGTATATGGAGATATATAAGAGGAAGAAGTACGTCAGGGGAGCCACGAGGGGCCCACGAGGGTGGAGGGCGCGCCTAGGGGGGGTGGGCGCGCCCCCCTACCTTGTGGCCTCCTCGAAGCTTCCTTGACGTGGACTCCAAGTCTCCCGGGTTGCTTTCCTTCCAAAAATAAGTTCCGTGAAGTTTCAGGTCAATTGGACTCCGTTTGATTTTCCTTTTTTGCGATACTCTAAAACAAGGAAAAAACAGAAACTGGCACTGGGCTCTAGGTTAATAGGTTAGTCCCAAAAATAATATAAAATAGCATATAAATGCATAAAAAACATCCAAGGTTGATAATATAATAGCATGGAACAATCAAAAATTATTGATATGTTGGAGACGTATCAACATCCCCAAGCTTAATTCCTGCTCATCCTCGAGTAGGTAAATGATAAAAACAGAATTTTTGATGTGGAATGCTACCTAACATATTTATCCATGTATTTCTCTTTATTGTGGCAAGAATATTCAGATCCATAAGATTCAAGACAAATGTTTAATCTTGACATAAAAATAATAATACTTCAAGCATACTAACCAAGCAATCATGTCTTCTCAAAATAACATGGCCAAAGAAAGCTATCCCTACAAAATCATATAGTCTGGCTATGCTCCATCTTCACCACACAACATATTTAAATCATGCACAACCACGATGACAAGCCAAGCAATTGTTTCATACTTTTGATGTTCTCAAACTTTTTCTATCTTCACACAATACATGAGCGTGAGCCATGGACATAGCACTATAGGTGGAATAGAATGGTGGTTGTGGAGAAGACAAAAAGGAGAAGATAGTCTCACATCAACTAGGCGTATCAACGGGCTATGGAGATGCCCATCAATAGATATCAATGTGAGTGAGTAGGGATTGCCATGCAACGGATGCACTAGAGCTATAAATGTATGGAAGCTCAACAAAAGAAACTAGTGGGTGTGCATCCAACTCGCTTGCTCACGAAGACCTAGGGCATTTTGAGGAAGCCCATCATTGGAATATACAAGCCAAGTTCTATAATGAAAGATTCCCACTAGTATATGAAAGTGACAACATAGGAGACTCTCTATCATGAAGATCATGGTGCTACTTTGAAGCAGAAGTGTGGTAAAAGGATAGTAGCATTATCCCTTCTCTCTTTTTCTCTCATTTTTTTATTTGGGCCTTTCTCTCTTTTTTTATGGCCTCTTTTTTTATTTGGGCTTCTTTGGCCTCTTTTTTTTCGTCCGGAGTCTCATCCTGACTTGTGGGGGAATCATAGTCTCCATCATCCTTTCCTCACTGGGACAATGCTCTAATAATGATGATCATCACGCTTTTATTTACTTTACAACTCAAGAATTACAACTTGATTCTTAGAACAAAATATGACTCTATATGAATGCCTTCGGCGGTGTACCAGGATGTGCAATGACTCATGAGTGACATGTATGAAAGAATTATGAATGGTGGCTTTGCCACAAATACAATGTCAACTACATGATCATGCAAAGCAATATGACAATGATGATGCGTGTCATAATAACGGAACGGTGGAAAGTTGCATGGCAATATATCTCGGAATGGCTATGGAATGCCATAATAGGTAGGTATCGTGTTTGTTTTGAGGAACGTATATGGTGGGTTTATGATACCGGCGAAAGGTGCGTGGTATTAGAGAGGCTAGCAATGGTGGAAGGGTGAGAGTGTGTATAATCCATGGACTCAACATTAGTCATAAAGAACTCACATACTTATTGCAAAAATCTATTAGTTATCGAAACAAAGTGCTACACGCATGCTCCTAGGAGGATAGATTGGTAGGAAAAGACCATCGCTCGTCCCCGAACGCCACTCATAAGGAATACAATCAATAAATAAATCATGCTCCGACTATATCACATAACGGTTCACCATATGTGCATGCTACGGGAATCACAAACTTTAACACAAGTATTTCTAAAATTCACAACTACTCAACTAGCATGACTCTAATATCACCATCTCCATATCTCAAAACAATTATCAAGTATCAAACTTCTCTTAGTATTCAATGCACTCTATATGAAAGTTTTCATTATATCCCTCTTGGATGCCCATCATATTAGGACTAAATTCATAACCAAAGCAAATCACCATGCTGTTTAGAGACTCTCAAAATAATATAAGTGAAGCACGAGAGTTCATCTATTTCTATTAAATAAAACCACCACCGTGCTCTAAAAAGATATAAGTGAAACACTAGAGCAAATGACAAACTACTCTGAAAAATATAAGTGAAGATCAATGAGTAGTCGAATAATTATGCAAGTATGTGAAGACTCTCTAACATTTAATAATTTAAGATCTTGGTATTTTACTCAAACAGCAAGCAAAGCAAAAGAAAATGACATTCTAAGAATAGCAAACATCATGTGAAGAAGCAAAAACTTAGGATCAACCGAAACTAACCGATAGTTGTTGAAGAAGAAATGTGGGATGCCAACCGGGGCAACCCCAAGCTTAGAAGCTTTAGACTGCTTGAAATATTATCTTGGGATGCCTTGATCATCCCGAAGCTTGAGCTTTTGTGTCTCCTTAATTCCTCTCATATCACGGTCTCCCTAAATCTCAAAAGCTTCATCCACACAAAACTCAACAAGGACTTGTGAGATAAGTTAGTATAAACCATTGCAAAAATTTTATCATACTCTACTGTAGCAAATCACTAAAATTATTATTCAACACTGAATACTAAATTCCTCTGCATATTTAATAGTCCTATCCTTAAATAGAATCATTAAAGAAGCAAACATATGCAAACAATGCAAACATAACAGCAATCTGCCTAAACAGGACAGTCTGTAAAGAACGCAGCAACATCCATACTTCCCTAGCTCCAAAAATTATGAAATAAAATTCCCACTGTAGTAAATTTATCAGATCTTAATATGCAAACGTTTTCAACATTTTATCACATTCTGACTTTTCTAGGGAATTATTGCAACAGCGGCAAACTTTCTGTTTTCAAACAGCAACATGAAGACTTGTAAAATAGGCATAGTAAAGGCTATCAATGCCACTTTTATTGAAATAAAAGATGAAAAACATTGTTATAAATAACATCAAGCAAATCCTAACAAAATAAATTGATGCTCCAAGCAAAACACATATCATGTGGTGAATAAAAATATAGCTCCAAGTAAAGTTACCGATGAACGAAGACGAAAGAGGGGATGCCTTCCGGGGCATCCCCAAGCTTAGGCTCTTGGTTGTCCTTGAATATTACCTTGGGGTGCCTTGTGAATCCCCAAGCTTATGCTCTTGCCACTCCTTATTCCATAGTCCATCGAATCTTTACCCAAAACTTGAAAACTTCACAACACAAAACTTAACAGAAAACTCGTAAGCTCCGTTAGTATAAGAAAGCAAATCACCATCACAAGGTACTGTAGTGAACTCATTATTTATTTATATTGGTGTTAAACATACTGTATTCCAACTTCTCTATGGTTTATAAACTCTTTTACTAGCCATAGATTCATCAAAATAAGTAAACAACACATGAAAAACAGAATCTGTCAAAAATAGAACAGTCTGTAGTAATCTGGATCAAACGTATACTTATGGAACTCATAAAATTCTCAAATAAATTTCTGGACCTGAGTAATTTATCTATTAATCATATTAAAAAATAATTAACTAAATATCACCTTCCAAATAAAAATGGCAGCAATTATCATGAGCGCTAAAGTTTCTGTTTTTTACAGCATGATCAACAAGACTTTCCCCAAGTCTTCCCAAAGGTTCTACTTGGCACAAACAGTAATTAAAACATAAAACTCAATCATAACATAGGATAGATAAATTATTTATTACTAAAAATGATCAAAAAGTAAGGAACAAAAATAAAATTGGGTTACCTCCCAACAAGCGCTATCGTTTAACGCCCCTAGCTAGGCATGATGATTTCAATGATGCTCACATAAAAGATAAGAATTGAAACATAAAGAGAGCATCATGAAGAATATGACTAGCACATTTAAGTCTAACCCACTTCCTATGCATAGGGATTTTGTGAGCAAACAACTTATAGGAGCAATAATCAACTAGCATAGGAAGGCAAAACAAGCATAACTTTAAAACTTTAAGCACATAGAGAGGAAACTTGATATTATTGCAATTCCTACAAGCATATATTCGTCCCTCATAATAATTTTCAGTAGCATCATGAATGAATTCAACAATATAACCAGCACTTAAAGCATTCTTTTCATGATCTACAAGCATAGAAAATTTACTACTCTCCACATAAGAAAAATTCTTCTCATGAATAATAGTGGGAGCAAACTCAACAAAATAACTATCATGTGATTGAAAATTAAGATCAAGATGACAAGGTTCATTGTTATTATTATTCTTTAAAGCATACGTGTCATCACAATAATCATCATAGATAGGAGGCATGCTTCCATCATAATAAATTTGCTCATCAAAACTTGGGGGACAAAAAATATCATCTTCATCAAACATAGCTTCCCCAAGCTTGTGGCTTTGCATATCATTAGCATCATGGATATTCAAAGAATTCATACTAACAACATTGCAATCATGCTCATCTTTCAAATATTTAGTGCCAAACATTTTATAGACTTCTTCCTCTAGCACTTGAGCACAAATTTCCTTTCCATCATACTCACGAAAGATATTAAAAAGATGAAGCATATGAGACAAACTCAATTCCATATTTTTGTAGTTTTCTTTTATAAACTAAACTAGTGATAAAACAAGAAACTAAAAGACTCGATTGAAAGATCTAAAGATATACCTTCAAGCGCTAACCTCCCCGGCAACGGCGCCAAAAAAGAGCTTGATGTCTACTACACAACCTTCTTCTTGTAGACGTTGTTGGGCCTCCAAGTGCAGAGGTTTGTAGGACAGTAGCAAATTTCCCTCAAGTGGATGACCTAAGGTTTATCAATCCGTAGGAGGCGTAGGATGAAGATGGTCTCTCTCAAGCAACCCTGCAACCAAATAACAAAGAGTCTCTTATGTCCCCAACACACCTAATACAATGGTAAATTGTATAGGTGCACTAGTTCGGCGAAGAGATGGTGATACAAGTGGTATATGGATGGTAGATAATAGTTTTTGTAATCTGAAAATATAAAAACAGCAAGGTAACGAATGGTAAAAGTGAGCGTAAATGGTATTGCAATGCTAGGAAACAAGGCCTAGGGTTCATACTTTCACTAGAGCAAGTCCTCTCAACAATAATAACATAATTGGATCACATAACTATCCCTCAACATGCAACAAAGAGTCACTCCAAAGTCACTAATAGAAGAGAACAAACGAAGAGATTATGGTAGGGTACGAAACCACCTCAAAGTTATTCTTTCCAATCAATCCGTTGGGTTATTCCTATAAGTGTCACAAACAGCCCTAGAGTTCGTACTAGAATAACACCTTAAGACACAAATCAACCAAAACCCTAATGTCACATAGATACTCCAATGTCACCTCAAGTATCCGTGGGTATGATTATACGATATGCATCACACAATCTCAGATTCATCTATTCAACCAACACATAGAACCTCAAAGAGTGACCCAAAGTTTCTACCAGAGAATCACGATGAAAACATGTGCCAACCCCTATGCATAGGTTCATGGGCGGAACCCGCAAGTTGATCACCAAAACATACATCAAGTGAATCACGTGGTATCCCATTGTCACCACAGATACGCACGGCAAGACATACTTCAAGTGTTCTCAAATCTATAAAGACTCAATCCGATAAGATAACTTCAAAGGGAAAACTCAATCCATTACAAGAGAGTAGAGGGGGGAAGAAACATCATAGGATCCAAATATAATAGCAAAGCTCGCGATACATCAAGATCGTATCACCTCAAGAACACACGAGAGAGAGAGATCAAACACATAGCTACTGGTACATACCCTCAGCCCCGAGGGAGAACTACTCCCTCCTCGTCATGGAGAGCACCGGGATGTTGAAGATGGCCACCGGAGAGGGATTGCCCCCTCCGGCAGGGTGCCGGAACGGGTCTAGATTGGCTTTCGGTGGCTACGGAGGCTTTTGGTGGCGGAACTCCCGATCTATTGTGCTACCTGATAATTTTAGGGTATATGGAGATATATAAGCAGAAGAAGTACGTCAGGGGAGCCACGAGGGGCCCACGAGGGTGGAGGGCGCGCCTAGGGGGGTGGGCGCGCCCCCTACCTCGTGGCCTCCTTGAAGCTTCCTTGACGTGGACTCCAAGTCTCCTGGGTTGCTTTCCTTCCAAAAATAAGTTCCGTGAAGTTTCAGGTCAATTGGACTCCGTTTGATTTTCCTTTTCTACGATACTCTAAAACAAGGAAAAAAACAGAAACTGACACTGGGCTCTAGGTTAATAGGTTAGTCCCAAAAATCATATAAAATATCATATAAATGCATATAAAACATCCAAGGTTGATAATATAATAGCATGGAACAATCAAAAATTATAGATACGTTGGAGACGTATCAATCAACTCCCCCAAGCTTAGACCTCGCTTGTCCTCAAGCGAAAGCCGAAATCGAAAAATATGTCCACATGTTTAGAGATATAGGTGTCGATAAAAGTAAAATACGGACATGAGGGCATCATGATCATTCTCAGAACAACAACTTATATAATTCTTGTCATATGATTTCTTATGCTAGAGTAATGATTCAATCACAATTTCAAGTATGAATCATAAACTTCATTGACAACTAACAAACTATAATCTCAGTCATTGGAGCAATTGCAATTTATCATAACATAGGAAAGAGTAAATATAAGAGCTTTTCAGCAAGTCCACATACTCAACTATCATATAGTCTTTCACAATTGCTAACACTCACGCAATACTTACGGGTATGGAGTTTTAATCGGACACAGAGAAAGATAGGGGCTTATAGTTTTGCCTCCCAACGTTTTACCTCAAGGGTAATGTCAACAATAATAGTTCATGAAAACTCACATCCAATTAGCCATATATACCAGGATCTTTCCAACATGTTGTGCTTGCCAAAAGATAAAATGTAAAAAGGAAGGGTGAAGATCACCATGACTCTTATGCAAGGTAGGAGATAAAAGTAAAAGATAGGCCCTTCGGAGAGGGAAGCAGAGGTTGTCATGCGCTTTTATGGTTGGATGCACAAAATCTTAATGCGAAAGAACGTCACTTTATATTGCCACTTGTGATATGGACCTTTATTATGCAGTTCGTCGCTTTTATTTCTTCCATATCACACGATCGTATAAAGCTTATTTTCTCCCACACTAATAAGTCATACATATTTAGATAGCAATTTTTATTGCTTGCACCTATGACAACTTACTTGGAGGATCTTACTCAATCCAAAGGTAGGTATGGTGGACTCTCATGGCAAAACTGGTTTAAGGGTATTTGGAAGCACAAGTAGTATCTCTACTTGGTGCGATGAATTTGGCTAGCATGAGAGGGAAAGGCAAGCTCAACCATGTTGGATGATCCATGACAATATAATTTATCTCAGATGTAAGAAAACATAACCCATTACGTTGTCTTCCTTGTCCAACGTCAACTTTTTAGCATGTCATATTTTAATGAGTGCTCACAATCATAAAAGATGTCCAAGATAGTATATTTATATGTGAAGACCTCTCTTTCTTTATTACTTCCTATCAATTGCAACGATGACCAAAACTATGTTTGTCAACTCTCAACAACTTTTATTCATCATACTCTTTCTATGTGAGCTCATTACTCTCCATAAGATCCTTATGATCTCTTTGTTTCCTTTTTATTTATTTCTCTTTTCTTTTATTCACTTAGGATCATGGTAAAATAATTAAGCCCTTGACTCAACACTAATCTTTATTATATAGCTCACGGACTCGATTACATAGAAGGATCATAAAGCAAAGCTCAAAACTAGATCATGCCATAAACTTTATTATACTAGATCAAGATATTACCAAAAGGATCGAACTAAGAAAAACGGTAAAGATAAAAGTGATGGTGATACGATACCGGGCACTCCCCCAAGCTTGGCAGTTGCCAAAGGGAGTGCCCATACCAGATACTCAATTCTTCTTTGTTGGTGGGGAAGGTGATGGTTTTGTTGATGGCATAGGTTTCTTCCTTAATTTATGCTTGAGGACAAAGTTTTGGTCCCTTAGGTCATCGATCTCCTGCTCCAGGCTCAGTATCTTTTTGCATAGTTCCTGCTTGTTTTCCTGCAAGAGGCGAAAAGGGATAAACTCGATCTTAGGTTTCTTTACTCTATCAGGGAGGCTTGACTTTTTGAACTCCACATGCATGTCCCCAAGTTGAGGTAGTGGGACTTCGTCTTCATCTGAGCTCGTCTCCTCCTTTCCCTTAGGTTCATAGTCCTCTTCTTCTTCCGTAGTCCAGTCACAATGCTCCACATCCCCATAGACTTAAGGATCGGCAAGGTAATCAGCCACATAGCTCTCTCCTTCCGAATCCTGGGACGACATGTTGCTCAAATCTGCAGCAAGACAGCTCGAAACAAAGACAGGAGATATTTGCGTGATACGAGAGTCAAAACCTCCGGGAGATTATATAATGAATTTTTACCGAACAAAATACGTAACGTGTAAGAAAACTGAGTCTGGAGAGCACACGAGGTGCCCACGAGGTAGGGGGCGCACCCAGTAGGGTAGGGCGCACCCTCCACCCTCGTGGAGGCTTCGTGTCCTTCCCGGACTGCTTCTTATTTTTCTAAATATTCCAACACGGAGAAATATTGCCTTAAAAACTGTTTTGGAGTCGGTTTACTTACCGTACCACATACCTATTCCTTTTCGGAGTCTGAAACATTCCGGAAAGTGTCCCTTATGTATTCCTCTGGGGTTACGGTTTTAATAACATTAGTTTCAACATTTATAGGATTACCTGAGATATAATGTTTAATTCTTTGACCGTTCACCACCTTCGGATTTGTGCCTTCGAAGTTGTTGATTTTTATGGCACCGGAACGATAGACCTCCTCGATAACGTAAGGACCTTCCCATTTAGAGAGAAGTTTTCCTGCAAAAAATCTTAAACGAGAGTTGTATAGCAATACATAATCACCTACATTAAACTCACGCTTTTGTATCCTTTTATCATGTCATCTTTTAACTTTTTCTTTAAACAACTTGGCATTTTTGTAGGCTTGGGTTCTCCATTCATCGAGTGAGCTAATATCAAATAACCTCTTCTCACCGGCAAGTTTAAAATCATAATTGAGCTCTTTAATAGCCCAATATGCCTTGTGTTCTAGTTCGAGAGGTAAGTGACATGCTTTTCCATAAACCATTTTATACGGAGACATACCCATAGGATTTTTATATGCGGTTCTATAGGCCCATAATGCATCATCAAGTTTCTTGGACCAATTCTTTCTAGACCTATTGACAGAATTAATTTGAGCTCTCTATTACTCAATTCTACTTGACCACTAGACTGAGGGTGATAAGGAGATGCAATTCTATGATTAACATCATACTTAGCAAGCATTTTACGGAAAGCACCATGAATAAAATGTGAACCACCATCAGTCATTAAATATCTAGGGACTCCAAACCTTGGAAAAATAACTTATTTAAGCATCTTAATAGAGGTGTTATGATCAGCACTACTAGTTGGAATAGCTTCTACCCACTTAGTAACGTAATCAACAGCAACTAAAATATGTGTATAACCATTAGAGGCGGGAAAAGGTCCCATATAGTCAAAGCCCCAAACATCAAATGGTTCAATAACGAGTGAATAGTTCATAGGCATTTCTTGACGTCTACTAATATTACCAATTCTTTGACATTCATCACAAGATAAGACAAACTTACGGGCATCTTTGAAGAGAGTAGGCCAATAAAAACCAGATTGCAATACCTTATGTGCAGTTCTATCTCCAGCATGGTGTCCTCCATAAGCTTCGGAGTGACACTTGCGTAGGATCTGTTCCTGTTCATGCTCAGGTACACAACATCTAATAACACCATCTACTCCTTCTTTATAAAGATGTGGGTCATCCCAAAAGTAATGTCTCAAATCATAGAAGAACTTTTTCTTTTTCTGGTATGTGAAACTAGGTGGTATGAATTTGGCAACAATGTAATTAGCATAATCAGCATACCATGGAGCAGTATGAGAAGCATTTATGACATTTAATTGCTCACCAAGAAAGCTATCATCAATAGGTAGTGGGTCATCAAGCAAATTTTCTAACCTAGACAAGTTGTCTGCAACGGGGTTCTCAGCTCCCTTTCTATCAACAATATGTAGGTCAAATTCTTGTAGCGGGAGAACCCATCTAATAAGTCTAGGTTTAGTATCTTTCTTTTCCATAAGATATTTAATAGCAGCATGATTAGTGTGAATAGTTACTTTAGAATCAACAATATAAGGTCTGAACTTATCACAAGCAAATACAACTGCTAAGAATTCCTTTTCAGTAGTAGCATAATTTCTTTGAGCATTGTCTAGGGTTTTACTAGCATATTGAATAACATTTAATTTCTTATCAACTCTTTGCCCTAGAACAACACCTAGCATAATCACTAGCATCACACATAATTTCAAAGGGTAAATTACAATCAGGTGGCTGAACAATAGGTGCAGAGATCAATGCTTTCTTAAGTATTTCAAATGCTTTTACACAATCATCATCAAAGACAAATGGTATATCGTTTTGTAATAAATTAGTCAGAGGCCGAGAGATTTTTGAGAAGTCCTTAATGAACCTCCTATAAAAACTGGCGTGACCAAGGAAACTCTTATACCTTTGATGTCCTTGCGGCATGGCATCTTTTCAATAGCATGAACCTTGGATTTATCAACTTCAATACCTCTTTCAGAAACTTTATGCCCCAAGACAATACCTTCATTAACCATAAAGTGGCACTTTTCCCAATTCAAGACAAGATTAGTTTCTTCACATCTCTGCAAAAATCGATCAAGGTCGCTCAAGCAGTCATCAAAAGAGGATCCATAGACGGAAAAATCGTCCATGAAAACCTCACAAATCTTTTCACAAAAGTCAGAGAATATAGCCATCATGCATCTTTGAAAGGTAGCAGGTGCATTACATAAACCAAAAGGCATATGTCTATAAGCAAAAGTACCAAAAGGGCAAGTAAAAGTAGTCTCTGATTGATCCTTGGCTAACACGGGTATTTGAGAGAAACCAGAATAACCATCTAGAAAGCAAAAATGTGTATGTTTGGATAATCTTTCTAGCATTTCATCGATAAAAGGTAAGGGGTATTGATCCTTTTTAGTGGCCTTATTTAATTTGCGGAAATCAATTACCATCCTATAACCTGTAATAATTCTTTGAGGAATCAATTCATCTTTATCATTAGGAACGACAGTAATACCTCCCTTCTTAGGGACACAATGGACATGACTTACCCACTGACTATCAGCAACGGGATAGATTATACCTGCCTCAAGGAGCTTTAGTATTTCCTTTCTTACCACTTCTTTCATTTTAGGATTCAGCCGTCGTTGATGATCACGAACTGGTTTAGCATCTTCTTCCAAATTTATTTTATGTTGACATAGAGTGGGACTAATGCCCTTAAGATCATCAAGAGTATACCCAATAGCAGCACGATGCTTCTTTGGAGTTTTCAATAATCTCTCTTCCTCATGCTCTGAAAGGTTAGCACTAATAATAACAGGATATATCTTTTTCTCATCAAGATAAGCATATTTAAGAGTATCAGGCAACGGTTTAAGCTCAAACACGGGATCACCCTTGGGTGGAGGAGGATCCCCTAGGATTTCAACAGGCAAATTGTGTTTCAGAATAGGTTCCTATTTAAAGAATACTTCATCTATTTCCCTTCTTTCATTCATAAACATATCATTTTCATGGTCTAGCAAATATTGTTCTAAAGGATCACTAGGAGGTACGGCAATAGATGCAAGACCAATAATTTCATCCTTACTAGGTAATTCTTCTTCACGGTGTTGTCTACTGAATTTAGAGAAATTAAATTCATGAGACATATCATCTAAACCGATAGTAACAACATCCTTTTTGCAATCTATCTTAGCATTAACAGTGTTTAAGAAGGGTCTACCAAATATAATGGGACAAAAGCTATCTTGTGGGGAACCAAGAACAAGAAAATCAGCAGGATATTTAGTTTTTCCACACAAGACTTCAACATCTCTAACAATTCTCATTGGTGAAATAGTATCTCTATTGGCAAGTTTAATTGTGACATCAATATCTTCTAACTCAACAGGTGCAGTATCATGCATAATTTCTCTATATAGGTCAATAGGTATTGCACTAGCACTAGCACCCATAGCACACAAGCCATGATAACAATGATCTCCTATTTTAACAGAAATAACAGGCATGCCTACCACTAGTCTAGTTTATCTTTAGCACAAGGTTTAGCAATTCTAGCAGTTTCATCACAGAAATAAATAACATGTCCATCAATATTATCAGACAAGAGATCTTTAACAATAGCAATATCAGGTTCAAATTTAATTTGCTCAGGAGGTGTATAAGTTTTAATATTGCTTTTACGAACCACAGTTGAAGCTTTAGCATGATCCTTTATCCTAACAGGGAAAGGTGGTTTCTCAACATAAGAAGTAGGAACAATAGGATCATTATAAGTGATAGTCTTTTCTTCAACTTTAATAGGTGCAGCCACTTTTACTTCTATGGGAGGATGATATTTAAAGCACTTCTCCTTGGGGAGATCAACATAAGTAGCAAAAGATTCACAGAAAGAAGCTACTATCTCAGAGTCAAGTCCATATTTAGTGCTAAATTTACGAAAAACATCGGTATTCATAAAAGATTTAACACAATCAAACTTAGGTGTCATACCTAATTCCTTACCTTCCTCGAGGTCCCAATCTTCAGAGTTGCGTTTAATTCTTTCCAATAAATCCCATTTGAATTCAATAGTCTTCATCATAAAAGAGCCAGCACAAGAAGTATCGAGCATGGTGCGATTGTTATCAAAAAGCCGAGCATATAAATTTTGAATAATCATCTCTCTTGAGAGCTCATGATTAGGGCATGAATATAACATTGATTTAAGCCTCCCCGAAGCTTGAGTGATGCTTTCTCCTTCACGAGGCCAAAAATTATATATATAATTGCGATCACCATGAACAAGATGCATAGGATAAAACTTCTGATGAAATTCCAATTTCAATCATTTGTAGTTCCATGACCCCATATCATCACATAGCCTATACCATGTCAATGCATCTTCCTTCAAAGATAAAGGGAAGACCTTCTTCTTAACAACATCTCCGGGTACACCTGCAAGATTAAATAATCCACAAACTTCATCAACATAGATTAGGTGCTCATCAGGATGCATTGTTCCATCTCCTGCAAAAGGATTAGCTAGCAGTTTTTCTATCATACCCAAAGGAATTTCAAAGCAGACATTTTCATTTTCATTTTCATTTTTAGTAGGTTCAGTAGGTTGAGGAGCAACTCTTTGCTCTACTGGTCGGGGTGAAGATACCCCAAACAAGCTCCTCAGAGGATTACTTTCCATAGTGACAAGTGACAGTAAATTTCAGCACACTATATAAATTTTCCTTACCAAAGGCGCTTCACTCCCTGGCAACGGCGCCAGAAAAGAGTCTTGATGACCCACAAGTATAGGGGATCTATCGTAGTCCTTTCGATAAGTAAGAGTGTCGAACCCAACGAGGAGCAGAAGGAAATGATAAGCGGTTTCCAGCAAGGTATTCTTTGCAAGTACTGAAATAAGTGGTAACAGATAGTTTTGTGATAGGACAATTTGTAGCAAGCAACAAGTAACAAAAGTAAATAAAGTGCAGCAAGGTGGCCCAATCCTTTTTGTAGCAAAGGACAAGCCTGGATAAACTCTTATATATAGAAAAGCGCTCCCGAGGACACATGGGAATATCGTCAAGCTAGTTTTCATCACGTTCATATGATTCGCGTTCGGTACTTTGATAATTTGGTATGTGGGTGGACCGGTGCTTGGGTACTGTCCTTACTTGGACAAGCATCCCACTTATGATTAACCTCTATTGCAAGCACCCGCAACTACAACAAAAGTATTAAGGTAAACCTAACCATAGCATGAAACATATGGATCCAAATCAGCCCCTTACGAAGCAACGCATAAACTAGGGTTTAAGCTTCTGTCACTCTAGCAACCCATCATCTACTTATTACTTCCCAATGCCTTCCTCTAGGCCCAAATAATGGTGAAGTGTTATGTAGTCGATGTTCACATAACACCACTAGAGGAGAGACAACATACATCTCATCAAAATATCGAACGAATACCAAATTCACATGACTACTAATAGCAAGACTTCTCCCATGTCCTCAGGAACAAACATTGTTGGGGAATGTAGTAATTTCAAAATTTTCCTATGCACACGCAAGATCATGGTGATGCATAGCAACGAGAGGGGAGAGTGTGATCTACGTACCCTTGTAGATCGACAACGGAAGCGTTTGGTTGATGTAGTCGTACGTCTCCACGGCCCGACCGATCAAGCACCAAAACTACGACACCTCCGAGTTCTAGCACACGTTCAGCTCGATGATGATCCCCGGACTCCGATCCAGCAAAGTGTCAGGGAAGAGTTCCGTCAGCACGACGGCGTGGTAACGATCTTGATGCACTACCGTCGCAGGGCTTCACCTAAGCACCGCTACAATATTATCGAGAACTATGGTGGAAGGGGGCACCGCACACGGCTAAGAATATGATCACGTGGATCAACTTGTGTGTCTAGGGGTGCCCCCTGCCCCCATATATAAAGGAGCAAGGGGAGGAGGCCGGCCGGCCCTATAGGCGCGCCAAGGAGTCCTCCTCCTCCTAGTAGGAGTAGGACTCCTACTAGGAGGGGGAAAGAAGTGGGGAGGGAGAGGGAAAGGGGGGCGCCGCCCCCCCCCCTCTCCTAGTCCAATTCGGACCAGGGGGAGGAGGCGTGCGGCCCACCTTTGGCTGCCCCTCTCTCTTTCCACTAAGGCCCATATGGCCCATTACTTCTACCAGGGGGGTTCCGGTAACCCTCCGGCTCTCCGGTTTTCTCCGAAATCACCCGGAACACTTCCGGTGTCCGAATATAGCCGTCCAATATATCAATCTTTATGTCTCGACCATTTCAAGACTCCTTGTCATGTCCGTGATCACATCCGGGACTCCGAACTAACTTCGGTACATCAAAACTCATAAACTCATAATATAACTGTCATCGGAACCTTAAGCGTGCGGACCCTACGGGTTCGAGAACAATGTAGACATGACCGAGACACGTCTCCGGTCAATAACCAATAGCGGAACCTGGATGCTCATATTAGCTCCTACATATTCTACGAAGATCTTTATCGGTCAGACCGCATAACAACATACGTTGTTCCCTTTGTCATCGGTATGTTACTTGCCCGAGATTCGATCGTTGGTATCTCAATACCTAGTTCAATCTCGTTACCGGCAAGTCTCTTTACTCATTCCATAATACATCATCTCGCAACTAACTCATTAGTTGCAATGCTTGCAAGGCTTATGTGATGTGCATTACCGAGAGGGCCCAGAGATACCTCTCCGACAATCGGAGTGACAAATCCTAATCTCGAAATACGCCAACCCAATATGTACCTTTGGAGACACCTGTAGAGTACCTTTATAATCACCCATTTACATTGTGACGTTTGGTAGCACACAAAGTGTTCCTCCGGCAAACGGGAGTTGCATAATCTCATAGTCATAGGAACATGTATAAGTTATGAAGAAAGCAATAGCAACATACTAAACGATCGGGTGCTAAGCTAATGGAATGGGTCATGTCAATCAGATCATTCACCTAATGATGTGATCCCGTTAATCAAATAACAACTCTTTGTTCATGGTTAGGAAACATAACCATCTTTGATTAACCAGCTAGTCAAGTAGAGGCATACTAGTGACACTCTGTTTGTCTATGTATTCACACATGTATTATGTTTCCGGTTAATACAATTCTAGCATGAATAATAAACATTTATCATGATATAAGGAAATAATTAATAACTTTATTATTTCCTCTAGGGCATATTTCCTTCAGTCTCCCACTTGCACTAGAGTCAATAATCTAGTTCACATCGCCATGTGATTCAACACTAAGAGTTCACATCACCATGTGATTAACACCCATAGTTCACATCGTCATGTGACCTATACCCAAAGGGTTTACTAGAGTCAATAATCTAGTTCACATCATTTATGTGATTAACACCCAAAGAGTACTAAGGTGTGATCATGTTTTGCTTGTGAGATAATTTTAGTCAACGGGTCTGTCACATACAGATCCGTAAGTATTTTGCAAATTCTATGTCTACAATGCTCTGCACGGAGCTACTCTAGCTAATTGCTCCCACTTTCAATATGTATCTAGATCGAGACTTAGAGTCATCCAGATCTGTGTCAAAACTTGCATCGACGTAACTTTTTACGACGAACCTTTTGTCACCTCCATAATCGAGAAATATTTCCTCATTCCACTAAGGGTAATTTTGACCGTTGTCCAGTGATCTACTCCTAGATCACTATTGTACTCCCTTGCCAAACTCAGTGGTAGGGTATACAATAGATCTGGTACACAGCATGGCATACTTTATAAAACCTATGGCTGCGGCATAGGGAATGACTTTCATTCTCTTTCTATCTTCTGCCGTGGTCGGGCTTTGAGTCTTACTCAATTTCGCACCTTGTAACACAGGCAAGAACTCTTTCTTTGACTGTTCCATTTTGAACTACTTCAAAATCTTGTCAAGGTATGTACTCATTGAAAAAAAACTTATCAAGCGTCTTGATCTATCTCTATAGATCTTGATGCTCAATATGTAAGCAGCTTCACCGAGGTCTTTCTTTGAAAAATTCCTTTCAAACACTCCTTTATGCTTTGCAAAATAATTTTACATTATTTCGGATCAACAATATGTCATTCACATATATTTATCAGAAATGCTGTAGTGCTCCCACTCACTTTCTTGTAAATACAGGCTTCACCGTAAGTCTGTATAAAACTATATGCTTTGATCAACTTATCAAAGCGTATATTCCAACTCCGAGATGCTTGCACCAGTCCATAGATGGATCGCTGGAGCTTGCTTATTTTGTTAGCACCTTTAGGATTGAAAAAACCTTCTGGTTGCATCATATACAACTCTTACTTTAAGAAATCCATTAAGGATTGCAGCTTTGTTATCCATTTGCGAGATTTCATAAAATGCGGCAATTGCTAACATGATTTGGACAGACTTTTAAGCATCGATACGAGTGAGAAAATCTCATCGTAGTCAACACCTTGAACTTTGTCGAAAACCTTTTGCGACAATTCTAGCTTTATAGAAAGTAACACTACTATCAGCTTCCGTCTTCCTCTTGAAGATCCATTTATTTTCTATGGCTTTCCGATCATCGGGCAAGTCAACCAAAGTCCATACTTTGTTCTCATACATGGATCCCATCTTAGATTTCATGGCCTCAAGCCATTTTGCGGAATCTGGGCTCACCATCGCTTCTTCATAGTTCGCAAGTTCGTCATGGTCTAGTAACATGACTTCCAGAACAGGATTAATGTACCACTCTGGTGCGGATCTCACTCTGATTTAGTAACTTGATCTGAATTTACATGATCATCATCATTAGCTTCCTCACTAATTGGTGTAGTAGTCACAAGAACAGATTTCTGTGATGAACTACTTTCCAATAAGGGAGATGGTACAATTACCTTATCAAGTTCTACTTTCCTCCCACTCACTTCTTTCGAGAGAAACTCCTTTTCTGGAAAGGATCCATTCTCAGCAACGAATAACTTGCCTTCGGATCTATGATAGAAGGTGTTCCCAACTGTCTCCTTTGGGTATCCTATGAAGACACATTTCTCCGATTTGGGTTTGAGCTTATCAAGACGAAACTTTTTCATATAAGCATCGCAACCCCAAACTTTAAGAAACGACAACTTTGGTTTCTCGCCAAACCACAGTTCATAAGGCGTCGTCTCAACGGATTTTGATGGTGCCCTATTTAACGTGAATGCAGCTGTCTCTAATGCATGACCCCAAAATGATAGTGGTAAATCAGTAAGAAACATCATAGATTGCACTATATCCAATAAAGTACGGTTATGACGTTCGGACACACCATTATGCTGTGGTGTTCTAGGTGGCATGAGTTTGTGAAAATTTTCCACATTGTTTTAATTGAAGACCAAACTCGTAACTCAAATATTTGTCTCCGCGATCAGATCGTAGAAACATTATTTTTCTTGTTACGATGATTTTCCACTTCACTCTGAAATTCTTTGAACCTTTCAAATGTTTCAGACTTATGTTTCATCAACTAGATATACCCATATCTGCTCAAATCATTTGTGAAGTTCAGAAAATAACGATACTTACCGTGAGCCTTAACACTCATCAGACCGCATACATCAGTATGTATTATTTCCAATAAGTCAGTTGCTTGCTCCGGAGAACGGAGTCTTAGTCATCTTGCCCACGAGGCATGGTTCGCAAGCATCAAGTGATTCATAATCAAGTGATTCCAAAATCCCATCAGCATGGAGTTTCTTCATGCGCTTTACACCAATATGACCTAAACGGCAGTGCTTCAAATAAGTTGCACTATCATTATTAACTTTGCAGCTTTTGGTTTCAATATTATGATTATGTGTATCACTATGATCGAGATCCAACAAACTATTTTCATTGTGTGTGTAACCATATAAGGTTTTATTCATGTAAACAGAACAACAATTTATTCTCTTACTTAAATGAATAACCGTATTACAATAAACATGATCAAATCATATTCATGCTTAACGCAAACACCAAATAACACTTATTCAGGTTCAACACTAATCCCGAAAGTATAGGGAGTGTGCGATGATGATCATATCAATCTTGGAACCACTTCCAACACACATCGTCACTTCACCCTTAACTAGTCTCTGTTATTCTGCAACTCCCGTTTCGAGTTACTAATCTTAGCAACTGAACTAGTATCAAATACTGATGGGTTGCTATAAACACTAGTAAAGTACACATCAATAACATGTATATCAAATATACTTATGTTCACTTTGCCATCCTTCTTATCTGCCAATCACTTGGGGTAGTTCCGCTTCCAGTGACCAGTCCCTTTGCAGTAGAAACACTTAGTCTCAGGCTTAGGACCAGACTTGGGCTTCTTCACTTGAGCAGCAACTTGCTTGTTGTTCTTCTTGAAGTTCCCCTTCTTCCCTCTGCCCTTTTCTTGAAACTAGTGGTCTTGTCTACCATCAACACTTGATGTTTTTCTCGATTTCTACCTTCATCAATTTCCGCATTACGAAGAGCTTGGGAATCGTTTCCGTTATCCCTTGCATATCATAGTTCATCACGAAGTTCTACTAACTTGGTGATGGTCACTAGAGAATTCTGTCAATCACTATCTTATCTGGAAGATTAACTCCCACTTGATTCAAGCGATTGTAGTACTCAGATAATCTGGGCACATGCTCACTAGTTGAGCGATTCTCCTCCATCTTTTAGCTATAGAACTTGTTGGAGAGTTCATATCTCTCAACTCGGGTATTTGCTTGAAATATTTAACTTCAACTCCTGGAACATCTCATATGCTCCATAACGTTCAAAACGTCTTTGAAGTCCCGATTCTAAGCCATTAAGCATGGTGCACTAAACTATCAAGTAGTCATCATATTGAGCTAGCCAAACGTTCATAATGTCAGCATCTGCTCCTGCAATAGGTCCGTCACCTAGCGGTGCATCAAGGACATAATTCTTCTGTGCAGCAATGAGGATAAACCTCAGATCATGGATCCAATCCGCATCATTGCTACTAACATCTTTCAACACAATTTTCTCTAGGAACATATCAAAATAAACATAGGGAAGCAACAACGCGAGCTATTGATCTACAACATGATTTGCAAAATACTACCAGGACTAAGTTCATGATAAATTTAAGTTCAATTAATCATATTACTTAAGAACTCCCACTTAGATAGACATCCCTCTAATCCTCTAAGTGATCACGTGATCCAAATCAACTAAACCATAACCGATCATCACGTGAAATGGAGTAGTTTTCAATGGTGAACATCGCTATGTTGATCATATCTACTATATGATTCACGCTCGATCTTTCGATCTCAGTGTTCCGAGGCCATATCTGCATATGCTAGGCTCGTCAAGTTTAACCTGAGTATTCTGCGTGTGCAAAACTGGCTTGCACCCGTTGTAGATGGACGTAGAGCTTATCACACCCGATCATCATGTGGTGTCTGGGCACGACAAACTTTGGCAACGGTGCATACTCAGGGAGAACACTTTTATCTTGAAATTTAGTGAGAGATCATCTTATAATGCTACCGTAAATCAAAGCAAGATAAGATGCATAAAATATAAACATCACATGCAATCAATATAAGTGATATGATATGGCCATCATCATCTTGAGCTTGTGATCTCCATCCTTGAAGCACCGTCGTGATCACCATCGTCACCGGCGCGACACCTTGATCTCCATCGTAGCATCGTTGTCGTCTCGCCAATCTTATGCTTCTAATGACTATCGCTACCGCTTAGTGATAAAGTAAAGCATTACAGGGCGATTGCATTGCATACAATAAAGCGACAACCATATGGCTCCTGCCAGTTGCTGATAACTTGATTACAAAACATGATCATCTCATACAATAAAATTTAGCATCATGTCTTGACCATATCACATCACAACATGCCCTGCAAAAACAAGTTAGACGTCCTCTTCTTTGTTGTTGCAAGTTTTACGTGGCTGCTACAGGCTTAAGCAAGAACCAATCTTACCTACGCATCAAAACCACAACGATAGTTTGTCAAGTTGGTGCTGTTTTAACCTTCGCAAGGACCGGGCGTAGCCACACTCGGTTCAACTAAAGTTGGAGAAACTGTCACCCGCAAGCCACCTATGTGCAAAGCACGTCGGGAGAACCGGTCTCGCGTAAGCGTACGCGTAATGTCGGTCCAGGACACTTCATCCAACAATACCGCCGAGCCAAAGTATGACATGCTGGTAACCAGTATGACTTATATCGCCCACAACTCACTTGTGTTCTACTCGTGCATATAACATCAACATATAAAACCTAGGCTCGGATGCCACTGTTGGGGAACGTAGTAATTTCAAAATTTTCCTACGCACACGCAAAATCATGGTGATGCATAGCAACGAGAGGGGAGAGTGTGATCTATGTACCCTTGTAGATCGACAACGAAAGCGTTTGGTTGATGTAGTCGTACGTCTCCACGGCCCGACCGATCAAGCACTGAAACTACGGCACCTCCGAGTTCTAGCACACGTTCAGCTCGATGACGATCCCCGGACTCCGATCCAGCAAAGTGTCGGGGAAGAGTTCTGTCAGCACGACGGCGTGGTAACGATCTTGATGCACTACCGTCGCAGGGCTTCGCCTAAGCACCGCTACAATATTATCGAGGACTATGGTGGAAGGGGGCACCGCACACGGCTTAGAATATGATCACGTGGATCAACTTGTGTGTCTAGGGGTGCCCCCTGCCCCCGTATATAAAGGAGCGCAGGGAGGAGGCCGGCCAGCCCTATAGGCGCGCCAAGGAGGAGTCCTCCTCCTAGTAGGAGTAGGACTCCTACTAGGAGGGGGAAAGAAGTGGGGAGGGAGAGGGAAAGGGGGGCGCCGCCCCCCCTCTCCTACTCCAATTCGGACCAGGGGGGAGGAGGCGTGCGGCCCACCTTTGGCTTCCCCTCTCTCTTTCCACTAAGGCCTATATGGCCCATTACTTCTCCCGGGGGGTTCCGGTAACCCTCCGGCTCTCCGGTTTTCTCCGAAATCACCCGGAACACTTCCGGTGTCCGAATATAGCCGTCCAATATATTAATCTTTATGTCTCGACCATTTCGAGACTCCTCGTCATGTCCGTGATCACATCCGGGACTCTGAACTAACTTCGGTACATCAAAACTCATAAACTCATAATATAACTGTCATCGAAACCTTAAGCGTGCGGACCCTACGGGTTCGAGAACAATGTAGACATGACCGAGACACGTCTCCGGTCAATAACCAATAGCGGAACCTGGATGCTCATATTGGCTCCTACATATTCTACGAAGATCTTTATTGGTCAGACCGCATAACAACATACGTTGTTCCCTTTGTCATCGGTATGTTACTTGCCCGAGATTCGATCGTCGGTATCTCAATACCTAGTTCAATCTTGTTACCGGCAAGTCTCTTTACTCGTTCCGTAATACATCATCTCACAACTAACTCATTAGTTGCAATGCTTGCAAGGCTTATGTGATGTGCATTACCGAGAGGGCCCAGAGATACCTCTCCGACAATCGGAGTGACAAATCCTAATCTCGAAATACGCCAAACCAACATGTACCTTTGGAGACACCTATAGAGTACCTTTATAATCACCCATTTACGTTGTGACGTTTGGTAGCACACAAAGTGTTCCTCCGGCAAACGGGAGTTGCATAATCTCATAGTCATAGGAACATGTATAAGTTATGAAGAAAGCAATAGCAACATACTAAACGATCGGGTGCTAAGCTAATGGAATGGGTCATGTCAATCAGATCATTCACCTAATGATGTGATCCCATTAATCAAATAACAACTCTTTGTTCATGGTTAGGAAACATAACCATCTTTGATTAACGAGCTAATCAAGTAGAGGCATACTAGTGACACTCTGTTTGTCTATGTATTCACACATGTATTATGTTTCCGGTTAATACAATTCTAGCATGAATAATAAACATTTATCATGATATAAGGAAATAATTAATAACTTTATTATTGCCTCTAGGGCATATTTCCTTCAAACGTAACTACTCACAAAGCATATTCATGTTCATAATCAGAGGGGTATCAATATGCATATAGGATCTGAACATATGATCTTACACCAATTAAACCAACTAGCATCAACTACAAGGAGTAATTAACACTACTAGCAACCCACAGGTACCAACCCCGGACTTGGAGACAAGAATTGGATACAAGAGATGAGGGTTTTGAGAGGAGATGGTGCTGGTGAAGATGTTGATGGAGATTGCCCTCTCCCGATGAGAGGAGCGTTGGTGATGACGATGGCGATGATTTCCCCCTCCTGAAGGGAAGTTTCCCCGGCAAAACAGCTCCGCCAGAGCCCTAGATTGGTTCCGCCAAGGTTCCGCCTCGTGGCGGCGGAGTTTCGTCCGAGAAGATGGCTTATGAATTTTTTCTCGTCGAAAGACTCCATATAGCAGAAGATGCCCATCGGAGGGCCACCAGGGGGCCCATGAGGTAGGGGGGCGCGTCCAAGGGGTAGGGCGCGCCCCCCACCCTCGTTGGCAGGGTGTGGCCCCCTGGTGAACTTCTTGCGCTCAGTATTTTTATATATTCTGAAATTGACTTCCGTGAAGTTTCAGGACTTTTGGAGCTGTGCAGAATAGGTCTCTAATATTTGCTCCTTTTCAGCCCAAAATCCCAGCTGCCGGCATTCTCCCTCTTTATGTAAACCTTGTAAAATAAGAGAGAATAGGCATAAGTATTGTGACATAATGTGTAATAATAGCCCATAATGCAATAAATATCGATATAAAAGCATGATGCAAAATGGACGTATCAAGGCTCGCGGCGGGTATCATTATTTTCTCACCTTCACAGATGATTTGAGCAGATATGGGTATATCTACTTAATGAAACATAAGTCTGAAACATTTGAAAAGTTCAAAGAATTTCAGAGTGAAGTGGAAAATCATCGTAACAAGAAAATAAAGTTTCTACGATCTGATCGTGGAGGAGAATATTTGAGTTACGAGTTTGGTCTACATTTGAAACAATGCGGAATAGTTTCGCAACTCACGCCACTCGGAACACCACAGCGTAATGGTCTGTCCGAACGTCATAATCGTACCTTACTAGATATGGTGCGATCCATGATGTCTCTTACTGATTTACCGCTATCGTTTTGGGGTTATGCTTTAAAGACGGCTGCATTCACGATAAATAGGGCACCATCTAAATCCGTTGAGACGACTCCTTATGAACTATGGTTTGGCAAGAAACCAAAGTTGTCGCTTCTTAAAGTTTGGGGCTGCGATGCTTATGTGAAAAAGCTTCAACCTGATAAGCTCGAACCCAAGTCAGAGAAATGTGTCTTCATAGGATACCTAAAAGAAACAGTTGGGTACACCTTCTATCATAGATCCGAAGGCAAGACTTTTGTTGCTAAGAATGGATCCTTTCTAGAGAAGGAGTTTCTCCCGAAAGAAGTGAGTGGGAGGAAAGTAGAACTTGATGAGGTAACTATACCTGCTCCCTTATTGGAAAGTAGTTCATCACAGAAATCGGTTCCTGTGACACCTACACCAATCAGTGAGGAAGCTAATGATGATGATCATGAAACTTCAGATCAAGTTACTACCAAACCTCGTAGGTCAACCAGAGTAAGATCCGCACCAGAGTGGTACGGTAATCCTGTTCTGGAGGTCATGTTGCTAGACCATGATGAACCTACGAACTATGAGGAAGCAATGATGAGCCCCGATTCCGCAAAATGGCTTGAGGCCATGAAATATGAGATGGGATCCATGTATGAGAACAAAGTGTGGACTTTGGTTGACTTGTCCGATGATCGGCAAGCCATCGAGAATAAATGGATCATCAAGAAGAAGACAAACGCTGATGGTAATGTTACTATCTACAAAGCTCGACTTGCTGCGAAAGGTTTTCGATAAGTTCAAGGAGTTGACTACGATGAGACCTTCTCACCCGTAGCGATGCTTAAGTCCGCCCGAATCATGTTAGCTATTGCCGCATTTTATGATTATGAAATTTGGCAAATGGATGTAAAGACTGCATTCCTAAATGGATTTCTGGAAGAAGAGTTGTATGATGCAACCTGAAGGTTTTATCGATCCAAAAGGTACTAACAAAGTGTGCAAGCTCCAGCGATCCATTTATGGACTGGTGCAAGCTTCTCGGAGTTGGAATAAACGCTTTGGTAGTGTGATCAAAGAATATGGTTTTATACAGACTTTTGGAAAAGCCTGTATTTACAAGAAAGTGAGTGGGAGCTCTGTAGCATTTCTAATATTATATGTGGATGACATATTGTTGATTGGAAATGATATAGAATTTCTGGATATAGCATAAAAGGATACTTGAATAAGAGTTTTTCAATGAAGGACCTCGGTGAAGCTGCTTACATATTGGGCATCAAGATCTATAGAGATAGATCAAGATGCTTAATTGGACTTTCACAAAGCACATACCTTGACAAAGTTTTTTAAGAAGTTCAAAATGGATCAGGCAAAGAAAGGGTTCTTGCCTGTATTACAAGGTGTGAAGTTGAGTAAGACTCAATGCTCGACCACTGCAGAAGATATAGAGAAAATGAAAGATGTTCCCTATGCTTCAGCAATAGGCTCTATCATGTATGCAATGTTGTGTACCAGACCTGATGTGTGCCTTGCTATTAGTTTAGCAGGGAGGTACCAAAGTAATCCATGAGTGGATCACTAGACAGCGGTCAAGAACATCCTGAAGTACTTGAAAAGGACTAAGGATATGTTTCTAGTTTATGGAGGTGACAAAGAGCTCATCATAAATGGTTACGTTGATGCAAGCTTTGACACTGATCCGGACGATTCTAAAATCGCAAACCAGATACGTGTTTATATTGAACGGTGGAGCTGTCAGTTGGAGCAGTTCTAAACAGAGCATCGTGGCGGGATCTACATGTGAAGCGGAGTACATTGCTACTTCAGAAGCAGCAAATGAAGGAGTTTGGATGAAGGAGTTCGTATCCGATCTAGGTGTCATACCCAGTGCATCGGGTCCAATGAAAATCTTTTGTGACAATACGGGTGTAATTGCCTTGGCAAAGGAATCTAGATTTCACAAGAGAACCAAGCACATCAAGAGACGCTTCAACTCCATCCGGGATCAAGTCCAGGTGGGGGACATAGAGATTTGCAAGATACATATGGATCTGAATGTTGCAGACCCATTGACTAAGCCTCTTCCACGAGCAAAATATGATCAGCACCAAGGCTCCATGGGTGTTAGAATCATTACTGTGTAATCTAGATTATTGACTCTAGTGCAAGTGGGAGACTGAAGGAAATATGCCCTAGAGGCAATAATAAAGTTATTATTTATTTCCTTATATCATGATAAATGTTTATTATTCATGCTAGAATTGTATTAACCGGAAACATGATACATGTGTGAATACATAGACAAACAGAGTGTCACTAGTATGCCTCTACTTGACTAGCTCGTTGATCAAAGATGGTTATGTTTCCTAGCCATAGACATGAGTTGTCATTTGATTAACACGATCACATCATTAGGAGAATGATGTGATTGACTTGACCCATTCCATTATCTTAGCACTTGATAATTTAGTATGTTGCTATTGCTTTCTTCATGACTTATACATGTTCCTATGACTATGAGATTATGCAACTCCCGTTTACCGGAGGAACACTTCGTTGTTGGGGAACGTAGTAATTCCAAAAAAATTCCTACGCACACACAGGATCATGGTGATGCATAGCAACGAGAGGGGAGAGTGTGTCCACATACCCTCGTAGACCGAATGCATAAGCGTTAGCACAACGCGGTTGATGTAGTCGTACGTCTTCACGATCCGACCGATCCAAGTACCGAACGCACGACACCTCTGAGTTCTGCACATGTTCAACTCGATGACGTCCCACGAGCTCCGATCCAGCAAAGCTACAAAGGGCAGTTTCGTCAGCACGACGGTGTGGTGACGGTGATGATGATGCTACCGACGCAGGGCTTCGCCTAAGCACCGCTACTATATAACCGAGGTGGAATATTGTGGAGGGGGCACCGCACACGGCTGGAATAGATTTACTGATCAACTTGTGTGTCTAGAGGTGCTCCCTATCCCCGTATATAAAGGAGTGGAGGAGGGGAGGGCCGGCCCTCTCTAGGGCGCGCCTTGGGGAGTCCTACTCCCACCGGGAGTAGGATTCCCCCCCCCCTTTCCAACTTGGAGTAGGAGAGGGAAGGAAGAGGAAGGAGGGAGGAAGGAAAGGGGGGCCGACCCCCTCCCAATTCGGATTGGGCTTGGGGGGCTGCGCCACCTCCCTTTCTCCTTTCCCCTCCTTTCCACTAAAGCCCAATAAGGCCCATATACCTCCCGGGGGGTTCGGATAACCTCCCGGTGCTCTGGTATATTCCCGATCTCACCCGGAACCATTCCGGTATCCAAATATAGTCGCCCAATATATCGATCTTTATGTCTCGACCATTTAGAGACTCCTCGTCATGTCTGTGGTCATATCCGGGACATCGAACTACCTTCGGTACATCAAAAACAAAAACTCATAATATGATCGTCACCGAACTTTAAGCGTGCGGACCCTACGGGTTCGAGAACTATGTAGACATGACCGAGACACGTCTTTGGTCAATAACCAATAGCGGAACTTGGATGCTCATATTGGCTCCCACATATTCTTCAAAGATCTTTATCGGTCAAACCGCATAACAACATGCGTTGTTCCCTTTGTCATCGGTATGTTACTCGCCCGAGATTCGATCGTCGGTATCTCAATACCTAGTTCAATCTCGTTACCGGCAAGTCTCTTTACTCGTTCTGAAATGCATCATCCCGCAACTAACTCATTAGTTACAATGCTTGCAAGGCTTATACTGATGTGCATTACCGAGAGGGCCCAGAGATACCTCTCCGACAATCGGAGTGACAAATCATAATCTCGAAATACGCCAACTCAACAAGTACCTTCGGAGACACTTGTAGAGTACCTTTATAATCACCCAGTTACGTTGTGACGTTTGGTAGCACACAAAGTGTTCCTCCGGTAAACGGGAGTTGCATAATCTCATAGTCATAGGAACATGTATAAGTCATGAAGAAAGCAATAGCAACAAACTAAACGATCATCGTGCTGAGCTAACGAAATGGGTAAAGTCAATCACATCATTCTCCTAATGATGTGATCTCGTTAATCAAATTACAACTCATGTCTATGGTTAGGAAACTTAACCAGCTTTGATTAACGAGCTAATCAAGTAGAGGCATACTAGTGACACTATGTTTGTCTATGTATTCACACATGTATTATGTTTCCGGTTAATACAATTCTAGCATGAATAATAAACATTTATCATGAAATAAGGAAATAAATAATAACTTTATTATTGCGTCTAGGGCATATTTTCTTCAGTCTCCCACTTGCACTAGAGTCAATAATCTAGTTCACATCGCCATGTGATTTAACGCCAATAGTTCACATCACCATGTGATTAACACCCATAGTTCACATCGTCATGTGACCAACACCCAAAGGGTTTACTAGAGTCAATAATCTAGTTCACATCGCTATGTGATTAACACCCAAAGAGCACTAAGGTGTGATCATGTTTTGCTTGTGAGAGAAATTTAGTCTACGGGTCTGCCACATTCAGATCCGTATGTATTTTGCAAATTTCTATGTCAACAGTGCTCTACACGGAGCTACTCTAGCTAATTTCTCCCACTTTCAAAATGTATCCAGATTGAGACTTAGAGTCATCTAGATCAGTGTCAAAATTTGCATCGACGTAACCCTTTACGACGAACCTTTTGTCACCTCCATAATTGAGAAACATATCCTAATTCCACTAAGGATAATTTTGACCGATGTCCAGTGATCTACTCCTAGATCACTATAGTACTCCCTTGATAAACTCAGTGTAGGGTATACAATAGATCTGGTACACAGCATGGCATACTTTATAGAAACTATGGCCGAGGCATAGGGAATGACTTTCATTCTCTTTCTATCTTCTGCCGTGGTCGGGCTTTGGGTCTTACTCAATTTCACACCTTGTAACACAGGTAAGAACTCTTTATTTGACTGTTCCATTTTGAGCTACTTAAAAATCTTGTCAAGGTATGTACTCATTGAAAAAACTTATCAAGCGTCTTGATCTATCTCTATAGATCTTGATGCTCAATATGTAAGTAGCTTCACCAAGGTCTTTATTTGAAAAACTCCTTTCAAATACTCCTTTATGCTTTCTAGAAAATTTTACATTATTTCGGATCAACAATATGTCATTCACATATATTTATCAGAAATGCTGTAGTGCTCCCACTCACTTTCTTGTAAATACAGGCCGCACCACAAGTCTGTATAAAACTATATGCTTTGATAAACTCATCAAAGCGTATATTCCAACTCTGAGATGCTTGCACCAGTCCATAGATGGATCGCTGGAGCTTGCACATTTTGTTAGCACCTTTAGGATTGAAAAAACCTACTGGTTGCATCCTATACAACTCTTCTTTAAGAGATCCATTAAGGAATGTAGTTTTGACATCCATTTGCCAGATTTCATAAAATGTGGCAATTTGCTAACATGATTCGGACAGACTTAAGCATCACTACGAGTGAGAAAATCTCATTGTGGTCAACACCTTGAACTTTGTCAAAACCTTTTTCGACAAGTCTAGCTTTGTAGATAGTAACACTACTATCAGCGTCCGTCTTCCTCTTGAAGATCCATTTATATTCTATGGCTTGCCGATCATCGGGAAAGTCAACCAAAGTCCACACTTTGTTTTGATATATGAATCCCATCTCAGATTTCATGGCCTCAAGCCATTTCATGGAATCTGGGCTCATCATCGCTTCCTCATAGTTCATAGGTTCGTCATGGTCAAGTAACATGACCTCCAGAACAGGATTACCATACCACACTGGTGCAGATCTCACTCTGGTTGACCTATGAGGTTCGGTAGTAACTTGATCTTTATATGATCAACATCATTAGCTTCCTCACTATTTGGTGTAGGAGTCACAGGAACAGATTTCTGTGATGAACTACTTCCCAATAAGTGAGCATGTACAGTTACCTCATCAAGTTCTACTTTCCTCCCACTCACTTCTTTCGAGAGAAACTCCTTCTCTAGAAAGGATCCATTCTTAGCAACGAATGTCTTGCCTTCGGATCTGTGATAGAAGGTGTACCCAAATGTCTTCTTTGGGTATCCTATGAAGACACATTTCTCCGATTTGGGTTTGAGCTTATCAGGGTGAAACTTTTTCACATAAGCATCGCAACCCCAAACTTTAAGAAACGCCAACTTTGGTTTCTTGCCAAACCACAGTTCATATGGTGTCGTCTCAACGGATTTAGATGGTTCCCTATTTAACATGAATGCAATTGTCTCTAATGCATAACCCCAAAATGATAGTGGTAAATTGGTAAGGGACATCATAGATTGTACTATATCCAATAAAGTATGGTTATGACGTTCGGACACACCATTATGCTGTGGTGTTCTAGGTGGCATGAGTTTGTGAAACTATTCCACGTTGTTTAAATTGAAGACCAAACTCGTAACTCAAATATTCGCCTCTGCGATCAGATCGTAGAAACTTTATTTTCTTGTTATGATGATTTTCCACTTCACTCTAAAATTCTTTGAACTTTTCAAATGTTTCAGACTTATGTTTCTTCAAGTAGATATACCCATATATGCTCAAATCATCTGTGAAGGTCAAAAATAACGATACCCGCTGCGAGCCTCAACACTCATCGGATCGCATACATCAGTATGTATTATTTCTAATAAGTTAGTTGCTCGCTCCATTGTTCCGGAGAACGGAATTTTAGTCATCTTGCCCATAAGGCATGGTTCGCAAGCATCAAGTGATTCATAATCAAGTGATTCCAAAATCCCATCAACATGGAGTTTCTTCATGCGCTTTACACCAATATGACCTAAACGGCAGTGCCACAAATAAGTTGCACTATCATTATTAACTTTGCATCTTTTGGCTTCAATATTATGAATATGTGTATCACTACGATCGAGATCCAACAAACTATTTTCATTGTGTGTGTGACCATCGAAGGTTTTATTCATGTAAACACAATAACAATTATTCTCTGACTTTAAATGAATAACCGTATTGCAATAAACATGATCAAATCATATTCATGCTCAACGCAAACGCCAAATAACATTTATTTAGGTTTAACACTAATCCCGAAAGTATAGGGAGTGTGCAATGATGATCATATCAATCTTGGAAGCACTTCCAACACACATCGTCACTTCACCCTCAATTAGTCTCTGTTTATTATGTAACTCATGTTTCGAGTTACTAATTTTTAGCAACCGAGCAAGTATCAAATACCCAGGGGCTACTATAAACACTAGTAAGGTACACATCAATAACATGTATATCAAATATACCTTTGTTCACTTTGCCATCCTTCTTATCCGCCAAATACTTGGGGCAGTTCTGCTTCCAGTGACCAGTCCCTTTGCGGTAGAAGCACTTAGTTTCAGGTTTTAGGTCTAGAATTGGGCTTCTTCACTTGAGCAGCAAGTTGCTTGCCGTTCTTCTTGAAGTTCCCCTTCTTCCCTTTGCCCTTTTTATTGAAACTAGTGGTCTTGTCAACCATCAACACTTGATGCTTTTCTTGATTTCCACCTTCGTCGATTTCAGCATCATGAAGAGCTTGGGAACTATTTCTGTTATCCCTTGCATATTGTAGTTCATCACGAAGTTCCAGTAACTTGGTGATAGTGACTAGAGAATTCTGTCAATCACTATCTTATCTGGAAGATTAACTCCCACTTGATTCAAGTGATTGTAGTACTCAGACATTCTGAGCACATGCTCACTAGCTAAGCTATTCTCCTTCATCTTGTAGGCAAAGTGCTTGTCAAAGGTCTCATACCTTTCGACATGGGCATGAGTCTGAAATACTAATTTCAACTCTTGGAACATCTGATATGCTTCGTGGCATTCAAAACGTCTTTGAAGCCTCGATTCTAAGCCGTAAAGCATGGTGCACTAAACTATCAAGTAGTCATCATATCGAGCTCGCCAAACGTTCATAACGTCTGCATCTACTCCTGCAATCGATCTGTCACCTAGCGATGCATCAAGGACATAATTCTTCTGTGCAGTAATGAGGATAATCCTCAGATCATGGATCCAATCCGCATCACTGCTACTAACATCTTTCAACTTAGTTTTTCTCTAGGAACATATCAAAATAAACGGGAAGCTACATCGCAAGCTATTGATCTACAACATAGTTATGCAAATACTATCAGGACTAAGTTCATGATAAATTAAAGTTCAATTAATCATATTACTTAAGAACTCCCACTTAGATAGACATCCCTCTAATAATCTAAGTGATCGCGTGATCCATATCAACTAAACCATAACCAATCATCACGTGAAACGGAGTAGTTTTCAATGGTGAACATCACTATGTTGATCATATCTACTATATGATTCACGCTCGACCTTTCGGTCTCAGTGTTCCGAGGCTATATCTGCATATGCTAGGCTCGTCAAGTTTAACCCGAGTATTCTACGTGTGCAAAACTGGCTTGCACCCGTTATAGATGAACATAGAGCTTATCACACCCGATCATCACATGGTGTCTCGGCACGACGAACTTTGAAAATGGTGCATACTTAGGGAGAACACTTTTATCTTGAAATTTAGTGAGGGATCATCTTAGAATGCTACCGTCAATCAAAGCAAAATAAGATGCATAAAAGATAAACATCACATGCAATCAATATAAGTGATATGATATGGCCATCATCATCTTGTGCTTGTGATCTCCATCTCCAAAGCACCGTCATGATCACCATTGTCACCGGTGTGACACCTTGACCTCCATCGTAGCATCGTTGTCGTCTCGCCAAATATTGCTTCTACGAAAATCGCTACCGCCTAGTGATAAAGTAAAGCAATTACAAGGCGATTGCATTGCATACAATAAAGCGACAACCATATGGATCCTGCTGGTGTCTACTACACAACCTTCTTCTTGTAGACGTTGTTGGGCCTCCAAGTGCAAAGGTTTGTAGGACAGTAGCAAATTTCCCTCAAGTGGATGACCTAAGGTTTATAATTCCGTAGGAGGCGTAGGATGAAGATGGTCTCTCTCAAGCAACCCTGCAACCAAATAACAAAGAGTCTCTTGTGTCCCCAACACACCCAATACAATGGTAAATTGTATAGGTGCACTAGTTCAGCGAACAGATGGTGATACAAGTGGTATGTGGATAGTAGATAATAGTTTTTGTAATCTGAAATAATAAAAACAGCAAGGTAGCAAGTGATAAAAGTGAGCGTAAATGATATTGCAATGTGTGGAAACAAGGCCTAGGGTTCATACTTTCGCTAGTGTAAGTTCCCTCAACAATACTAACATAATTGGATCATAAACCTATCCCTCAACTTGCAACAAAGAGTCACTCCAAAGTCACTAATAACGGAGAATGAATGAAGAGATTATGGTAGGGTACGAAACCACCTCAAAGTTATTCTTTCCAATCAATCCGTTCGCCTATTCCTATAAGTGTCACAAACAGCCCTAGAGTTCGTACTAGAATAACACCTTAAGACACAAATCAATCAAAACCCTAATGTCACCTAGATACTCCAATGTCACCTCAAGTATCCGTGGGTATGATTATAAGATATGTGTCACACAATCTCAGATTCATCTATTCATCCAACACAAAGGACCTCAAAGAGTGCCCCAAATTTTCTACCGGAGAATCACGATGAAAACGTGTGCCAACCCTTATGCATAGGTTCATGGGCGGAACCCGCAAGTTGATCACCAAAACATACATCTAGTGAATCACGTGATATCCCATTGTCACCACAGATATCCACGGCAAGACATACATCAAGTGTTCTCAAATCTTTAAAGACTCAATCCGATAAGATTACTTCAGAGGAGAAACTCGATTCATTACAAGAGAGAAGAGGGGGAGGAGAAACATAAGATCCAACTATAATAGCAAAGCTCGCAATACATCAAGATCGTATCATCTCAAGAACACGAGAGAGAGAGAGAGATCAAACACATAGCTACTGGTACATACCCTCAGCCCCGAGGGAGAACTACTCCCTCCTCGTCATGGAGAGCATCGGGATGATGAAGATGGCCACCGGAGAAGGATTGCCCCCTCCAGCAGGGTGCCGGAACGGGTCTAGATTGGTTTTCGGTGGCTACGGAGGCTTCTGGTGGCAGAACTCCTGATCTATGTTGCGTTTTGGAAGTTTTAGGTCACGTGGGTATATATGGGTGCAGGAGGTACGTCAGGGGAGCCACGAGGGTCCCACGAGACAGGGGGGCACGCCCTAGGGGGGCGCCCCCCACCCTCGTGAGCACCTCGTTCCTTCCTTGACGTAGGGTCCAAGTCCATCGGGTGTGTTTCCTTCCAAAAATAACTTCTCCAGTTGATTTTGTTCCGTTTCGACTCCGTTTGATATTCTTTTTTCTCGAAACACTAAAATAGGCATAAAACAGCAAATCTAGGCTGGGCCTCCGGTTAATAGGTTAGTCCCAAAAATAATATAAAAGTGGAAAATAAAGCCCAATATTGCCTAAAACAGTAGATAATATAGCATGGAGCAATCAAAAATTATAGATACGTTGGAGATGTATCAAGCATCCCCAAGCTTAATTCCTGCTCGTCCTCGAGTAGGTAAATGATAAAAAGATAATCTTTGATGTGGAATGCTAGTTGGCATAATTTTAATGTAATTCTTCTTACTTGTGATATGAATATTCAGATCCGAAAGATTCAAGACAAAAGTTCATATTGACATAAAAATAATAATACTTCAAGCATACTAATAAAGCAATTATGTCTTCTCAAAATATCATGGCCAAAGAAAGCTATCCCTACAAAATCATATAGTCTGGCTATGCTCTATCTTCACCGCACAAAGTATTTAAATCATGCACAACCCCGTTGACAAGTCAAGCAATTGTTTCATACTTTTGATGTTCTCAAACTTTTTCAATCTTCACGCAATATATGAGCGTGAGCCATGGACATAGCACTATAGGTGGAATAGAATGGTGGTTGTGGAGAAGACAAAAAAGGAGAAGATAGTCTCACATCAACTAGGCGTATCAATGGGCTATGGAGATGCCCATCAATAGATATCAATGTGAGTGAGTAGGGATTGCCATGCAACGGATGCACTAGAGCTATAAGTATATGAAAGCTCAACAAAAGAAACTAGTGGGTGTGCATCCAACTCGCTTGCTCACGAAGACCTAGGGCATTTTGAGGAAGCCCATCATTGGAATATACAAGACAAGTTCTATAATGAAAGATTCCCACTAGTATATGAAAGTGACAACATAGGAGACTCTCTATCATGAAGATCGTGGTGCTACTTTGAAGCACAAGTGTGGTAAAAGGATAGTAGCATTGTCCCTTCTCTCTTTTTCTCTCATTTTTTTATTTTTTTATTTGGGCCTTCTCTTTTTTATGGCCTTTTTTATTTGGGCTTCTTTGTCCTCTTTTTTTTTCGTCCAGAGTCTCATCCCAACTTGTCAGGGAATCATAGTCTCCATCATCCTTTCCTCACTGGGACAATGCTCTAATAATGATGATCATCACACTTTTATTTTTCTTACAACTCAACAATTACAACTCGATACTTAGAACAAAATATGACTGTATATGAATACCTCCGGCGGTGTACCGGGATGTGCAATGACTCATGAGTGACATGTATGAAAGAATTATGAACGGTGGCTTTGCCACAAATACGATGTCAACTACATGATCATGCTAGCAATTTGACAATGATGGAGCATGTCATAACAAACAGAACAGTGGAAAGTTGCATGGCAATATATCTCGGAATGGCTATGGAAATGCCATAGTAGGTAGGTATGGTGGCTGTTTTGAGGAAGGTATATGGTGGGTGTATGATACCGGTGAAAGGTGTGCGGTATTAGAGAGGCTAGCAATGGTGGAAGGGTGAGAGTGCGTATGATCCATGGACTCAACATTAGTCATAAAGAACTCATATATTTATTGCAAAAATCTACAAGTTATCAAAGCAAAGTATTACGTGCATGCTCCTAGGGGGATAGATTGGTAGGAAAAGACCATCGCTCGTCCCCGACCGCCACTCATAAGGAAGACAATCAATAAATAAATCATGCTCCGACTTCATCACATAACGGTTCACCATACGTGCATGCTACGGGAATCACAAACTTCAACACAAGTATTTCTCAAATTCATAACCACTCAACTAGCATGACTCTAATATCACCATCTCCATATCTCAAAACAATTATCAAGTATCAAACTTCTCATACTATTCAACACACTCATAAGAGAATTTTATTATTCTTGAATACCTAGCATATTAGGATTTTAAGCAAATTACCATGCTATTAAGACTCTCAAAATAATCTAAGTGAAGCATGAGAGTTCATCTATTTCTTCAAAATAAAACTACCACCATGCTCTAAAAGATATAAGTGAAGCACTAGAGCAAATGACAAACTACTCCGAAAGATATAAATGAAGATCAATGAGTAGTCGAATAATTATGCAACTATGTGAAGACTCTCTGACATTTAATAATTTCAGATCTTGTTATTCTATTCAAACAGCAAGCAAAGCAAAAGAAAATGACATCTAAGAATAGCAAACATCATGTGAAGAAGCAAAAACTTAGGATCAACTGATACTAACCGATAGTTGTTGAAGAAGAAAGGTGGGATGCCAACCGGGGCATCCCCAAGCTTAGATGCTTGATACTTCTTGAAATATTATCTTTGGGTGCCTTGGGCATCCCCAATATTGAGTTTTTGTGTCTCCTTAATTCCTCTCATATCACGGTCTCCCTAAATCTCAAAAGCTTCATCCACACAAAACTCAACAAGCACTCGTGAGATAAGTTAGTATAAACCATTGCCAAAACCTTATTATACTCTACTGTAGCAAATCACTAAAATTATTATTCAACATTGCATACTAAATGCCTCTGCATATTTAATAGTCCTATCCTCAAATAGAATCATTAAAGAAGCAAACATATGCAAACAATGCAAACATAACAGCAATCTGCCTAAACAGGATAGTCTGTAAAGAATGCAGCAACATCCATACTTCCCTAGCTCCAAAAATTACGAAAGGAAATTACCACTGTAGTAAATTTATCAGAGATTAATATGCAAAAGGTTTCAACATTTTATCACATTCTGACTTTTCTAGGGAATTATTGCAACAGCGGTAAACTTTCTGTTTTCAAACAGCAACATGTATACTTGTAACATAGGCATAGTAAAGGCTATCAATGCCACTTTTATTGAAATAAAAGATGCAAAACATTGTTCCAAATAAAAGTAAGCAAATCCTAACAAAATAAATTGATGCTCCAAGCAAAACACATATCATGTGGCGAATAAAAATATAGCTTCAAGTAAAGTTACCGATGAACAAAGACGAAAGAGGGGATGCCTTCCGGTGCATCCCCAATCATAGGCTCTTGGTTGTCCTTGAATATTACCTTTGGGTGCCTCGGAAATCCCCAATCTTAGGCTCTTTCCACTCCTTATTCCATAGTCCATCGAATCCTTACCCAAAACTTGAAAACTTCACAACACAAAACTTAACAGAAAACTCGTAAGCTCTGTTAGTACAAGAAAATAAATCACCACTTAAATGTACTGTAATGAAATCATTCTTTATTTATATTGGTTTTAAACCTACTGTATTCCAACTTCTCTATCATTTATAAACTATTTTACTAGCCATAGATTCATCAAAATAAGCAAACAACACACGAAAAACAGAATCTGTCAAAAACAGAACAGTCTGTAGTAATCTGGATCAAACATATACTTCTGGAACTCATAAAATTCTCAAATAAATTGCTGGACCTGAGGAATTTATCTATTAATCAACTGCAAAAATAATTAACTAAATAGCGCTCTCCAATAAAGAATGGCAGCAATTCTCGTGAGTGCTCAAGTTTCTGTTTTTGACAGCATGATCAACAAGACTTCCCCCAAGTCTTCCCAAAGGTTCTACTTGGCACGAACACTAATTAAAAGCATAAAACCACATCTAAACAGAGGCTAGATGAATTATTTATTACTAAACAGGAACAAAAAGCAAGGAACTAAAATAAAATTGGGTTGCCTCCCAACAAGCGCTATCGTTTGACGCCCCTAGCTAGGCATGATGATTTCAATGATGCTCACATAAAAGATAAGAATTGAAACATAAAGAGAGCATCATGAATAATATGACTAGCACATTTAAGTCTAACCCATTTCCTATGCATAGGGATTTTGTGAGAAAACAACTTGTGGGAACAAGAATCAACTTGCATAGGAAGGTAAAACAAGCATAACTTTAAAACTTTAAGCACATAGAGAGGAAGCTTGATATTATTGCAATTCCTAAAAGCATATATTCCTCCCTCATAATAATTTTCAGTAGCATCATGAATGAATTCAACAATATAACCAGCACCTAAAGCATTCTTTTCATGATTTACAAGCATAGAAAATTTACTACTCTCCACATAAGCTAATTTCTTCTCATGAATAATAGTGGGAGCAAACTCAACAAAATAACTATCATGTGATTGAAAATTAAGATCAAGATGACAAGTTTCATGGTTATCATTGTTCTTTAAAGCATACGTGTCATCACAATAATCATCATAGATAGGAGGCATGCTTTCATCATAATAAATTTGCTCATCAAAGCTTGGGCGACAAAAAAATATCATTTTCATCAAACATAGCATCCCCAAGCTTGTGGCTTTGCATATCATTAGCATCATAGATGTTCAAGGAATTCATACTAACAACATTGCAATCATGCTCATCATTCAAATATTTAGTGCCAAACATTTTATAGATTTCTTCTTCTAGCACTTGAGCACAATTATCCTTTCCATCATACTCACGAAAGATATTTAAAAGGTGAAGCGTATGAGACAAACTCAATTCCATTTTTTATAGTTTTCTTTTATAAACTATACTAGTGATAAAACAAGAAACTAAAAGACTCGATTGCAAGATCTAAAGATATACCTTCAAGCACTCACCTCCCCGGCAACGGCGCCAGAAAAGAGCTTGATGTCTACTACACAACCTTCTTCTTGTAGACGTTGTTGGGCCTCCAAGTGCAGAGGTTAGTAGGACAGTAGAAAATTTCCCTCAAGTGGATTACCTAAGGTTTATCAATCCGTAGGAGGCGTAGGATGAAGATGGTCTCTCTCAAGCAACCCTGCAACCAAATAACAAAGAGTCTCTTGTGTCCCCAACACACCTAATACAATGGTAAATTGTATAGGTGCACTAGTTCAGCGAAGAGATGGTGATACAAGTGGTATGTGGATAGTAGATAATAGTTTTTGTAATCTGAAATAATAAAAACAGCAAGGTAGCAAGTGATAAAAGTGAGCGTAAACGATATTGCAATGTGTGGAAACAAGACCTAGGGTTCATACTTTCGCTAGTGTAAGTTCCCTCAACAATACTAACATAATTGGATCATAAAACTATCCCTCAACATGCAACAAAGAGTCACTCCAAAGTCACTAATAGCGGAGAACGAACGAAGAGATTATGGTAGGGTACGAAACCACTTCAAAGTTATTCTTTCCAATCAATCCGTTGGGCTATTCCTATAAGTGTCACAAACAGCCCTAGAGTTCGTACTAGAATAACACCTTAAGACACAAATCAATCAAAACCCTAATGTCACCTAGATACTCCAATATCACCTCAAGTATCTGTGGGTATGATTATACGATATGCGTCACACAATCTCAGATTCATCTATTCATCCAACACAAAGGACCTCAAAGAGTGCCCCAAAGTTTCTACCGGAGAATCACGACGAAAACGTGTGCCAACCCCTATGCATAGGTTCATGGGCGGAACCCGCAAGTTGATCACCAAAACATACATCAAGTGAATCACGTGATATCCCATTGTCACCACAGATATCCACGGCAAGACATACATCAAGTGTTCTCAAATCTTTAAAGACTCAATCCGATAAGATTACTTCAAAGGGGAAACTCGATTCATTACAAGAGAGAAGAGGGGGAGGAGAAACATAAGATCCAACTATAATTGCAAAGCTCACGATACATCAAGATCGTATCATCTCAAGAACACGAGAGAGAGAGAGATCAAACACATAGCTACTGGTACATACCCTCAGCCCCGAGGGAGAACTACTCCCTCCTCGTTATGGAGAGCACCGGGATGATGAAGATGACCACTGGAGAAGGATTGCCCCCTCCGGCAGGGTGCCGAAACGGGTCTAGATTGGTTTTCGGTGGCTATGGAGGCTTCTGGCGGCGGAACTCCCGATCTATGTTGCGTTTTGGAAGTTTTAGGTCACATGGGTATATATGGGTGCAGGAGGTACGTCAGGGGAGCCACGAGGGTCCCACGAGACAGGGGGGCGCGCCCTAGGGAGGGTGGCGCCCCCCACCCTCGTGAGCACCTCGTTCCTTCCTTGACATAGGGTCCAAGTCCATCGGGTGTGTTTCCTTCCAAAAATAACTTCTCCAGTTGATTTCGTTCCGTTTCGACTCCGTTTGATATTCCTTTTTCTCGAAACACTGAAATAGGCATAAAACAGCAAATCTGGGCTGGGCCTCCGGTTACTAGGTTAGTCCCGAAAATAATATAAAAGTGGAAAATAAAGCCCAATATTGCTTAAAACAGTAGATAATATAGCATGGAGCAATCAAAAATTATAGAAACGTTGGAGACGTATCACCTGCCAGTTGCCGATAACTCCATTACAAAACATGATCATCTCATAAATATAGCATCATGTCTTGACCATATCACATCACAACATGCCTTGCAAAAACAAGTCAGACGTCCTCTACTTTGTTGTTGCAAGTTTTACGTGGCTGCTACGGGCTGAGCAAGAACCGTTCTTACCTACGCATCAAAACCACAACGATAGTTCATCAAGTTAGTGTTGTTTTAACCTTCTCAAGGACCTGGCGTAGCCACACTCGGTTCAACTAAAGTTGGAGAAACTGGCACCCGCCAGCCACCTATGTGCAAAGCACGTCGGTAGAACCAGTCTCACGTAAGCGTACGCGTAATGTTGGTCCGGGCCGCTTCATCCAACAATACCGCCGAACCAAAGTATGACATGATGGTAAGCAGTATGACTTGTATCGCCCACAACCCACTCCGTGTAATTGCTACTATCATCTTTCAACTTTGCTTTATCAAGGAACGCATTAAAATTCAACGGAACAACAACATGGGCCATCTATCTACAATAACATAGACAAGCAAAATACTATCAGGTACTAAGTTCATGATAAATTTAAGTTCAATTAATCATATTACTTAAGAACTCCCACTTAGATAGACATGTCTCTAATCATCTAAGTGATCACGTGATCCATATCAACTAAACCATAACCGATCATCACGTGAAATGGAGTAGTTTTCAATGGTGAACATCACTATGTTGATCATATCTACTATATGATTCACGCTCGACCTTTCGGTCTCAGTGTTCCGAGGCTAGATCTGCATATGCTAGGCTCGTCAAGTTTAACCCGAGTATCCTGCATGTGTAAAACTGTCTTACACTCGTTGTAGATGAACGTTGAGCTTATCACACCCGATCATCACGTGGTGTCTCGGCACGACGAACTTTGGTAATGGTGCATACTCAGGGAGAACACTTTTACCTTGAAATTTAGTGAGAGATCATCTTATAATGCTACCATCAAACAAAGCAGAATAAGATGCATAAAGGATAAACATCACATGCAATTAATATAAGTGATATGATATGGCCATCATCATCTTGTGCCTTTGATCTCCATGTCCAAAGCACCATCATGATCACCATCGTCACCGGTGCGACACCTTGATCTCTATCGAAGCATCATTGTCATCTCGCCAACTATTGCTTCTACGACTATTGCTACCGCTTACTGATAAAGTAAAGCAATTACAGGGCGATTGCATTGCATACAATAAAGCGACAACCATATGGCTCCTGCCAATTGCCGATAACTCTGTTACAAAACATGATCATCTCATACAATAAATACATCATCATGTCTTGACCATATCACATCACAACATGCCCTGCAAAAACAAGTTATACGTCCTCTACTTTGTTGTTGCAAGTTTTACGTGGCTGCTACGGGCTGAGCAAGAACCGTTGTTACCTACGCATCAAAACCACAATGATAGTTCATCAAGTTAGTGTTGTTTTAACCTTCGCAAGGACCGGGCATAGCCACACTTGGTTCAACTAAAGTTGGAGAAACTGACACCAGCCAGCCACCTGTGTGCAAAGCACGTCGGTAGAACCAGTCTCGCGTAAGCGTACGCGTAATGTCGGTCCGGGCCGCTTCATCCAACAATACCGCCAAACCAAAGTATGACATGATGGTAAGCAGTATGACTTGTATCGCCCACAACTCACTTGTGTTCTACTCGTGCATATAACATCTACTGTAAGTGCATCTAGTGCCCCTTAGTGATTTTGGTGTATTGAAGACTTATAGGTTAAGGGACTGATGCGTTTGTGAGTGTACACAGGTCTATAAGTCTATGAGGAGTTTGATATTTACAGAAAAAGTCGACCCCTAAAAATGAAGTTCTTCGATTGAAGAATTTGGATTTCTGAAGACTTTGAAAGTGAAGAAATTGGTGTAATCCTAAAGACTTGGTATTCATTCGAGGAACATGGAGCATGAAGACTTTTGTTTTCGTAGTTTCATTTTCTCTTTCTTGAGTCATAGGAAACACCGTACTATTAAAGGGGGTCGAGGAAATACTAAGGAAAAAATCCCATGTGATGCTCAACTCAAATCCTACACCTACCAATCCCTTCGAGTGAAGCCATTGGAAATCTCATACAGTTTAGTCATATTCTTCAGTGGCAGAGACGAAGTTCTTCTGGTCTCTGAGGAATTTGTTCCGACTAAGGAGTTAGGGATTCGCCAGTGCGGATTGCCTACACAGTGAGGAACATGATAGCCCTGAGGAATTTGATACTCAAAATTCTGACTGTTGTTGTGCTATGCGCCAGCTGTCCCAAAATATCTACCCACCTAACGGTCATATCATTGAAGGGAATTTATGTCTTATCATGTCGGGCTGCTCCCTAGGCTATAAACAGTCGCCCCCTACAACCACTAGCTGGTTGGCTGCTCTGAGAGAAACTGACACTTGTCATTTGAGAGCATCCCATCCTCCGAGGACTTCAAGTGAGGAAAACCCAAAGCCAAACACCTACAAACCCAAAGTGATTGAGCATCACTGAAGAGAGTGATCCTGCGTGGATCCGACGCTTGTTACCTTTGAAGACTGTGCATCTTCCAGACGGTTAGGCGTCATGGTCTAGAGCATCCAAGAGGAAATTGTGGATCGCCAAGTGACCAAGTCTGTGAAGGTTGGGAAGTCACCTGAAGACTTACCACGAGTGATTGGGCGAGGTCTGTGTGACCTTAGCTCAAGGGGAATACGGTGAGGACTGAGTGTCATGAGCTGCGTGTTCAGGACTGGGTGTCCGGGACTGTGTGTCCTTAGGTTTAAATACCTAGCCGCCCTAACCAGACGTACAACTGTCACAACAGTTGGAACTGGTCTACCAAATCATTGTCTTCACCAAGCTACCTGGTTCCATTTCCTCAACCCTTCCATTTCCTCATTTATGTGTCGTGTGCTTGTTCATATCTGTTTGAAGACTTAGACTAAAGACTTTCTCTATTTCCTCAGTTCAATTTCTTTAGTTTGTTTGTCTTATCCTGTGTTATCCCGTGTTTACGCTTTCTGTACTCTGTGCTTGTTTTCATTTCATCATGAAGACCATTCTCATGCATTGTTATGTTTACTTCTGAGTACTTATTCCGTTGCAAGTAGTTCTTCACTCAGGAATTTCCTCACCCTGAAATTCCTCGGTGAAGAATTCATAAAAATCGCCTATTCACCCCCCCCTCTAGTCGATATAACGCACTTTCATCTACGCATAAAACAAGGCTCGGATGCCACTGTTGGGGAACGTAGTAATTTAAAAAAATTCCTACGCACACACAGGATCATGGTGATGCATAGCAATGAGAGGGGAGAGTGTGTCCACGTACCCTCGTAGACCGAATGCGGAAGCGTTAGCACAACGCGGTTGATGTAGTCGTACGTCTTCATGATCCGGCCGATCCAAGTACCGAACGCACGACACCTCTGAGTTCTGCACATGCTCAACTCGATGATGTCCCGCGAGCTCCGATCCAGCAAAGCTTCACAGGGGAGTTTCATCAGCACGATGGCGTGGTGACGGTGATGATGATGCTACCGACGCAGGGCTTCGCCTAAGCACCGCTATGATATAACCGAGGTGGAATATGGTGGAGGGGGGCACCGCACACGGCTAGAATAGATCAACTGATCAACTTGTGTGTCTAGAGGTGCCCCCCTGCCCCCTGTATATAAAGGAGTGGAGGAGGGGGGTCGTCCCTCTCTAGGGCGCGCCATGAGGAGTCCTACTCCCACTGGGAGTAGGATTCCCCCCCCCTTTCCAACTTGGAGTAGGAGAGGGAAGGAAGAAGGAGGGAGAAAGGAAAGGGGGGCCGACCCCCCCCCTCCCAATTCGGATTGGGCTTGGGGGCCGCGCCACCTCCCTTGCTCCTTTCCCCTCCTTTCCACTAAAGCCCAATAAGGCCCATATACCTCCTGGGGGGTTCCGATAACCTCCCGGTGCTCCGGTATATTCCCGATCTCAACCGGAACCATTCCGGTATCCAAATATAGTCGTCCAATATATCGATCTTTATGTCTCGACCATTTCTAGACTCCTCGTCATGTTTGTGATCATATTCGGGACTCTGAACTACATTCGGTACATCAAAAACAAAAACTCATAATACGATCGTCACCGAACTTTAAGCGTGTGGACCCTACGGGTTCAAGAACTATGTAGACATGACCGAGACACGTCTCTGGTCAATAACCAATAGCGGAACCTGGATGCTCATATTCGCTCCCACATATTCTTCGAAGATCTTTATCGGTCAAACCGCATAACAACATACGTTGTTCCCTTTGTCATCGGTATGTTACTTGCCCGAGATTCGATTGTCTGTATCTCAATACCTAGTTCAATCTCGTTACCGGCTAGTCTCTTTACTCGTTCTGTAATGCATCATCCCGCAACTAACTCATTAGTTACAATGCTTGCAAGGCTTATAGTGATGTGCATTACCGAGAGGGCCCAGATATACCTCTCCGACAATTGGAGTGACAAATCCTAATCTCAAAATACGCCAACTCAACAAGTACCTTCAGAGACACCTGTAGAGTACCTTTATAATCACCCAGTTACGTTGTGACGTTTGGTAGCACACAAAGTGTTCCTCCGGTAAACGGGAGTTGCATAATCTCATAGTCATAGGAACATGTATAAGTCATGAAGAAAGCAATAGCAACAAACTAAACGGTCATCGTGCTAAGCTAACGTAATGGGTCAAGTCAATAAAATCATTCTCCTAATGATGTGATCCCGTTAATCAAATGACAACTCATGTCTATGGTTAGAAAACTTAACCATCTTTGATTAACGAGCTAGTCAAGTAGAGGCATACTAGTGACACTATGTTTGTCTATGTATTCACACATGTATTATGTTTCCGGTTAATACAATCCTAGCATGAATAATAAACATTTATCATGAAATAAGGAAATAAATAATAGCTTTATTATTGCCTCTAGGGCATATTTCCTTCATTTGTGTGCTACCAAACGTCACAACGTAACTGGGTGATTATAAAGGTGTCTCCGAAGGTACTTGTTGAGTTGGCGTATTTCGAGATTAGGATTTGTCACTTCGATTGTCGGAGAGGTATATCTGGGCCCACTCGGTAATGCACATCACTATAAGCCTTGCAAGCATTGTAACTAATGAGTTAGTTGCGGGATGATGTATTATAGAATGAGTAAAGAGACTTGCCGGTAACGAGATTGAACTAGGTATTGAGATATCGACGATCAAATCTCGGGCAAGCAACATACCGATGACAAAGGGAACAACGTATGTTGTTATGCGGTTTGACCGATAGAGATCTTCGTAGAATATGTGGGAGCCAATATGAGCATCCAGGTTCCGCTATTGGTTATTGACCGGGGACGTGTCTCGGTCATGTCTACATAGTTCTCGAACCCGTAGGGTCCGCATGCTTAAAGTTCGGTGATGATCGGCATTATGAGTTTTTGTGTTTTGATGTACCGAAGGTAGTTCGAAGTCCCGGATATGATCATGGACATGACGAGGAGTCTCGAAATGGTCGAGACGTAAAGATCGATATATTGGACGACTATGTTCGGATACCGGAAAGGTTCCGGAAGGTTTCAGACATATACCGGAGTACCGGGAGGTTACCGGAACCCCTCGGGGGGCTTAATGGGCCTACATGGGCCTTAGTGGAAATAGAGGGCAGCAAGGGGAGTGTGGGGCGCGCCCCCCAAGGCCCAAACCAAATTGGTTTAGGGCAAGGGGGTTGGCCCCATCTTTCCTTCTCCTCCTCTCCCTTTCCTTCCCTCTCTCCTACTCCTACTAGGAAAAGGAGGAGTCCTACTCCTAGTGGGAGTAGGACTCCCCCTCTTGGCGCGCCTCTCCCTAGCCGGCTGCCTCCTCCCCTTACTCCTTCATATACGGGGGCAGGAGGGGCACCCCATAGACAGAACAATTGATCATTGATCTCTTAGCCGTGTGCGGTGCCCCCTTCCACCATAATCCACCTCGATCATATCGTAGTGGTGCTTAGGTGAAGCCCTGCATCAGTAGCATCATCATCACCGTCACCACACCGTCGTGCTGATGAAACTCTCCTGTGAAGCTTTGCTGGATCGGAGCTCGCAGGACGTCATTGAGTTGAACGGGTGCAGAACTCGGAGGGGCCGTGCGTTCGGTACATGGATCAGTCGGATTGTGAAGACGTACGACTACATCAACCGCGTTGTGCTAACGCTTCCGCATTCGGTCTATGAGGGTACGTAGATACACTCTCCCCTCTCGTTTCTATGCATCACCATGATCCTGTGTGTGCGTAGGATTTTTTTTGGAATTACTACGTTCCCCAACAGGTTTAGGATCCAGATTATCTATGAACAATATTTGAATCTTCTCTGAATTCTTTTATGTATGATTGGTTTATCTTTGCAAGTCTCTTCGAATTATCAGTTTGGTTTGGTCTACTAGATTGATCTTTCTTGCAATGGGGGAAGTGCTTAGCTTTGGGTTCAATCTTGCGGTGTTCGATCCCAGTGACAGAAAGGGAAACGACACGTATTGTATTTTTGCCATCGAGGATAAAAAGATGGGGTTTATATCATATTGCATGAATATATCCCTCTACATCATGTCATCTTGCTTAAGGTGTTACTCTGTTCTTATGAACTTAATACTCTAGATGCATGCTGGATATCGGTCGATGTGTGGAGTAATAGTAGTAGATGCAGGCAGGAGTCGGTCTACTTGTCACGGACATGATGCCTATATACATGATCATGCCTAGATATTCTCATAATTATTCGCTTTTCTATCAATTGCTCGACAGTAATTTGTTCACCCACCGTAATACTTATGCTATCTTGAGAGAATACACTAGTGAAACCTATGCCCCCCGGGTCTATTTTCCATCATACAAGTTTCCAATCTATTTTATTTTGCAATCTTTACTTTCAGTCTATATCATAAAAATACCAAAAATACTTATCTTATTATTATCATCTCTATCAGATCTCACTCTTGCAAGTGGCCATGAAGGGAGGACAACCCCTTTATCGCGTTGGTTGCGATGTTCTTATTTGTTTGTGTAGGTACGAGGTGACTCGCGCGTGGTCTCCTACTGGATTGATACATTGGTTCTCAGAAACTAAGGGAAATACTTACGCTGCTTTACTGCACCACCCTTTCCTCTTCAAGGGAAAACCAATGCAGTGCTCAAGAGGTAGCATGTCAACAATAGGTTCACTAGAAGCATGCAAAGTCCTATCATTCTTATTTTTCTTCTTCTTAGAAGAACTAGGTGCATCAACATTAGTTCTCTGAGAATCTTGCTCAATTCTCTTAGGGTGGCCCTCAGGATACAAATGTTCCTGAGTCATTTTACCCCCTCTAGTCACAACTCTAATAGCACTTTCATTTTTCTTATTGTCTAGTTCATTGAGCAAATCATTCTGAGCTTTAAGTACTTGTTCTACTTGAGTGGTAACCATAGAAGCATCTTTACTAATAAGTTTAAGTTCACCTTTAACTCTAGACATATAATCACTCAAGTATTCAATCGTATAAGCATTACATTTCAATTGTCTACCAACATAAGCATTGAAGTCTTCTTGTTTAACAATAAAATTATCAAACTCATCCAAGCACTGGCTAGCAGACTTATTACGAGGAATATCACCTTCATCAAATCTATAGAGAATTTACCTTTACTACCTGTGTCGGGTTATCAAGACCATGTATTTCTTCAATATGTGGTAAATTCTTAACATCTTTAGCTTTAATACCCTTTTCTTTCATAGATTTCTTTGCCTCTTGCATATCTTCGGGACTGAGAAATAGAATACCCCTTTTCTTCAGAGTTGGCTTAGGAGTTGGTTCAGGAAGTGTCCAATCATTATCATTACTCAACATATTATTCAATAGCAATTCAGCTTGATCAACATTTCTTTCCCTAAAAACACAACCAGCACAACTATCCAGGTGGTCTCTGGAAGCATCGGTTAGTCCATTATAAAGATATCAAGTATTTCATTTTCTTGAGAGGATGATCAGGCAAAGCATTAAGTAATCGGAGAAGCCTCCCCCAAGTTTGTGGGAGACTCTCTTCTTCAATTTGCACAAAATTATATAATTCCCTTAAGGCAGCTTGTTTCTTATGAGTGGGGAAATATTTAGCAAAGAAGTAATAAATCATATCCTGGGGACTGTGCACACAACCAGGAACAAGAGAATTAAACCATGTTTTAGCATCACCCTTTAATGAGAACGGAAATAACTTGAGGATATAGTAGTAACGAATTTTCTCCTCCTTAGTGAACAGGGTGGCCATATCATTCAATTTAGTAAGATGTGCCACAACAGTTTCAGATTCATAGCCATAAAAAGGATCAGATTCAACCAAAGTAATTAACTCAGGGTTGACAGAGAAATCATAATCCTTATCGTAAATACAGATATGTGAAGTAGCAAAAGCAGGATCATATTTCATTCTAGCATTCAAAGATTTTTCTTTCAGCTTAGCTAACAGTTTCTTAAGATCATATCTATCATTGCAAGCTAAAAAGTCTCTAGCAGTTTCTTCATCCATAACATAACCCTCAGGCACAACAGGCAATTCATATCTAGGGGGAGAATCTTCATCATCACTTTCATCAATATTATCAGTTTCAATAATTTCATTCTCTCTAACCCTAGCAAGTTGTTCATCAAGAAATTCACCTAATGGAACATTATTATCAAGCATAAAAGTAGTTTCCTCATAAGCATCATGCAAAGCAGAAGTGGCATCATCAATAACATGCGACATATCAGAATAAATAGCAGGAGTAGGTGTCGCAAGTTTACTCAAAACAGAAGGTGAATCTAGTGCAAAGCTAGATGGCAGTTCCTTACCTCCCCTCGTAGTTGAGGGAAAAATCTTGGTTCTTTCATCTTTCAAGTTCCTCATAGTGATCAACAGATATAAATCCCAAGTGACTCAAAGAATAGAGCTATGCTCCCCGGCAACGGTGCCAGAAAATAGTCTTGATAACCCACAATTATAGGGGATCGCAACAGTTTTCGAGGGTAGAGTATTCAACCCAAATTTATTGATTCGACACAAGGGGAGCCAAAGAATATTCTCAAGTATTAACAGTTGAGTTGTCAATTCAACCGCACCTGAAAAAATTAATATCTGCAGCAAAGTATTTAGTAGCAAAGTAATATGGAAGTAGCGGTAACGGTGGCAAAAGTAATAATAGTAGTTTTTGTAGTGATTGTAACAGTGGCAACGGAAAAGTAACTAAGCAAAGATCAATGTGTGAAAAGCTCGTAGGCAATGGATCAGTGATGGATAATTATGTCAGATGCGATTCCTCATGCAACAGTTATAACATAGGGTGACACAGAACTAGCTCTAGTTCATCAATGTAATGTAGGCATGTATTTTGAATATAGTCATACGTTCTTATGGAAAAGAACTTGCATGACATCTTTTGCCCTACCCTCCCGTGGCAGTAGGGTCCTATCGGAAACTAAGGGATATCAAGGCCTCCTTTTAATAGAGTACCGGAACAAAGCATTAACACTTAGTGAATACATGAACTCCTCAAACTATAGTCATCACCGGGAGTGGTCCCGATTATTGTCACTTTGGGGTTACCGGATCAGAACACATAGTAGATGACTATTGACTTGCAAAATAGGATCAAGAACTCACATATATTCATGGAAATATAATAGGTTCATATCTGCAATCATGGCACTCGGGCCCTAGTGACAAGCATTAAGCATAGCTGTAACACCCCGGATGTGATTTACCTTATATGTACTCCACCTCTTGCCATTTCCGGCGCTAAGTTATTTTTATTTCCTCGGTTTCAGGTTTTTTTGTCTCCGTGTGTTGTGTCGTTGTCATGCATCTCATACCATGTCATCATGTGCATTGCATTTGCATACGTGTTCGTCTCATACGTCCGAGCATTTTCCCCGTTGTCCGTTTTGCATTCCGGCGCTCCTATCTCCTCCGGTGGTCCTTTCTACCTTCTTTTCGTGTGTGGGGGTTAAACATTTCCGGATTGGACCAAGACTTGCCATGCGGCCTTGGTTTACTACCGGTAGACCGCCTGTCAAGTTTTGTACCATTTGGACTTCGTTTGATACTCCAACGGTTAACCGAGGGACCGAGAAGGCCTCGTGTATGTTGTAGCCCAACACCCTTCTATTTTGGCCCAAAACCCACCAAAACTCTCTCCATCATCTAGAGCATTCGATCACGATCGCGTGGCCGAAAACCGCACCTCTTTTGGACTCTCCTAGCTCCCTCTATGCCTATATATAGCCCCTCCTCCGAAATCCCGGGTCTCTTCCCCCCTAAAAACCCTAAAAAAATCCCCTCTCCGCGCGCCGGACGTGTCCGTACGCGCCGGACACACCGCGCCGCCGCGCCGCACCAGTGGCGTCCCGCCACGTGGAGCCCGCCGCCCGCCGCTGCCGAGGCCTGCGGAACCCGATCTGGGCCCCCGCGGCCCGTCTCCTCGTCGTCGCCGCCCGCGGGAGGAGCCGCCCGAGCGCCGCCCGCCTCTCCTCTCACCGGCCGCCGCCTCCTTTCACTGGCGAGCAGTCATGAAGCTATGTACCTAGGGTAGGGTCATGGACCTATCCTAACTTCCCTACCCAAGGACATCTCTAGAAGAAATCACCTTTCAATCGACTTGGAGGTGTTCCACTCGACAGACTCGAAGACACTCGACCAAAAAGCAATTACTCGACCAAGATCCAACCACTCGACGGCCAGGAGACCTAAAGTCACTCCGCACGCTAACGGTCGGTCATTAAGTAGCTTTTATGGTCATCATAGCACTTTATTACTAGCGCTATTAGTAACGCCCTGCCTTAATGTACATTGAACCCTTCGTAAAGTGGGTTGGCCGGGGTCCTGGCGCACTCTATATAAGCCACACCCCTCCTCCGAGACAAGGGTTCGCACCTCTGTAACTCATACACACATAATCCATTCGACCACCTCCGGGCTCCGAGACGTAGGGCTTTTACTTCCTCCGAGAAGGGCCTGAACTCGTAAACCCTGCGTCCTTACAACCTCTCCATAGCTAAGACCTCGCCTCTCCATACTTACCCCCTACATTACTGTAAGACTTAGAACCACGACAATTGGCGCCCACCGTGGGGCAGGTGTTTTAGCGTTTTGTTGGAGGAGTTGCGATCTTTTCCGACCCGAATCATCATGGTTTTCGATGGAGTTTTGGTGGAGGGCCGCGAGATCCGTCTCGGCGCGCTCATGTTCATCGCCGACGACTCCGCCTGGCTTCAGGAGGCTCCGCTCGACGTGGGCGCGCTCCCTGTCCGCGGGGCAACGCACTTTAGCGTGTGCGTCCGCGGCGTTCTCCTGCGGCAACCATCGACCCCCTACCGGTCGGTTCCTGTGTTGTCCTCCCTCCCCGCTTCCGCCCGGTGCAAGCGCTCCGGTCGGTCGAGGCTTCAGCGGTGGGTGCGACACGCGGTGGCCCGTCAGTCATCCACCCCTCAAGTTGCGGCGATCGAGCCCGACAAATCCCTCTACGGCCTGTTCGACTGGCTCCGAAGAGACTGCATCCGAGTGCGGCAGCAGTGATCCGGCGGCAGAGGTTCTGATGGTCGATGGACCGCCTAGTCCCCCCGGTTTTACCCGCACTGACGGAGGCGCAGAAGGAGGCGACCCGTCGCGTCCCCATGAGGAGTATCTTCCCGAGCCTCTCATGTCGTTGCAGAGAGAAGAACTTCGCCGCCGGAACATGGATGCACTGCACACTCCTATCGTTGGAGAAACCCCCGAGGCTCGCGCCTTGGAGGACGCGCGCCTGGCAAACTTGGCCGAGCGCACTCGACTGGAGAACCTCCAGCGAGCACTCGACGAGCGTGCGCGACAACGGGTTCCCGAATCCAGTCGACGTCAGTGAGGGAGTCCTGGATTAGGGGGTGTTCGGGTAGCCGGACTATACCTTCAGCCGGACTCCTGGACTGTGAAGATACAAGATTGAAGACTTCGTCCCGTGTCCGGATGGGACTTTCCTTGGCGTGGAAGGCAAGCTTGGCGATGTGGATATTCAAGATCTCCTACCATTGTAACCGACTCTATGTAACCCTAACCCTATCCGGTGTCTGTATAAACCGGAGGGTTGTAGTCCGTAGGCAATCAACTCCATACACAACAATCATACCATAGGCTAGCTTCTAGGGTTTAGCCTCCTTGATCTCGTGGCAGATCTACTCTTGTACTACCCATATCATCAATATTAATCAAGCAGGAGTAGGGTATTACCTCCATCGAGAGGGCCCGAACCTGGGTAAAAAACATCGTGTCCCTTATCTCCTGTTACCATCCGGCCTTGACGCACAGTTCGGGACCCCCTACCCGAGATCCGCCGGTTTTGACACCGACATTGGTGCTTTCATTGAGAGTTCCTCTATGCCGTCACAATCAGGAAGGATGCCTCCTCCCGTCTTTAAAGACGGCGCCGTTGCTAAGGGAGCCTTGGCTGTCGGCCAAACCCTCTGGCTAGGTGGTTTCCTCATGACCGCCTGTTCGGCTGTTGCGCCGACGGTGACCTCTCGGGTCATCAAAAGCAACCTACACGTCAGCTCGGAGCTCGTCGAGCAGCTAGATCCAATGGAGCTCTCTTCCATAAACGAGCTCTTGGATCGCATCGCCGCCCTGGGGGTCGCTACGGATTACGACCAGGTTGGCCTTAAACCCGATCTAAGGGAAATTAACTCTCCCCAAGTCACCCACCACGTTGCCGTGGTAGAGGCGCAGTGCGGCGACCCTTCATCTATTTTAAAGACTAGCTACGTCCGAATTCCTGACTCCTCCAAGCCGGATACCCGCTGAGAGGAGGATGTAACTCAAGACCTGAGCTTAGGATCAGGCAACGGGCTAGATTCGTTGGACAACATCCAAGAATCCGAACTTCAGAGTTTAGAAACTCTTCGGCCTCCGAATCTTGGATTGGGTGAGGTTTCAGATTCAGCGACACTCGCCCACCTGAACATAAGAGATCTCTCCCAAATCAGGCAGAGGCCCGAGGAAACAGTACATCATTACTGGGCCAGATTCCTCCTGGTTATGAACAAGATAAAGGATTGCCGCGAGGGAGACGCAATCTCAATTTTCTGCAGTAATTGCACGGACGAGGGAATCCTTAACGCCGTAAGTCGTCGTGATATTACACGCTTCGCTGACTTGGCATCCATAGTACAAAAATACTGTGTGATGGAAAGCGCCTGGAAAACCGAAATAAAGTTTTGGGATAATCCGGCCTTGAATAGTAATCCCGTCCGAACTAAGAGGGTGCATCATCATAGGACACCCGGGATAAACACCAAAAAACCAAAACCCTCTACAGGGCACGGAACCGTACTGGAAAGGTGGCTTGATGGACCCTATAGAATTCACAGTACAGAGGACGCCACACCAACTCACAGCCTTAGAGCATGTTGGATACTCCGGCAGGTGGCCAAAATTGGCGAGGACCTCTTAATTCTGGAAGCCGCAGAAAGCCAGCCCGAGGACACCAGTACCGTTCTCACAGTCTTCGAGACTTTCGCATCAAACAATATGGGAAAAAGAACACTCCGCAGCCTCGCCGAAGTCTATCAAGTTGCAACAATAAATCCATGGAGCGACACTGCTATTACCTTCAACGCAAGTGATGAACCTAGATTCCGAACAGCCCGAGCACCAGCCGCATTGGTGCTCAGTCCCATAGTGGACGGCTTTTGCCTCACCAAGGTGCTCATGGATGGACGCAGCGGACTGAACCTCATTTATGAGGAAACCCTTCAAAAAATGGAAATAGACTGGAACCGCATCGAGCGAAGCAGCACAACCTTTAGAGGAATAATCCCCAGTCGGGAAGCGTGCTGCACAGGAAAAATCACACTAGATGTGGTGTTCGGCACGCCGGATAATTATAGGTCCGAAGAAGTCACGTTTCAGGTGGCCCCGTTTAAGAGCGGATATAACGCTTTACTAGGGCGAGAAGCATTCACAATCTTCCAAGCAATACCCCATTACGGGTACATGAAGCTTAAGATGCCTGGGCCGAATGGAATTATCACTCTAGCTAGTGATCCGGACACAGCACTCCGCGCCGAAAACAAGACGGCCGCATTAGCCCTTGAGGCGCTATCCGAAGCCTTAGTGGCCGAGGAACTGACTGCGCTGCACTCCACGGTTAACAGGGATGATGTGATACTCGATAAGAGATCCAAATCCACATCCTTCAAGCCAGCCGACGAAATAGTCAAATTCCAGGTCCATCCAACGGACCCCAATAAAATAGCTTCAATCGGGGCACGACTGAACCCTGATGCAGACGCCTCACTGCGAGAGTTCCTACGAGAGAACTGGGACATCTTCACCTGGCACCCTTCAGACATGCCAGGGATCCCACGCAGGCTGCCCGAACACATCTTAAATATCCTAAAAGGATTTAAACCTGTCAAACAAGCCCTTCGGCGTTTTTCCGAACCCAAGAGACAGGCTATGGGAGAGGAGCTAGCCAAGCTATTGGAGGCCGGATTCATCAGAGACATAAAACATCCGGACTGGCTAGCAAACCTGGTGATGGTACCAGAGAAGGACAAATCCTGGCGCCTGTGTGTCGACTTTAAAGACCTTAACAAGGCTTGCCCAAAGGATCCCTTCCCCCTCCCCCGCATCGACCAAATTATCGATGCCACCGCAGGACACGATTTGTTGTGTTTCCTCAACGCATACTCCGGTTACCATCAAATCAAGATGGCAGAATCAGACCAAGCTGCAACAGCATTCATCACACCATACGTCCCATTCTGCTTCAACACAATGCCCTTCGGGCTAAAAAACGCCGGTGCAACATATCAGCGCATGATCCAGACATGTCTGGCAAATCAGATCGGCAAAACAGTGGAGGCGTATGTGGATGATGTGGTCGTCAAATCAAGACATGTCGAATCTCTAGTAAACGACTTGAGGCTTACATTCGATAACCTCCGAAAATATGACATCAAGCTCAACCCGGAAAAATGCCTCTTCGGCGTTCCAGCCGGAAAGCTCTTGGGCTTCATTGTATCCGGTAGAGGAATTGAAGCAAATCCAGCCAAGATCCGAGCTTTCTCATAATTGGATATCCCAAAGGACCTCAAACAAATACAAAAATTAACTAGATGCGTGGCGGCTTTAAGCCGCTTCATCTCCCGCTTGGGAGAAAAGGCACTACCCCTCTGTCGCCTCCTTCGGCGCACCGAACACTTCGAGTGGACGGAGGCCGCCACGGCCGGACTTGATGAAATAAAAGCCATATTGGCAACAAACCCAGTCCCGGCCGCGCCGAACACCGGCGAACCAATGTTATTGTACATTGCAGCAACACATCAAGTTGTCAGCGCAGTACTCGTTGTCGAGCGGGAAACGGATGGACACAAATTCCCCCTTCAAAGGCCGGTCTACTACGTATCCACCGTCCTCACTCCATGAAAATCACGGTACCCGCATTATCAAAAGATTGCATACGCGGTATTCATGGCATCCCGGAAGCTACGACACTACTTTCAAGAGTGTTACATAACAGTAGCCTCGGAAGTACCACTCAACGATATTATCAACAACCTCGACGCAACGGGCCATATTGCAAAATGGGCCATCGAGCTTCTCCCGTTCGATATAACCTATAATCCACGGCGAGCTATTAAATCGCAAGTTTTGGCCGACTTCGTCGCAGAATGGACGGAGGTCGAGCTCCCTAAAGAGTACGGCACATATTCAAACTAGATTATGCATTTCGACGGCTCCAAAATGTTGGCTGGACTGGGGGCTGGCATCGTCCTGACGTCCCCCACAGGAGACACAGTCCAATATGTGCTCCGGATCATGTACATGGATTCCAACAATGCAGCCGAATATGAGGCCCTCCTACATGGCCTCCGGATAGCAGTATCCATGGGTATCCAGCGCCTAGAGGTACGCGGGGATTCAAACCTCGCGATATCCCAAATAAATGGAGACTTCGATGCCAAGGACCCAAAAATGGCAGCTTACCGCAACGCCGTCCTAAAAATGTCAGCTCGGTTCGAAGGGCTGGAGTTTCACCATATAGCCCGAGAAAACAATCAAGCAGAGGACGTCCTGGCATGCATCGGAGCAAGACGCGATGCAGTCCCCCCCAACATCTTTTTGGAAAGATTGTTCAAGCCATCCGTAGCATGGGAGGGGGAACCCGCAAATAACAGCCCGGACCCAGCCGCACCACTCGACGCTGAACAATCTGACACAATTGGAGGATCTGCCAATGAAATTACACCTTCAGCCCACGTAATAATGGCGGTCATCGCCCCGTGGACAGAACCATTCCTAGCCTACCTTACTAGGCAGGAACTCCCGGAGGACCAAAACGAGGCCCGCTGCATAGTGCGGTGATCTAAAGCCTATAGAGTCCATGAGGGAGAGCTTTATAAGAAAAGCACTACCGGAGTCCTTCAAAGGTGCATCTCCGAAGAGGAAGGGCGGAACCTTCTGGCTGAAATTCATGCCGGACTCGGTGGTCACCACGCCGCTGCTTGGTCCCTTGTTAGCAAGGCTTTCCGTACAGGCTTTTATTGGCCGACGGCCCGGGCAGACGCTCAGGACCTAGTCCAACGATGCGCTGGTTGCCAACTTTTTGCCAACCAAAGCCATATGCCACCCACCGCACTCCAAACTATACCCATCACCTGGCCTTTGCGGTCTGGGGGCTTGACATGGTCGGACCCCTTAAAGGTGGGACCGATAGGAAAAAATACTTACTGGTCATGGTGGATAAATTCACCAAATGGATAGAAGCCAAGCCTGTTAAAACGGTCGAATCCGGACCTGTGATAGACTTCATATCCGGGGTTGTACACCGTTATGGCGTCCCCCACAGCATCATAACCGATAACGGTACAAACTTTACCGCCGACGAGGTAAAACTCTGGTGCAAAAACATGGGCATCAAGCTCGATTATGCTTCCGTCTATCACCCACAAACCAACGGCCAGGTCGAACGTGCAAATGGTCTTATCATGAGCGGCATTAAACCCAGACTGGTGCGGTCCCTCAAGGAATCTAACACGCACTGGGTAGAGGAGCTTGACTCCGTGCTATGGGGGCTGCGGACCACGCCAAATCGCACCACCGGATACACACCATTTTTTATGGTGTACGGCGCAGAGGCAGTTCTGCCCTGCGACATAATTCATGACTCACCTAGAGTGCGCATGTACGAAGAAAGAGAAGCCGAGCTCGATCGGCAGGACAACTTGGACGCCCTGGAGGAGGAGCGTGATGTGGCAAAAGCCCGTTCTGCATTTTATCAACAGCAGGCCCGAAGATATCAAAGCAGAGAAGTACGGGCCAAAAATTACAATGTTGGCGAACTAGTTCTATGCCTGCCGGATAAGAAAAAGGACAAACTCAAGCCCAAGTGGGAAGGTCCATTCATAATCGACCAAGTCCTGACTGGCGAGGCGTACCGCCTGCGAGATGCGTCGGATAACCAACTCGAGCCGAACCCGTGGAACGCCACCCGTCTCCGAAGATTCTATGACTAGCGCCGGACTCTGTGTTCGTCTCCTTCCTCTGTCCATTTTTTGCATTTTTCTGTCTTACATTTCTCTCCTTCCCCTCTTTTATTTTATAGCCCTTAAAGGCTCATCTAGTGACGCGCCACTCACGCTCATTAAACCTGGGGTCTTCTTTAACAGAAGCTTATTTATACGGGCTTCACGCCCAACACATGCGTCAAACTTCCGCATGTACCTTTTTTCTTCACCATTATATACGTGAGAGTGGAATCTCTCTCAAGGGAATAAGACCCCGGTTTTTGTCACCTGGGAGGCCGGCATTAACCCTGGGTAATCAGCCGTGATGGCTACCAAGGTATTGTCCTTGCTTAGCTGATGGAACACCCCGTCGATAAGCTCCACCGATATGTCCGGATCCTCTTCGGAGTCCGGATCGAGGGACCGTTCTGGGTCCTCGGGTTGTGGAGGGTGGCTATTTATATCCTTTACCACCTGTCGCAGTTCCTGCATTGAAGTCATTAGACTACATATCTAACCGTGGGAGTACAAAACAAACGGGCAAGCGCAGTTGTTCACTTACCCAACTTGGAGGATCGTACATAGTAAATCCGGCCTGTGGGTTGACGCGGAGGAATTCCTCCTTTTCTCCCTTGTACAAAGAGGATAAGATCTTTACTAGGGCGGCAGCTGAAGCCGGCCCCTTACGACCGTAACGGGTGGCTTCATCCTCCCCGTTGAAATCCCACATGGGGTGGCCTCTATATTGAAGTGGCTGCACCCCCCCCCCCCCCCCGCATAATGCATGCAGCCATGACTTCAATCATGGTTACTCCGGAATGAGCCAACAGTCTTATCCGGCCCATCAGGTAAAGGACGTCTCTGTCGCTTTCTCTCTGAGAGCTCCGCGGACGCCAGCTCAAGCGTTTCTTCAATGGAGCACTGTTGAACTCAGGGAGACCGACCCGGATAGGGTCCGGTAGCGGGACGTCATCTATATAAAACCATTCCGAAGGCCAGTCCTCGGACGCCTTCTTCGGGGTTCCGGATAGGTATCCAGTCCCGGCGATGCGCCATACTTCGGCTCCGCCCACTTGGTATATAGACCCCTCTTTAGAACGGGGCACCAGGCAGAATAACCTCTTCCACAGCGCGAAATGAGCCTCAACGCCTAAAAATAGCTCGCAAAGGGCGACGAAACCCGCAATATGCAATACGGAGGCGGGCGTGAGGTTGTGCAGCTGGAGGCCGTAGAACTCCAGAAGCCCGTGGAGAAATGCGTGAATTGGAAATCCCAGTCCCCTTATTAGATAGGGGACGAGGCACACCCGCTCTCCTTTACAAGGATTGGGGGTGCACTCCGCTTGTTTTCCGCCATTATAGGTGGCGAGACCGGCTCGGACCGGGACCATGTATGCCTGAGGGAGAAATCCCTTGGCCTGAAGTGATGCTAACTCGCTATGCGGGATGGTGCAACTCTCCCAGTCCCCGGGTTTGGGACCGGAGGGGCGAGGGGAGGAGCTGCGACGGCTGGTCATGTTGGAATGGACCTTTGTTGGAAGCGCTCTGATGATAACTCGCAGAAAGGAGAAGATGTGGTTTGGACCTAAATCCCCATCCCGTTAAATAGGCAGCTCGTTTATACGGCTAGGGGTGTGGATGTAAAAACACCCTGGCTTTTCGCATTCGTTTGAACACGTGGAAGATGGCCATTATTGGGCGTGGAAGCCGAGGAGCACTACATTACAAAAATCGGACATTATTCCTACAGGTACACAAGATTTGGAGAGGAACCCGCCTTGCAATGCCGAACAATCTGCGCGCCGGACTCATCGTCATTGAAGCCTGGTTCGGGGGCTACTGAGGGAGTCCTGGATTAGGGGGTGTTCGGGTAGCCGGACTGTACCTTCAGCCGGACTCCTGGACTGTGAAGATACAAGATTGAAGACTTCGTCCCGTGTCCGGATGGGACTTTCCTTGGCGTGGAAGGCGAGCTTGGCGATGCGGATATTCAAGATCTCCTACCATTGTAACCGACTCTATGTAACCCTAACCCTATTCGGTGTCTATATAAACCGGAGGGTTGTAGTCCGTAGGCAATCAACTCCATGCACAACAATCATACCATAGGCTAGCTTCTAGGGTTTAGCCTCCTTGATCTCGTGGTAGATCTACTCTTGTACTACCCATGTCATCAATATTAATCAAGCAGGAGTAGGGTATTACCTCCATCGAGAGGGCCCGAACCTGGGTAAAAAACATCTGAAAGCACAAGTGCTCCCTAGGTGGTTTTGATAATTGATGACAACATATCTCTTGTTGGACTAACATTTCGATCTAGCATGTTTCAGATAAGTTCAACAATGGAGTGGCATGGACTAAAGGTTGTGGGAACTCCTTCAAGATGCTAAGGACAAAGGATTGGCTAAAGCTTCAAGCTCAAGACTCCTCATTTTACATTTTAGTGATCCAAGATCACATTGAGTCTTTAGGAAAAGCCAATACTATCAAGGAGGGATGAGGTGTTGCTTAATGAGCCTCTTGCTTCATGTGCTTAGTGATATGCTCCAAAACCCTCAGCTACTTTCCCACTTCCACATATGACCTAAACCCTAAGCCAAACTCGGTCCTACCGATTCTTCCTATCCGGCGCCACCGAGTTTCACTTGTCATAAGCCACTGCCAAACCCTAATCAGTTCGGTCTCACCGATGGGATCTCGGTCTCACCGAGATGGGCTTGCAAACTCTCTGTTACCCATTGCAATATTCTCGGTCCCACCGAGATATGAAATCGGTTCCACCGAGTTTGCTTGGCCAAATCTCAGTTTCACTTATTACCCAAATCGGTCCCACCGAGTTTGAGTAATCGGTCAAACCGAGTTTTGGATTTACCCTAACCCTAGCACATCAGTCCCACCAAGTTGATCCAGTCGGTCCCACCAAAATCCCTAACGATCACTAGGTTTACCTTTTCGGTCCGACCGAGTTTGTTGATTCGGTCCCACCGAGATTGGAAAACTGTGTGTAACGGTTGGATTTTGTGTGGAGGCTATATATACCCCTCCACCTCCTCTTCATTCGAAGAGAGAGCCATCAGAATGCATACACCATTCCAACTCATATGTTCTGAGAGAGAACCACCTACTCATGTGTTGAGACCAAGATATTCCATTCCTACCATATGAATCTTGATCTCTAGCCTTCCCCAAGTTGCTTTCCACTCAAATCTTCTTTCCACCAAATCCAAATCCTATGAGAGAGAGTTGAGTGTTGGAGAGACTATCATTTGAAGCACAAGAGCAAGGAGTTCACTACCTACACACCATTTGTTACTTCTTGGAGAGTGGTGTCTCCTAGATTGGCTAGGTGTCACTTGGGAGCCTCCGACAAGATTGTGGAGTTGAACCAAGGAGTTTGTAAGGGCAAGGAGATCACCTACTTCGTGAAGATCTACCGCTAGTGAGGCAAGTCCTGTGTGGGCGATGGCCATGGTGGGATAGACAAGGTTGCTTCTTCGTGGACCCTTTGTGGGTGGTTGCTTCTTCGTGGACCCTTCGTGGGTGGAGCCCTGTGTGGACTCGCGCAACCGTTACCCTTTGTGGGTGGAGCCCTCCGTGGACTCTCGCAACCGTTACCGGTTGAAGTCTCCATCAACGTGGATGTAGGATAGCACCACCTATCCGAACCACGGGAAAAACATCCGTGTCTCCAATTGCGTTTGATTTCTCCAAACCCTTCCCTTTACATTCTTGCAAGTTGCATGCTTTACATTCCGCTGCTCATATACTCTTTGCATGCTTGCTTGATATGTATTGTGTGTGTTGAAATTGTGCCTAAACTCCACTTAAACCGAAAAAGCTTAAAAATTGCAACTTTAGCATTAAGTGTCTAATCACCCCCCTCTAGACACATCTACTTCTAGATCCTACAACATCGTGTCCCTTGTCTCCTGTTACCATCCGGCCTTGACGCATAGTTCGGGACCCCCTACCCGAGATCCACCGGTTTTGACACCGACAGTCAGCTCTTCCCGCCCCCGCAGGTATATCGGACTCTGATTCGGAATTTAGCAGCTGCGGCCCGTATAGTGGAGTCGATTCAGCCTTCCCAGTCAGAGGCTGGCAGAGGCTTGCTACAGATCAGAGCGTTACTCCGGGCAGCAGGAGATCAGAATTCCGCTGTTTCTCAGTCACGGAACAGAATTCACAGCAGATCCGTCGCCGCGGACACAGTCCAGTCGGCTCACAGCCCGAGATCGCCCCCGAAGCGTGAGGGACGTGGAGACCGGCGTGACCAGTATGGGAACCATGAGCAGTATGATCACCGAGTCGATCGTGACGGCCGACGTCGAGTGCTCACGCCTCCCCCTAGGAGCGGGTCGTATGTGCCCCGCCAGCAGGATGACAGGCGCCCTCATAGTGGTGGGCGAAGGATTCCAGTCGATCCCAGATGGCCAGGCTTTGACGCGAGATCCATCCTCGTCCAGGGTCTGGTCGACAGGAACAGGGCTCACTGAGAAGGCCACGGCAGAGATGCGCCTGCCAGCAGCAGAGTACATGTTTCGGGACCAGAGTGCTTTAGTAGAGCCATCAGGGCTGCTGTGATTCCTCCCAATTTCAAGTTGGCGACTGGAGTCAGTAAGTTCACCGGTGAGTCCAAGCCCGATACTTGGCTTGAGGACTACCGAGTGGCCGTCCAGATTGGCGGCGGCAATGATGAAGTGGCCATGAAGCACCTGCCTCTCATGTTGGAGGGCTCGGCCAGAGCGTGGCTAAACCAGTTAGCACCTAGTAAAATTTACACTTGGGAAGATCTCTCCCGAGTGTTCGTCACCACATTCGAAGGCACATGCAAGCGACCGGCGGGACTGACGGAACTGCAGTCCTGTGTGCAAAAGCCGAATGATACTTTGAGGGATTACATCCAGAGATGGATCACGTTACATCACTCGGTGGAGAATGTGCCTGACCACCAAGCAGTTTGTGCTTTCAAGGAAGGCATCAAGTACAGAGAACTGAATTTGAAATTCAGTCGAACCGGAGATATGTCCCTGAAAAGGATGATGGAGATTGCCACCAAGTACGCTAACGGCGAAGATGAGGATCAACTCAGGAGTGGCAAGCTCAAGTCAGTCGCCCAAGAAACTGGAGGCAATTCCAGTCAGAAACAGAAGCAGAAAGCCGAGCCAGTGGCTCCCAGAGAAGCCTTAGCTTTGGCCCAAGGAAAGTCTAAAGGGAAACCTAAAGGGCCTTGGAACCCCAAAAAGGTTAAAGACCAGGAGGGAAATGATGTGTTGGACTTACCGTGTCTCGTCCACACGAAGAAAGATGAAGAGGGTAATTTTATTTACCCGAAACATACCACTCGGCAGTGTCGACTCTTGATCCAGCAGTTCCAGGGCAAGCAGCCCAAGGGTAAGGAAAAGGAGTCAGACAAGGTCGAGGACAAAGAGGACAGTGATGACGGATACCCTCAAGTCAATTCCACCCTGATGATTTTTGCTGATGTTGAGAGAAAAAGTCGACTGAAAGTTATTAACCGAGAGGTGAATATGGTCGCTCTGGCGACACCTAGTTACCTGAAATGGTCTCAGACTGCCATAACATTCGACCAGTCCGACCACCCAACGCACATCGCCACTCCTGGGAGGCAAGCTTTGGTGGTCGACCCAGTTGTTGAAGGCACTCGACTGACCAAAGTCCTGATGGATGGTGGCAGTGGTTTGAACATATTATACGCTGAGACGTTGAAGGGGATGGGCATTCCGATGTCCAGACTCAGTGCCAGCAACATGAGTTTCCATGGAGTCATTCTTGGGAAGAAGGCTGAATCACTCGGCCAGATTGCTCTTGATGTGGTTTTCGGTGATTCCAAGAATTACCGCAAAGAAAAATTAACATTTGAAGTTGTAGACTTCCAGAGTGCCAATCACGCTATTTTGGGCAGGCCGGCTTATGCACGCTTCATGGCCCGACCATGTTACGTGTATCTCAAATTGAAGATGCCTGGCCCCAAAGGTGTGATCACCATTACGGGCAATCGGAAGAAAGCGGAAGAATGTTTTCAGAAGGGTTCAAAGATCGCCGATGCACAGATGGCAGTGGTGGAGTTGCAGGAATACCAGAAGACTGCAGACCCGAGTGATCTATTGCGAGCCAAGAAGCCCGCTACAGAGTCATCTTTCCAGTCGACTGGCGACACGAAGACAGCTCACATCCACCCGACCGACCCCAGCGCCGCCCCGACTCATATCTCGACAACACTCGACTCCAAATAGGAAGAAGCGCTCATCTAGTTCCTCCGTGAGAACTGGGACATCTTCGCATGGAAGCCTTCTGACATGCCAGGTGTTCCCAGGGAGCTGGCTGAGCATCGCCTGAGAGTCGACTCAAAAGTAAAACCTGTCAAGGAACATCTTCGACGGTCCGCCGTCCAAAAGAGAAAAGCTATTGGCGAAGAGGTGGCTCGGCTCTTAGCAGCGGAGTTCATCCGAGAAATCTACCGCTCCGAGTGGCTCGCCAACGTGGTCATGGTCCCCAAGAAGGACAAGTCACTTCGCATGTGCATTGACTTTAAACATATCAATCGGGCCTGCCCGAAAGATCATTTTCCTCTCCCCCGCATCGACCAGATAGTCGACTCGACTGCGGGATGTGAGCGACTGTCTTTCTTAGACACCTATTCCGGGTACCATCAGATCCGTCTGTATGGACCTGACGAGATCAAGATAGCTTTCATCACTCCATTCGGGTGCTTCTGTTATGTTACCATGTCGTTCGGCCTCAAGAATGCCGGAGCCACATTCATGAGGATGATTCAGAAGTGTTTACTCACTCAAATCAGTCGGAACATGGAAGCATACATGGATGATATTGTGGTCAAGTCACGGAAGGGTTCCGACCTGCTGACTGACCTTGCTGAAACCTTTGCCAACCTCAGGAGGTATGATATCAAGCTTAATCCATCAAAGTGCACATTCGGAGTCCCTGGAGGAAAGTTACTCGGCTTTCTCGTTTCCGAACGGGGAATCAACGCCAATCCAGAAAAGGTTGGCACTATACTCCGAATGAAAAACCCTGTGCGAGTGCACGACGTCCAGAAGCTTACTGGTTGTTTGGCCGCCCTAAGTCGATTCATATCTTATCTCGGTGAAAAGGCATTACCTCTTTACCGATTGATGAAGAAGTCCGACAAGTTCGAGTGGACTCCCGAAGCTGATGCAGCATTTGCAGAGCTCAAAGCTCTGCTCTCCACCCAGCCGGTGCTTGCTGCCCCAATCCGCAAAGAGCCTTTGCTGCTTTACATTGCAGCCACAGGACAAGTCGTCAGTACGGTACTTACGGTCGAGCGGGAAGAAGAAGGGAAAACCTTCAAAGATCAGCGCCCAGTATATTATATTTCTGAAGTCTTGACCCCATCGAAGCAAAGATATCCTCACTATCAGAAGCTTGTATATGGGATCTATATGACCACCAAGAAAGTTGCTCACTACTTCTCTGATCATTCCATTACAGTCGTCAGCGACGCTCCATTATCAGAGATCCTGCATAACAGGGATGCAACTGGTCGAGTGGCAAAATGGGCGATTGAACTCCTTCCCCTTGATATCAAGTTTGAGGCAAAGAAAGCTATCAGGTCCCAAGCAATCGCAGATTTCGTCGCCGAGTGGATTGAATAGCAGCTGCCGACTCAGATTCACTCGGAGCATTGGACTATGTTTTTCGACGGCTCCAAGATGCTGAGTGGTTCCGGTGCCGGAGTGGTGTTGGTCTCCCCCAGAGGAGATAAACTCAGATATGTTCTTCAAATCCATTTTGATTCCTCCAATAACGAGGCGGAATATGAAGCACTTTTATGTGGGTTGCGCATGGCCATCTCACTCGGCGTCCGTCGCCTCATGGTCTATGGCGACTCAGATTTGGTGGTTAATCAGGTGATGAAGGAGTGGGATGTCAGAAGTCCAGCCATGACTGGTTATTGCAATGCAGTGAGAAAGCTGGAGAAGAAATTCGAGGGGTTAGAGCTTCATCACATACCCCGACTGAAAAATCAAGCAGCTGATGATTTGGCAAAAATAGGTTCCAAAAGAGAAGCCATTCCCAGCAATGTGTTTTTGGAACACATCCACACACCATCAGTCTAGGAGGATCCCTTCACGGAAGAGGCCCCGCAGCCAAAAAGCGCCACGGATCCGACTGAAGTTGAAGTTCCAGCTGTGGTCGATCTGATAATGGAAGTGCTGGTTATCACTCCCGTCTGGACAGAACCATACATCGCGTACATCCTAAGGAAAGAACTCCCAGAAGACGAGGAAGAGGCTCAACAGATCGTCCGTCGATCCAAGGCCTTTACAGTCATAAAGGGACAGTTATATAGGGAAAGCGCGACTGGGGTCGGCCAGAAGTGTATCACACCAGAAGAAGGTCAGATGATCCTTAACGATATCCACTCGGGGACCTGTGGTCATCATGCGTCCTCTCGGACCATTGTGGCTAAAGCATACCAAGCGGGGTTCTACTGGCCAAGGGCCAATGAGATGGCTAAAGAGATAGTCAACAAATGTGAAGGGTGTCAGTATTACTCCAATATGCCGCACAAGCCCGCGTCAGCCTTGAAAACCATTCCACTCATCTGGCCCTTCGCTGTTTGGGGGCTGGACATGGTTCGTCCACTGAGAACAGGCAGGAGCGGCTTCACTCATGTGCTGGTAGCAGTCGACAAGTTCACCAAATGGATTGAAGCCAAGCCTATCAAGAATCTCGATGCTTGCACCGCTATCAGTTTCATCAGAGAGTTGATATTCAGATATGGAGTTCCGCACAGTATCATCACGGACAATGGGTCAAACTTCGATTCCGACAAGTTCAGGGCCTTTTGTGCCTCTCAGGGCACTCGGGTCGACTATGCTTCGGTCGCTCACCCCCAGTCGAATGGACAAGCAGAAAGGGCAAATGGCCTAATTCTCAAAGGGCTAAAACCCCGATTGATGTGCGATCTCAAGCACGCGGCAGGTGCATGGGTCGACGAGCTCCCATCAGTCCTTTGGGGATTGAGGACAACCCTGAATCGATCGACCGGAAGAACCCCATTCTTTCTGGTCTACGGAGCCGAGGCAGTCTTACCGAGTGACCTGCTTCACAACGCTCCCAGAGTCAAGCTCTACTCAGAAGATGAAGCAGAACAAGCCCGGCAGGACACAGTCGACCTCCTAGAAGAAGAAAGAGAAATGGCCCTGATCCGATCGACCATCTATCAGCAAGACTTGCGTCGATTCCATGCCAGAAACGTGAAGAGCCGAGCCTTCCAAGAAGGAGACTTAGTCCTTCGAGTGGATCAGAAGAAACCACACAAGCTTGCTCCTACTTGGGAAGGCCCCTTCATAGTCACCATAGTCCTCCACAATGGAGCATACCACCTCTACAATGTCGATCGCCAGATTGATGAGCCACGAGCCTGGAATGCGGAGCTACTCCGCCCCTTTTATACTTGAATCCTCACTCGGATGAGATGTAATAAGAAAAACTCCTGTAGTTTATTTATCAAAGACAAGTGCGTTATAATTTTCCCAGTGATTATTATTGTTTTTGTTTGCGTAAGAAATCCCCCAGTGGGTGGCTTAGCTGCGAATCCGCTTCGCCTAAGTTTGTAAAAACAGTTTCATACCGAGTGGCGAGCCAGCCTCCCACTCGGGGGCTTAGCTGCGAATCCGCTTCGCCTAAGTTTGAAAAAATCCTACCGAGTGGAGAGCAATCCTCCCACTCGGGGGCTTAGCTGCAGTCAAGTACTCGCCTAAGTCCTCTCACTAGAATACTTAGCTGCAGTCAGGCACTCGCCTAAGTTTGAAAAAATCCTACCGAGTGGAGAGCAATCCTCCCACTCGGGGGCTTAGCTGCAGTCCAGTACTCGCCTAAGTCCTCTCACTAGAAGACTTAGCTGCAGTCAGGCACTCGCCTAAGTTTGAAAAAATCCTACCGAGTGGAGAGCAATCCTCCCACTCGGGGGCTTAGCTGCAGTCCAGTACTCGCCTAAGTCCTCTCACTAGAAGACTTAGCTGCAGTCAGGCACTCGCCTAAGTTTGAAAAAATCCTACCGAGTGGAGAGCAATCCTCCACTCGGGGGCTTAGCTGCAGTCCAGTACTCGCTTAAGTTCTCCCACTTAGAGACTTAGCTGCAGTCAGGCACTCGCCTAAGTTTGAAAAAATCCTACCGAGTGGAGAGCAATCCTCCCACTCGGGGGCTTAGCTGCAGTCCAGTACTTGCCTAAGTCCTCTCACTAGAAGACTTAGCTGCAGTCAGGCACTCGCCTAAATTTGAAAAAATCCTATCGAGTGGAGAGCAATCCTCCCACTCAGGGGCTTAGCTGCAGTCAAGTACTCGCCTAAGTCCTCTCACTAGAAGACTTAGCTGCAGTCAGGCACTCGCCTAAGTTTGAAAAAATCCTACCGAGTGGAGAGCAATCCTCCCACTCGGGGGCTTAGCTGCAGTCCAGTACTCGCCTAAGTTCTCCCACTTAGAGACTTAGCTGCAGTCAGGCACTCGCCTAAGTTTGAAAAAATCCTACCGAGTGGAGAGCAATCCTCCCACTCGGGGGCTTAGCTGCAGTCCAGTACTTGCCTAAGTCCTCTCACTAGAAGACTTAGCTGCAGTCAGGCACTCGCCTAAATTTGAAAAAATCCTACCGAGTGGAGAGCAATCCTCCCACTCAGGGGCTTAGCTGCAGTCCAGTACTCGCCTAAGTACGAAACACATCTCAATCCTCAAGGACGACGAGGGGCGGGTCGACTGCCACCTTCTCCTGGAGAGCTTTGCCACAAATACAATGCGCGATTCATCCCGCTTTACAGTAACGAAGTACGGGTCGACTGCCACCTTCTCCTGGAGAGCTTTGCCACAAATACAATGTGCGCTCTGTCCCCCTCTGCAGTAACAGAGTGTGGGTCAACCGTCGCCTTCCCTTGGGGAGCTTCGCCCCAAATATAAGACAAGGGTCGACTGCTTCCCTCTCCTTCGGAACTGCGCTGCGAGTGCAAAAGTTGTCTCGAATGAAGAATGGGTTCACTCAGCAGGAGATTCATAAAGATATTCGACGGTAAACCAAGTTCAGATAAATTCTAAAGGTTCCAGACCACAGATCGAAGTACTCGGGCATGCAGCCCGAAAAAGTTTAACGGTTACAAAAACCACTCGGCATTCCGAGGCAAATTTAAGGTGGGACATAAGAGTTTGTTCACTCCACGGGAGGAGGGCTAGCAGGCTCGACGAACTCATCCAGGTCGACGCCGTCGGCTATCCGAGTGGCTACAGCGATGAAAGTCTCCATAAAGGTTCGGAAGTCATGCTTCTGGGTGTTGGCGACCTTGATTGCTACCAATGTGTCTTGTCGCACCTCCTTGCAGTGGACACGAACCAAGGACAGAGCCACATCAGTGCCACACCGAGCAGAAGACTTCTTCCACTCCTACACTCGGTCAGGGATTCCGTTAAGTCGAGTCATCAAAGACTCGAGATCGTTTTGGAGCGTAGCCTCTGGCCAAAGTGCCGGGTCGATCCGTGACATGGCGACCTTCAGTCGAGCCAATTAGTCCACGGCACTGTCAATGCGAGATTCCAGTCGGAGCAAATTCATGGCAGCTTCATCTTTCACGGGAGAGTTGATTGGATCCAATCCTGGTTCGATTCGGCCAGTCTCCTCTTCAAAGTTCTGGCAAAACTCTGCATTCACAATCCAAGGATAAGTCAATTTTCATACACTGAGTCGACATAAAGGAAAATCAGTCAGAACTAAATCTGCACCTTCAAGCTTGATATACAACTTCTTGGCAAGGCTCCTCAGGTAGCTCTCCAGATCGTCCCTCCTACGAGCGACGCCTTCCATCTTTTCATTCAGGTTGAGGTTCTCCTTCTTCCAACGTGTGCACTCCCTGTTGGCTTCATTCAGAGCAGTCTTCAGCCTGGTATTCTCTTCTTCCAACTGGCCGACTGAAGCCAGCTTCTGTTCGGCCAGAGCGGTCCTGTCGTCAGCCTCCTTCTGGGCAGCAGACAAATCCTGATCCTTTTTCGCCAAAGCTTCTCTCAGTTTTTCTGCAAAGAAATGATGATTGATTCAGAAATAGCGGAAGGGTGCTCGAGCCTAAAACTGACCAGTCGACAAACTCGTCTTACCTGCGGCGCCGTCTCTGACCTTTTGCAGCTCTGTCCTGGCCAGCTCCAAGTCAAGGTTCAGTTGAATCTGCTGCTTCTCCAAGTCAGCAAAGCGAGCTACTAGATCACAAGATTTCTGAAATCAAAGGGGAGAAGTTACTTTTACAGCAAAAAAAATACTAAGACTACGGTCGACTGCCCGCAGTCCACCATAGTCTCGGGGACTACACCCAGTGGGTGCACTTAGCATGCCCCCACCGGTTCTGATCCCACTCGACCGGTCCGCCGGAGTCGAGCGAGGGGAATAAAAAAAAGAGAAGAGAGAGAGAAAGTAGAACTCAGACCACAATCGACTGCCAGCAGTCGACCGCAGTCTCGGGGACTACACCCAGTGGGTGCACTTGGCGTGCCCCCACCGGTTCTGGTCCCACTCGACCAAGTCGAGCGGAAGAAACAAACTACCAGTTCGGTTTTACTCGACAAAATACAAAGACTATAGTCGACTGCCAGCAGTCCACCGTAGTCTCGGGGACTACACCCAGTGGGTGCACTCAGCGTGCCCCCACTAGCCCAAAAAAAATTCAATTGACACACCCAGTGGGTGTATAGATGAAAAGATTTTCGGAAAGAATCTTCAGATAGCATATCCTAACAGAACAAGCGGTGACCAACTAACCTGAACATTGCTCTGGAGAGCCGAGCTAGTATCATAGGCGGCTTGGCTGGCGTCCCGCACCGTCTTCATCTTCTCCATCATAATGCCCGCCTGGCGTATGGCTTCCCTAGCAGCATTCACCTCGTCCTCTGGGACATGATGGGTTGCAAAAAGTGAAGGCGGGTCGACAAGGGCGTGATCAGTCGAAGAAGAAGGCAAGGCACTCGACAGGGGCTCCGCGAAGGTAACAGAACCCCGATTGACGTCACCAGTGTCCTGAACGACTAGTTCCGCCCTCGGCGTCGACTGTAGCGCCTCACTTACAGGAGCTCGCCTACTCTTCCTTGTCAAAGACCTCTCGGGCTCTTCATCATCATCAGGGAGGTCAATAATGTTGGGAGCTGTACAAAGTTCAAATTGCCAAAATCACGTCACCCATCATCGTCACGATGCAATTGAATCGACCAAAGAAAGATAGTATGGCAGAAATCATACCCGGATTAGAAGTGACCGCATCCTCCATCACCTCATCATCATCCCTGTAAGCTGAGGTCCCGGAGGTGGCAGCGCTAACAATTCCAAAGTTCGTCCAGTTAAAACAAGAAAAACAAACAGCACGGAGCATCGAGTGAATACAAGGAGAGACACTCACGCGGAGGCGACAGGGATATCGATCTTGATCTTCGGCAGCGCCTTCCGAGTCTTCGGTTCTGCAACTTTGGGGTGCTTTGGCGCCTTCTCAGTCGTGGTTGGTGAAGAGATCCGAGGACGCTTCGAAGACTGACCAGCCTGAGCAGTCGCCTTGTCGCGGGCACTCGGCCGATCCTGGTCAAGCTTGGATCGTCTCTCTACACGAGGAGGCGGCTCGACTTCTTCCTCATCACTCGAGTCGTCGCTTCCTCCATCCCCTTCACCATCGGAAGTCCACTCGCCACTTTCGCCACCACTCGCCTCACCTTCCAGAGCTTGCTCTTGCTCCCCGTTGGGCATCGAATACATTTCACTAATGGCCTGAAAGAAAGCAAGGAGAACAAAGTCAATCAACGCAATACAGACAGCTGCGCTAGTGAATTCAGATTACAAGCAAAAACTCAGAATCAGACCTGCTCTGGTGCACGCGACTGGTCGAATGGGGGAACTCTCCTGGCTCCTCTGGGGTTGTCCTTGTTCCCGGTATGCTCGACAGCCACTTCTCCAGCGTGTTGTCATCGACCTCCTCCGGGTGGATCCGAGTGGAGTCTTCTAGACCCGAATACATCCACATCGGGTGGTCTCGGGCTTGGAGAGGTTGGATGCGCCGCTGAAGGAAGACCTCCAAAAGATCCATACCAGTGACCCCGTCATGAATGAGCTGGACCACTTGGTTGACCAACACCTTCACGTGCGCCTTCTCCTCCGGGAGCACCTTCAAAGGGGAGGGTTTTTCCACTCGATCCATGGTAAAGGGAGGGAGGCCAGTCGATTGCCCTGGCGTCGACTGGTCTTTGCAGTAGAACCAGGTCGACTGCCATCCGCGAACTGAATCGGGAAGAATCATGGCCGGAACGGAGCTTTTTCCCCTCATCTGGATGCCAAGACCCCCACACATCTGGATCACTTGGGTCCTCTCATCACTCGGATTAGCCTTTTTCACTGTCTGGGAGCGACAAGTGAAAATATGCTTGAAAAGACCCCAGTGAGGTCGACAACCCAAGAAGTTCTCACACAAGGAAATGAACGCGGCAAGATAAACGATTGAGTTGGGGGTAAAATGATGGAGTTGAGCCCCAAAGAAGTTCAGAAACCCTCGGAAGAAAGGATGAGGAGGCAAGGAAAACCCACGGTCGACATGGGTGGCAAGAAGAACGCGCTCACCCTCCCGGGGTTGAGGCTCGGATTCCTTCCCCGGAAGCCGCGCCGAGTCATAGGGGATCAGCCCTCCCTCGGCCAGGTCATCGAGGTCTTCTTGGGAGATCCTTGAGTGGATCCAGTCGCCCTGGATCCAACCCCTCGGCAGGCCAGTCCGCGAGGAAGATCCGCCCCAACTCGTCGCCTTCCCCTTCGATCTCGCCGTCGCCTTCTTCGCCCGCTCCAGAGCCGCTGTCTTCTCCTTCAACATTGTCGCCGACGGGACGCGTGTGGTGCGGTGGCGCTGGGGCGAGAGCGAGCGCAGCAGAGAGGCGTGAGGAGGAGAAGAGGTAATGGGGCGGACTGTTCGGGGGACTCTGGTCCAACGCCTTATATGAGGCCGCTTCCGAGTGGCTGACAGGTAGGCCCAGATGGCTCTGTCAAATCCCGTAACGACCGCACGAGCGATACATGGCGAAAAAGGTGGCGCAGGGATCGAGGCGGCTCCGCTCTATCTCGTCCGATTACTGCGGCCTCACCCGTCCCGCGCGCTTCCCAAAATTCAGATCCCACTAAATCCGCGGACAGCAAATAACTTGTCAGACCAAAGATCTCCTCCGCACCGTCACTCGGAGCCTTACAAGTAAAGAAACTCACTCGACGAAGAATTAAGAATGGATCAAGGCGACTGAAAAGGAAGTTGCTGCCATCGCTCAAGTCCATTGATCTAGAGCAAGATATGCTCACGGCATGAAAAACGAGTCGGAGAGGTCCTCAGCTCCTTCCCCACTCAAACCTCGATCCATTCGGGGGCTAATGATGAAGCTATGTACCTAGGGTAGGGTCATGGACCTGTCCTAACTGCCCTACCCAAGGACATCTCTAGAAGAAATCACCTTTCAATCGACTTGGAGGTGTTCCACTCGACAGACTCGAAGACACTCGACCAAGAAGCAATTACTCGACCAAGATCCAACCACTCGACGGCCAGGAGACCTAAAGTCACTCCGCACGCTAATGGTCGGTCATTAAGTAGCTTTTATGGTCATCATAGCACTTTATTACTAGCGTTATCAGTAACGCCCTGCCTTAATGTACATTGAACCCTTCGTAACGTGGGTTGGCCGGGGTCCTGGCGCACTCTATATAAGCCACCCCCTCCTCCGAGACAAGGATTCGCACCTCTGTAACTCATACACACATAATCCAGTCGACCGCCTCCGGGCTCTGAGACGTAGGGCTTTTACTTCCTCCGAGAAGGGACTGAACTCGTAAACCCTGCGTCCTTACAACCTCTCCATAGCTAAGACCTCGCCTCTCCATACTTACCCCCTACATTACTGTCAGACTTAGAACCACGACAAGCAGCGCCACCTCGTCGCTCCGGCGACCGCGCCACCGAGCACCACCGCGGCGGACCCGAGCCGGCGCCGCCCCATCCACGCCCGGCGCCGACCTCGCCGCTCCGGCCGCCCACCGCCTCCTCCTCGTCGCCGGCATGCGCCACCACCGCCAAGTCCCCGCTCCGGCCATCTACAGTGTACCCCGGTGAGAGATCCGGCCGCCTCGACTTCCGTGCCCGATCCGATCTGGATCTAGAACCCTAATCCTCGGTTGACTTTTCCCCCATTTCAGCAATATTTTTGCATTATTCATCGCATCATAACTTTGCATCCGTAGCTCCGTTTTGCGCATGTAGCATATCGAAATGTTCGTCTCAGAGAGTAGATCATTTCATCCCATTGCATCATTTTTATTTGAGCTCATCTTGATGCCCGAAATGCTGTTGGAAGAGAGCTATTTGAGATTATTGTTAGATCTGCTGCACCAAATAGCTATTTGTCATTTTTGCCATGATTAATGTGTGCGTGATATGCCCCTGATCTCTACATGTGTTTTGTTATATGCCATGTCATCTTTACAGAGGTGCTTACCATGAATTTTTGTGATATGTGTGGTGACTAGCACAAGCTTGCAAAGTAGTGCATTCATTAATGCTGATTTCAGGGACTTAGAATTTCTCCAAGTCCTTGATCTGTTTTTATCAATATGCCATATGTTCATGTTGTTTCCTAGTGATCCGTGCCTCTTTTGAGGATGATCAGTAAGGATGATTTGTTAATATTGTGGTGCTCTATCCATCCATGTCTTTGTTTGCATTTATCGACTACCCTAGCTTGAGTCAATCGAGCTCTACTTTTGCTACTTCGTGAATCCTGGCAGATTGTTTACTTGTTAGCGATTTTCCCGAGGATGTTGTTGTTGATCCGTGCATGCTATGTTGTTGTTCTTGCCATGTCTAGTTTATATAATATGTATTCTTGATGGGTGTATGCTTAGTTTGTCATGCCATGCTCTGTAGTGAGTGCATCGAGCTCATGAACATGCCTACTCGTTAACAGATTTGCATGCTCCAGTTTTTCACTAAGTCTGTAATCTGATTATGTTTTTGCCATGTTCACATGCTTGCAATTGTATTTTCTGATCCCTTTTGGCTCAAGGTCACTAAGGGACTTTTGTTAAGTGCTTTGAGTAGCTCCATGTCATGCCTTGCTTTGCCATGTTAATTTCCTGTAGCATGTACTTTTCATGCTCTAAAGGGTGCTTCCTGATGATAAATTCCAGACTTGTGTTAATTTCACTAAGTCTGAAACCTGTTTACCATTTGCACTTTTGCCATGCTTGTTTTAACCTGTTAATGGATGAATTGGCCGTAGCTCAGTGTTCATCTTTTTTCAAGCATCATGAGTGGATCCCTTCCATGTATTTTGTTGCCATGTTTGAGTGCTGTAGCATATTTATCTTAATGCATTTAGATGACTACTTGCTGTTTATTGCAGACCGTTGCCATATTTGTTTTGCTTGTCATTTTCAAACCGTGCATCCGATTCCGGTGTTCTTTATATCGATTTCAACCAAAATCACCTCACCTTTCCAGTGGCACTCTTGGATTTCCAAGTTGAGGCCAGGTTAAATCATTCCTTGTCAAATCTTGCATATGCATCACATATCGCATCCCGCATAGCATACCATGTTTGCATCATGTTGTTTGAGCTTTGCACGTGGTTGATTGTGTTCCTTTTGATTGTTTGTCTTGTTTGAGTAGAGCAGGGAGACGAGTTCTCTAATGAGGAGCCCGTTGAGTTTGCTTACGAGGATCAAGTCAACTCTGACAACTTTGCAGGCAAGATGATCATACCCTCGAAATCACTTCTATCTTTGCTTGCTAGATGCTCGCTCTTTTGCTATGCCTATGCTACGTTGCCTACCACTTGCTTATCATGCCTCCCAAATTGCCATGTAAAACCTCTAACCCATCATGTCCTAGCAAACCGTTGATTGACTATGTTACCGCTTCGCTCAGCCCCTCTTATAGCGTTGCTAGTTGCAGGTGAAGATTGGAGATCGTTCCTTGTTGGAACATTGTTTATTGTTGGGATATCATTATATTATCTTGTTATTTTTTAATGCATCTATATACTTGGTAAAGGGTGGAAGGCTTGGCCTTTTTGCCTAGTGTTTTGTTCCACTCTTGCCGCCCTAGTTTCCGTCATATCGGTGTTATGTTCCTGGATTTTGCGTTCCTTACGCGGTTGGGTGATAATGGGAACCCCTTGACAGTTCGCCTTGAATAAAACTCCTCCAGCAATGCCTAACCTTGGTTTTACCATTTGCCACCTAGCCCCTTTTTCCCTTGGGTTTCCGAAGCCCGAGGGATTTGTTGGCACATTCGGGCGGTGTTGCTGGACTTGTTTTATCTTTGTAAAAGTTGTCTTGTAGAATCGGGATGCCGAGTCTAATCGGAATGTCTCGGGAGAAGGTTTATCCTTCATTGACCGTGAGAGCTTGTGATGGGCTAAGTTGGGACTCCCCTGTAGGGATTTGAACTTTCGAAAGCCGTGCTTGCGGTTATGGGCAGATGGGAATTTGTTTATGTCCGATTGTAGATAACATGAACCTTAACTTAATTAAAATGAATCAACTGCGTGTGTAACCGTGATGGTCTCTTCTCGACGGAGTCCGGGAAGTGAACACGGTGTTGGAGTAATGTTTGCCGTAGGTTGTTCTATAATTCTTCGTTCGCGCTTCGCCTTCTCTTCTCGCTCTCTTTTGCAAACAGGTTAGCCTCCATATATGCTAGTCGCTTGCTGCAGCTCCACATATTACCTTGCCTTACCTATAAGCTTAAATAGTCTTGATCGCGAGGGTGCGAGATTGCTGAGTCCCCGTGGCTCACAGATTACTTCCAAACCAAATGCAGGAACCGATGACTCCGTTCCAGATGATGCGCTTGAGCTCAAGTGGGAGTTCGACGAAGACTCACGCCGTTACTATGTGTCTTTCCCTGTTGATCAGTAGTGGTGCCCAGTTGGGGCGATCGGGACCGTGTCGCATGTTGGGGTTGAACTTTTATTTTGGTACCGTAGTCGGACCATGAGTGTATTGGATGATTGTAATGCTATTTATGTACTTTGTGTGACGTGGCGAGTGTAAGCCAACTATGTACCTTTCCCCTTATTATCTATTTACATGGGTTGTTGTGAAGATTACCTTACTTGCGACATTGCTTTCAATGCGGTTATGCCTCTAAGTCGTGCTTCGACACGTAGGAGATATAGCCGCATCGAGGGCGTTACAAGTTGGTAATCAGAGCCTTCCCCGACCTTAGGAGCCCCCACTGCTTGATCGAATTAGCTGACGAGTTTGAGTCTAGAAAAATGTTTTGAGTCATTTAGGAATTATATATCGGAGAGTTTAGGAATTTTCTTTTTACTCCTCAGTCCCTTCATCGCTCTGGTAAGGCATCCTGACATAGAGTTTTGTCTGTTCTCTTCTCAAATTTCACAAAAAAAAATTAGGATCACGTGGGTATCTTGGAATCGTTCTGATCGATTTGTGACGAGAACATTGTTCTTGGTGCCTCCTGTCATTTAGGGGTTGTGGCAGTGTCCCGGGGAGTTGAGCTCCAAGGTGTTGTCGTCACAATTTTATCGTTGCAATTCTGGAATACCTGAGTTTAGTTCACCGACATCGAAAATCTCTTTTATGCAGTTGTTGGTGAGATAATCTCGATGCCACCCAGTACTGGGGCGGGAGTTCGGGAGTATTGCCATAACTTGTATAACGGATGCTTTTCGAAGGTTGAGGTAGACAATTTCCGAAGTTTTCTCGGTTATGTGTTGAAGGATGGATACAGCTGGATGTAGGATTTGCTAGATTTGGGTGAGATATTATGCTTCCCATGTATCCCCAACACCTGATTGCATAACCGGAAAGGTTCGGGAGTTTCATAGGTGGGAATTCTTGTAGCTCTAGTTCTTCTTCCATGGATATTTGGTTTGAGATTGGGTGATCCTTATCGAGTATTCGTTCTTGTTCCGTACCTTGTTGATTTTATTTCTTCTACCTAAATTCTAAGTGGCTTCTCAATTTATGGATATGTGACCATTTCAATTGGAATGCATTCGTTCATTTTGTTCGGATGTGAAGACTATATGTTGCAATTTCAACCCGTTTGGTTCAGCTCCATTTTTTGTCTATCAATGTGCTAATGGATGTCAACCTGTTCAGGATGGCTCCTCCAACGCGCACGACTCCGAATCCTGATCCGCCACCACCACCTCCACCTCCGGAGACATGGCAAGCTGTGATGGCCGCTACCAATGCAAACACGCAGTTGATCATGCAAATTCTTCAAGAGCGCAACCAAGCGAACCAAGGCAACCAAGGCAACAATCAGTATCACTTTGCTACACTCAACCAGTTCCTTGCTAACCAGCCAAAGACCTTCAGCAATTGTGTTGAGGCAACTGACGCTGATGATTGGCTCGTGGACTTATGCAAGCATTTCGAGTGCAGTAACGCCAGGCCTGAGGACTTTGTCAAGTTCGCTTCCTTCCAACTCAAAGACCAAGCTGTAGAATGGTTTCAGCAGTACAAAGATTCCAGAGGAGGCCATGAGATTACCTGGGATGAATTCTGTCAAGACTTCAAAGCTCATCATATTCCTCAGAGCATGGTTGAAAGCAAGCGTGAGGAATTCCGCAACCTGAAGCAAGGCTTTATGTCTGTCTATGACTACAACAAGATGTTTCAGAAGCTCGCCCGCTTTGCTAAGCAGGACGTCCCTGACGAGAAGAGCATGATATACCAGTTCAGGGGTGGTCTCAGAGAAGAAATCCAGCTAGCTCTTGTTCTCTTTGAGCCCATGAGGTACGATGAGTTTTACAACATGGCATTGAAGCAAGAGGCTGCTGAACTGAAGTGCGATGCTTCCAAGAAGCGAGTCAGAGATGCTACTCCTTCTTCCTCAACTCAAGTGGCTAAGCAGCAGAAGTATTGGCTTCCTCCTCCTCCGTTCCGCCAGCCTTATCAGCAGAAGAGCAAAGGTGGCAGTGGATCTTCCCACCCACCCAACCCTGGCTTTCAGAACAAGACTTCGTCTCAAGCTCCAAGATCGAGTGCTCCGTATCACCGTCCGCTTTCAGAGGTCACGTGCAACAAGTGCCAACAGAAGGGTCACTATGCCAACAAATGCTTCAATCAGAGGCGTCTCCCTCCTCCTCCTCCTGTGAAATCGGCAAGTACAGCTGTGGTCAAGCATAACCCCAAGTACACCAAGGTCAACATGGTGAATGCAGCTCAGGCAGAGGACTCGTCAGATGTCATCATGGGTAACCTTCCTGTTAACGATATTCCTGCAAGAGTTCTTTTTGACACTGGTGCATCACATTGTTTTATTTCCAAACCTTTTGCATCAAAGTATGAGTGCGATTATCAGTATCTGCAAAGTTCTTTGCAAATCGTGTCACCGGGCAAGCAAATGACAGCTAATTTCTGTGTCCCGGATATTTCTATCACGTTGAGCGACTACAAATTTCTAGCTTCTCCTATTGTTCTGGGCGACTCGGATATTGATCTTATTCTCGGAATGGATTGGCTTTCTAAGCATAAGGCGCATCTTGATTGTGCTGCCAGGCAGATTCAATTGACTCATTCGTCTGAGGATGTAATTGTCTTTGCCGCTCGTGATGATACCATCCGTCTGTTTTCTCTCAATGAGAAGGGTGAACTGGATGCCATCTCTCAAATTCCAGTCGTTTGCGAATATCAAGACGTCTTTCCAGAAGAGCTTCCGGTAATGCCTCCGCACTGACCAGTTGAATTCGTCATCGATCTTGAGCCTGGCACGGAACCTGTTTGCAAACGTCCTTACAAGCTCAGAGCTGAAGAGTTGAAGGAGCTGAAGAAGCAACTCGATATTCAAGAGCGAATGGGTCTCATCCGACCTAGTTCTTCTCCGTGGGGTTGTGGAGTTCTTTTTGTGAAGAAGAAGGATGGAACGGACCGACTTTGTGTTGACTACCGTCCATTGAACAAGAAGACTATCAAGAACAAGTACCCACTTCCCAACATCAATGAGCTGTTCGAACAACTCAAAGGTGCCCAAGTATTCTCCAAGCTTGATCTCCGTATGGGTTATCACCAGATTCGAATCCGTGAGCAAGATACTCCCAAGACGGCTTTCAGAACAAGCTATGGTTCATATGAATACACTGTCATGTCTTTTGGCCTCGTCAACGCTCCTCCGACTTTCTCTCGCATGATGAACTTCATCTCCAATGCCTACACAAATGACTTTGTTTTGGTCTATCTCGACGACATTCTGGTCTTTTCGAAGAACAAGGAAGATCATGCCAAGCACTTGCGTTTGGTGCTCGATAAGCTCAGGGAACATCAGTTCTACGCCAAGTTCTCAAAGTGCGAGTTTTGGCTCGATGAGGTTCTATATCTCGGGCATATCATCTCTGCCAAGGGCATAGCGGTGAATCCTGAGAAGGTGTCTACAATTGTGAATTGGGAACCACCTCAGAACGTGAAGCAACTTCGCAGCTTCCTTGGTCTCGCAAGCTACTGTCGAAGGTTCGTTGAGAACTTTTCAAAGATCGCGAAGCCTCTTTCAAACCTTCTCCAGAAGCACGTCAAGTACGTTTGGTCTCCGGAATGTGACATCGCTTTCAACACTTTGAAAGAGAAATTGGTCACTGCTCCAGTTCTGACTCCTCCTGATGAATCCAAACCGTTCGAGGTCTTCCGTGATGCCTCTCTTCAAGGTCTTGGTGCGGTTGATGCAAGAGAAGAAAGTTGTGGCTTATACCTCTCGCCAGTTGAAGCCCAACGAGAAGAACTACCCCACTCATGACCTCGAGTTGGCGGCAGTTGTGCATACTCTTTTGACTTGGAGACATCTCTTATTGGGAAGAAAAGTGGACATTTTCACTGACCACAAGAGTCTCAAGTACATCTTCACTCAGCCTAATCTCAACCTCAGGCAGACTCGTTGGGTCGAAATGATTCAAGAGTATAATCCGAGTATCGAGTATACTCCAGGCAAGGCCAATGTGATTGCTGGCGCATTGAGCAGGAAGGCTTACTACAACAGTCTGATTATCAAGCCTTACCAACCCGAGCTTTGTGAAGCTTTCCGCAAACTCAATCTGCAAGTTGTTCCTCAAGGTTTCCTCGCCAACCTTCAAGTCTCTCCCACTTTGGAAGAGCAGATTCGTGAGGCTCAACTGCTTGATTCTATGGTGAAGAAGGCGAAGATTGGGATTGCCAAGAGTCAACCCAAGTACAAGTGCTATCTCCTTGATGACAAGGATACTCTCTTCTTTGAGGATCGTATTGTTGTGCCAAAGGTGACCTTCATAAAGTTATCATGCATGAGGCGCACAATTCTCTCCTCTCCATCCACCCTGGGAGTACGAAGATGTATCAGGACCTCAAGCAGGCTTATTGGTGGACTCGAATGAAGCATGAGATTGCTAAATTCGTGAATGAATGTGATGTCTGCAGAAGAGTGAAGGCAGAACACCAAAGACCAGCTGGTCTCCTCCAACCTCTTGCCATTCCAGAATGGAAGTTTGACCACATTGAGATGGACTTCATGACTGGGTTTCCAAAGTCCAAGCGTGGCAATGATGCTATATTCGTTGTCATCGACAAACTCACTAAAGTGGCTCACTTTCTGCCTATCAAAGAGTCTATCACTGCAGCTCAATTGGCGGAGCTGTATACCTCTCGGATTGTCTCTCTGCACGACATTCCATAGGTGATCTCTTCAGACCGTGGCAGCATCTTTACCTCCAAGTTTTGGGATTCTTTTCAGAAGGCCATGGGCACCAACATCCGCTTCAGCACAGCTTTCCACCCTCAAACTAGCGGTCAAGTCGAGTGTGTCAATCAGATTCTTGAAGATATGCTCAGGGCTTGTGTGATCTCCTTCGGCATGAAGTGGGAAGATTGTCTTCCATACGCCGAATTCTCCTACAACAACAGTTTTCAAGCCAGTTCGGGCAAGGCCCCATTCGAAATTCTGTATGGCAGGAAGTGTCGTACTCCTCTTAACTGGTCAGAGACCGGTGAACGTCAACTTCTTGGAAATGACTTGATCACAGAGGCAGAGGAGATGTGCAAAGTCATTCGAGATAACCTCAAAGCAGCGCAATCGCGCCAGGAGAGCTACTATGATAGTAAGCATTGTGATTTGGCTTTCGAGATCGGAGACCATGTTTACCTCCGCGTCTCTCCAATGAAAGGTACTCGTCGCTTCGGTATCAAAGGGAAGCTTGCCCCTAGATACGTGGGTCCTTTCAAGATCGTCAGCAAGAGAGGCGATCTCGCCTATCAACTCGAGCTTCCTTCAAACTTTGCAAATGTGCACGACGTGTTCCATGTCTCTCAGCTCCGCAAGTGCTTCAAGACTCCTGACCGCACCGTCAACTTAGAAGACATTGATCTCCAAGAAGACCTTTCTTATTGTGAGCACCCAGTTGCTATTCTTGAAGAGACTGAATGCAAGACTCGCAATAAGTCAATCAAATTCCTCAAAGTCAAGTAGTCACACCATTCCGACCGTGAAGCCACCTGGGAACGCGAGGATCACCTCCGTTCTAAGGACCCGGCGTTCTTCCAGTCCTAGATCTCGGGACGAGATCCTTTCGTAGTGGTGGAGTGTTGTAACACCCCGGATGTGATTTACCTTATATGTACTCCAACTCTTGCCGTTTCCGGCGCTAAGTTATTTGTATTTCCTCGGTTTCGGGTTTTTTTGTCTCCGTGTGTTGTGTCGTTGTCATGCATCTCATATCATGTCATCATGTGCATTGCATTCGCATACGTGTTCATCTCATGCATCCGAGCATTTTCCCCATTGTCCGTTTTGCATTCCGGCGCTCCTATCTCCTCCGGTGGTCCTTTCTACCTTCTTTTCATGTGTAGGGGTTAAACATTTCCGGATTGGACCGAGACTTGCCATGCGGCCTTGGTTTACTACCGGTAGACTGCCTGTCAAGTTTCGTACCATTTGGACTTCGTTTGATACTCCAACGGTTAACCGGGGGACCGAGAAGGCCTCGTGTGTGTTGCAGCCCAACACCCTTCCATTTTGGCCCAAAACCCACCAAAACTCTCTCCATCATCTAGAGCGTTCGATCACGATCGTGTGGCCGAAAACCGCACCTCTTTTGGACTCTCCTAGCTCCCTCTATGCCTATATATAGCCCCTCCTCCGAAATCCCGGGTCTCTTCCCCCCTAAAAACCCTAAAAATCCCCTCTCCACGCGCCGGACGTGTCCGTACGCGCCGGACACACCGCGCCGCCGCGCCACACCAGTGGCGTCCCGCCACATGGCGCCTGCCGCCTGCCGCCGCCGAGGCCCGCGGAGGCCGATCCGAGCCCCCGCGGCCCGTCTCCTCGTCGTCGCCGCCCGCGGGAGGAGTCGCCCAAGCGCCGCCTGCCTCTCCTCTCACCGGCCGCCGCCTCCTTTCACCGGTGAGCAGCGCCACCTCATTGCTCCGGCGACCGTGCCACCGAGCACCACCGTGGCCGACCCGAGCCGGCGCCGCCCCGTCCGCGCCCGGCGCCGACCTCGCCGCTCCGGCCGCCCACCGCCTCCTCCTCGTCGCCGGCGTGCGCCACCACCGCCAAGTCCCCGCTCCGGCCGTCTACAGTGTACCCCGGTGAGAGATCCGGCCGCCTCGACTTCCGTGCCTGATCCGATCTGGATCTGGAACCCTAATCCTCGGTTGACTTTTCCCCCGTTTCAACAAAATTTTTGCATTATTCATCGCATCATAACTTTGCATCCGTAGCTTCGTTTTGCTCGTGTAGCATATCAAAATATTCACTTCAGAGAGTACATCATTTCATCACATTGCATCATTTTCATTTGAGCTCATCTTGATGCCCGAAATACTGTTGGAAGAGAGCTATTTGAGATTATTGTCAGATCTGCTGCACCAAATAGCTATTTGTCATTTTTGCCATGATTAATGTATGCATGATATGCCCCTGAGCTCTACATGTGTTTTGTTATATGCCATGTCATCTTTATAGAGGTGCTTACCATGTATTTTTGTGATATGTGTGGTGACTAGCACAAGCTTGCAAAGTAGTGCATTCGTTAATTCTGATTTCAGGGACTTAGAATTTCTCAGTCCTTGATCTATTTTTATCAATATGCCATATGTTCATGTTGTTTCCTAGTGATCCGTGCCTCTTTTGAGGATAATCAGTAAGGATGATTTGTTAATATTGTGGTGCTCTATCCATCCATGTCTTTGTTTGAATTTATGGACTACCCTAGCTTGAGTCAATCGAGCTCTACTTTTTCTATTTCGTGAATCCTGGCAGATTGTTTACTTGTTAGCGATTTTGCCGAGGACGTTGTTGTTGGTCCGTGCATGCTATGTTGTTGTTCTTGCCATGTCTAGTTTATATAATATGTATTCTTGATGGGTGTATGCTTAGTTTGTCGTGCCATGCTCTGTAGTGAGTGCATCGAGCTCGTGAACATGCCTACTCGTTAACAGATTTGCATGCTCCAGTTTTTCACTAAGTCTGTAATCTAATTATGTTTTTGCCATGTTCACATGCTTGCAATTGTATTTTCTGATCCCTTTTGGCTCAAGGTCACTAAGGGAGTTTTGTTAAGTGCTTTGAGTAGCTTCATGTCATGCCTTGCTTTGCCATGTTAAGTTCCTGTAGCATATAGTTTTCATGCTCCAAAGTGTGCTACCTGATCTGAAATTCCAGACTTGTGTTAATTTCACTAAGTCTGAAACCTGTTTACCATTTGCACTTTTGCCATGCTTGTTTGAACCTGTTAATGGATGAATTGGCCGTAGCTCAGTGTTCATCTTTTGTCAAGCATCATGAGTGGATCCCTGCCATGTATTTTGTTGCCATGTTTGAGTGATGTAGCATATTTATCTTGATGCATTTAGATGGCTACTTGCTGTTTATTGCAGACCGTTGCCATATTTGTTTTGCTTGCCATTTTCAAACCGTGCATCCGATTCCGGTGTTCTTTACATCGATTTCAACCAAAATCACCTCACCTTTCCAGTGGCACTCTTGGATTTCCAAGATGAGGCCAGGTTAAATCATTCCTTGTCAAATCTTACATATGCATCACATATCACATCCCGCATAGCATACCATGTTTGCATCATGTTATTTGAGCTTTGCACATGGTTGATTATGTTCCTTTTGCTTGTTTGTATTGTTTCGGTAGAGCCGGGAGACGAGTTCGCTAACGAGGAGCCCGTTGAGTTTGCTTACGAGGATCAAGTCAACTCTGACAACTTTGCAGGCAAGATGATCATACCCTCAAAATCACTTCTATCTTTGCTTGCTAGATGCTCACTCTTTTGCTATGCCTATGCTACGTTGCCTACCACTTGCTTATCATGCCTCCCAAATTTCCATGTCAAACCTCTAACCCACCATGTCCTAGCAAACCGTTGATTGGCTATGTTACCGCTTCGCTTAGCCCCTCTTATAGCGTTGCTAGTTGCAGGTGAAGATTGGAGATCGTTCCTTGTTGGAACATTGTTTATTGTTGGGATATCATTATATTATCTTGTTATTTTTTAATGCATCTATATACTTGGTAAAGGGTGGAAGGCTCGGCCTTTTTGCCTAGTGTTTTGTTCCACTCTTGCCGCCCTAGTTTCCGTCATATCGGTGTTATGTTCCCGGATTTTGCGTTCCTTACGCGGTTGGGTGATAATGGGAACCCCTTGATAGTTCGCCTTGAATAAAACTCCTCCAGCAATGCCCAACCTTGGTTTTACCATTTGCCACCTAGCCTCTTTTTCCCTTGGGTTTCCGGAGCCCGAGGGTCATCTTTATTTAACCCCCCCCCCCCCCGGGCCAGTGCTCCTCTGAGTGTTGGTCCAAACTAGAGTCCTGTGCAGCACCCCCTCGGGGAAACTCGAGGTTTGGTTTTAGTTGTATGGAGAGCTCATCTGAGTGTGCCCTGAGAACGAGATATGTGCAGCTCCTATCGGGATTGGTTGGCACATTTGGGTGGTGTTGCTGGACTTGTTTTATCTTTGTCGAAGTTGTCTTGTAGAACCGGGATGCCGAGTCTGATCGGAATGTCTCGGGAGAAGGTTTATCCTTCGTTGACCGTGAGAGCTTGTGATGGTCTAAGTTGGGACTCCCCTGCAGGGATTTGAACTTTCGAAAGCCATGCCCGCGGTTATGGGCAGATGCGAATTTGTTAATGTACGATTGTAGATAACATGAACCTTAACTTAATTAAAATGAATCAACTGCGTGTGTAACCGTGATGGTCTCTTCTCGGCGGAGTCCGGGAAGTGAACACGGTGTTGGAGTAATGTTTGCCGTAGGTTGTTCTATAATTCTTCGTTTGCGCTTCGCCTTCTCTTCTCGCTCTCTTTTGCAAACAGGTTAGCCACCATATATGCTAGTCCTTGCTGCAGCTCTACATATTACCTTGCCTTACCTATAAGCTTAAATAGTCTTGATCGCGAGGGTGCGAGATTGCTGAGTCCCTGTGGCTCACAGATTACTTCCAAACCAGATGCAGGAACCGATGACTCCGTTCCAAATGATGCGCTTGAGCTCAAGTAGGAGTTCGACGAAGACTCATGCCGTTACTATGTGTCTTTCCCTGTTGATCAGTAGTGGTGCCCAGTTGGGGCGATCAGGGCCGTGTCGCATGTTGGGGTTGATCTTTTATTTTGGTACCGTAGTCGGACCATGAGTGTATTGGATGATTGTAATGCTATTTATGTACTTTGTGTGACGTGGCGTGTAAGCCAACTATGTACCTTTCCCCTTATTATCTATTTACATGGGTTGTTGTGAAGATTACCTTACTTGCGACATTGCTTTCAATGCGGTTATGCCTCTAAGTCGTGCTTCGACACGTAGGAGATATAGCCGCATCGAGGGCGTTACAATAGCAAAGTCATAGCAACATCAATCTCAGAACATAATGGATACTAGGGATCAAACCCTAACAAAACTAACTCGATTACATGATAAATCTCATCCAACCCATCATTGTCCAGCAAGCCTACGATGGAATTACTCACGCACGGAGGTGGGCATCATGAAATTGGTGATGGAGGAAGGTTGATGATGACAATGGCGACGGATTCCCCTCTCCGGAGCCTCGAACGGACTCCAGATCAGCCCTCTCGAGAGAGATTAGGGCTTGGCGGTGGCTCCGTATCGTAAAACGTGATGAATCCTTCTCCTTTATTTTTTTCTCCCCGAACATGAATATATAGAGTTGGAGTTGAGGTCGGTGGAGCCTCAGGGGGCCCACGAGATAGGGGGCGCGCCCCCACCCTCGTGGACAGGGTGTGGGCCCCCTAGTGTTGATTCTTTCTCCAGTACTTTTTATAAATTCCAAAAATATTCTTAGTGAAGTTTCAGGTCATTCCGAGAATTTCTATTTCTGCACAAAAATAACACCATGGCAATTCTGCTAAAAACAGCGTCAGTCCGGGTTAGTTCCATTCAAATCATGCAAGTTAGAGTCCAAAACAAGGTCAAAAGTGTTTGTAAAAGTAGATACGATGGAGACGTATCAGCCATCACCACGACCTCTGCCCCGCATCCATCTAAAAGGCTTGCCCCTTGCACGTGCAGTGAAACCACCTTGGTTGTTGCCTTGCCCGCTCGGAAAGGATCTACTCCGTGCCATCAACCAGTCGCCATACTCTATCTCTTTTCTGTCCCATGGAATCCATCTCCACACTCTTCCATGTTATGTGGCCTAGGATGCCACAGACATAAGTAGCCAAGTTTTTCATATTTTACCAACAGAAAAATTATCTCCTTGCCATTGACATTCAGCCGTGTAAATCGGGTCAGAGGATTTGATACTTCAATCTTGGCCCTGACTCGGACATCGTTTCCTTCATAACCCCTAGCTAGGTTCAACTCTACACTCTTGACCTAGCCAATTCTCTGTGCTAGCTGGTCTCCTATGCGTTGGGACCGGTAGAGATATGGGATATCATGAATTTGTGTCCATACAATTATAAATTCTAGAGTAACTGAACCCGGTCTGCCATTTCCATCATACTCCTCAATCATTACCACCAAACCACGAAAAATCCACAGTCCGTGTTGCATGATCTTGTTCCAATCTCCCAGACAGAAGCACTGGATCATGAAGAGATCATCGCTATCCTCCCTAATTTCTGGTTTGTGCGTCAGGTTCCAAGCATAACCCATTGTGTCCTTGAAAGAATCTGGATTGAAGAACTTGTTGTTGGAAATATGCCCTAGAGGCAATAATAAAAGCATTATTATTATATTTCTTTGTTCATGATAATTGTCTTTATTCATGCTATAATTGTATTATCCGGAAATCGTAATACATGTGTGAATAATAGACACCAACATGTCCCTAGTAAGCCTCTAGTTGACTAGCTCATTGATCAACAGATAGTCATGGTTTCCTGACTATGGACATTGGATGTCATTGATAACGGGATCACATATTAGGAGAATGATGTGATGGACAAGACCCAATCCTAAACATAGCTTAAAGATCGTATAGTTCGTTTGCTAGAGTTTTCCAATGTCAAGTATCCTTTCCTTAGACCATGAGATCGTGTAACTCCCGAATACTGTAGGAGTGCTTTGGGTATACCAAACGTCACAACGTAACTGGGTGACTATAAAGGTATACTACGGGTATCTCCGAAAGTGTCTGTTGGGTTGACATGGATCAAGACTGGGATTTGTCACTCCGTATGACGGAGAGGTATCACTGGGCCCACTCGGTAATGCATCATCATAATGAGCTCAATGTGACCAAGTGTCTGGTCACAGGATCATGCATTACGGTACGAGTAAAGTGACTTGCCGGTAACGAGATTGAACGAGGTATTGGGATACCGACGATCGAATCTCGGGCAAGTAACATACCGATGGACAAAGGGAATTGCATACGGGGTTGCTTGAATCCTCGACATCGTGGTTCATCCGATGAGATCATCGTGGATTATGTGGGAGCCAACATGGGTATCCAGATCCCGCTGTTGGTTATTGACCGGAGAGTCGTCTCGGTCATGTCTACATATCTCCCGAACCCGTAGGGTCTACACACTTAAGGTTCGGTGACGCTAGGGTTGTAGGGATATGTATATGCAGTAACCTGAATGTTGTTCGGAGTCCCGGATGAGACCCAGGACGTCACAAGGAGTTCCGGAATGGTCCGGAGGTAAAGATTTATATATGGGAAGTCCTGTTTCGGCCATCGGGACAAGTTTCGGGGTCATCGGTATTGTGCCGGGACCACCGGAAGGGTCCCGGGGGTCCACCGGGTGGGGCCACCTGTCCCGGGGGGCCACATGGGCTGTAGGGGGTGCGCCTTGGCCTACATGGGCCAAGGGCACCAGCCCCAAGAGGCCCGTGTGCCTAGGGTTTCAAGGGGGAAGAGTCCTAGGAGGGGAAGGCACCTCCTAGGTGCCTTGGGGGGGAGGGAAACCTCCCTTGGACGCCGCCCCCCTAGGAGATTGGATCTCCTAGGGCCGGCGCCCCCCCTAGGCCCTCCTATGTATAGTGGGGGAAGGAGGGATTTTCATCGATGCCTTTGGTTGCCTCCTTCTCCCTCTCCAACACCCCCTCCTCCTCCATAGCGCTTGGCGAAGCCCTGACGGAGTACTGCAGCTCCATCACCACCACGCCGTCGTGCTGCTGCCGGAGCCATCTTCCTCAACCTCTCCTTCCCCCTTGCTGGATCAAGAAGGAGGAGACGTTACGCTGACCGTACGTGTGTTGAACACGGAGGTGCCGTCCGTTCGGTGCTAGGATCTCCGGTGATTTGGATCACGTCGTGTTCGACTACCTCATCCCCGTTCTTTGAATGCTTC